>NC_056472.1:946616-1295863 GCF_008729295.1 Plectropomus leopardus
AATATCTTTGAAAAAACACACGAGAAAAGGCAATGACCAACTTGACAAGAAAGCTCCCACAAAGTTCAAGAAATTAGTAAAAAAGTGACAAGAAAAGGGTGACAGGTAATGAAAAAATGAACTCAAAATTATTTGACAATAAAGGGGGAGAAAAATATCAAAAAACATGGGACAAATGTCCACAAAACTACATCTGTAGTTTGTATAATTCTATATAAAAAATTATGGCACAGAAAAAAAATAACATTCATAGTAAAAATTTGCAAACAACATTTAAAATTTTAAATAATTTAAAAATAATTTCATATCACTTTGTGGGCAATTTTTATTTATTTATCTATTTGCTCATTTTCTTGTATCTTTTTTGCTTATTTCTTGCTCATTTTTGGGCCACATCTTGTTAAGTTGTTCATTCCCTGCTTCCCATGTTTCTGAGAGAAATCAGACCCATTCCTTAAGGTTTCAAAGGGTTAAATCTTTTAAAAAATGTAAATGTTTTCATGAGAAGGAGTCTTGGTCATACTGGCACACAAGAATGTAAAATCATTTGTTTTTATCTTCAAATCAAAATAAAGACTGACTTCCATTTCCTTTATATGTTTTTGTCACAGCAGAGTTTTATTTTCATTGTGTCCGTTACAACATCCTCCACCCACAGGGCACGCTGCAGAAAAGTGGAGGTCCCTCTCACAATGAATGTTTGACATTCTCTCTCTGTGTACCTGTGTGCTTGACATGCTCTGAATCTGCATTAAGCACAGCTGTGCCATGTCTCCAGCAGCAAGGGAATAGCCAAGTTTGGACAGACAAGCTCTGCTAAGAGCAGAAAAGAGAAATGAGCTGGAGAAAACAGGTACCTCCTCTGTGCAGCCATACTGACATTTAACACAACAATGAAGCATCCAACAAGCAAATTGTGGCAGAGGTAGGAGTTGGCTAAATAACCCCAAATCACAATAGAAAGTCAAATGATCCCTAATGGCTGGAGCTGACATCTGTACATGATGACATTTTGAGGACGCACACACAGACAATTGCAGGAGAAGAATCAGACGACGAGGAAATGAGACATAGAATGAGGGAGCTTCTCTGTGTCTTTAAAGGCATCTCTCATCTTCAGCTTGTGGAAAACAGAGAGGAGTCATTTGCACGATTGTCTGTGCAATTTCTTGGGACTATGAGGAGGAAAATGCAAATACCCTGTTGCTGGCAGCACCACGGAAGCTATGCCAGCATGTGTGTGGCATATTGAATGATAATGACAAAGCGGGCTGTATCCCCTGTGAGCAAGCCTGCGGAACAATGATTACAGATTGGCCGGTGTGTCCTTAGCATCACAAGGGAGTCTGATTCTAATGCTAATCAGAGCTGCTGCCCATTGAAATATATCTGTAATTGCAAGGCAGGAGGAAATAAGATGGAATATCCCAGTTAGGCTGTAATTGTATAATGAAGCCCTGCTTATTTTGATATTTTAGCCCACAGGAATTCATAGTGACTTCTGGCAGGCTTAACCTATTGCACCACCTGCTGGCCTCAGGCTGCTACAAGGGTGATACAAGCTTATTTTGTTCTAAGGCACTTAGAGGCAATTATCCGCCGCCGGGCGTAAAATGTTGATGTATGAGCTTGACTGTATTCTGTGTTATTCAATTTGTTATTTGAGGAGGAGAGTGTTAAAGATGCTTCATCTTCCTCGGTTAGTTAGATCATTCAGGCACATGCTAATCCAGTCTCACTGTAAAATCTGACAAGTTGATTTTACTTCAAATAATCTTGGAAATTGACTGCCTTAAATTGTTAAGTAAAGTAAATGTAACTATTAACCCTCAGGGGCTGTTTGGTGCATTTTACACACTTTTCAGTTCTTAATTTTTTGATACTTTTGACTGTGTTTATGCATATAGTATAAATTTAGGCAAGATTGTGAGTGTGAGTTTTTGTTTAATCTTGAAATTCCCTGCTCAGCCACTACAATAAGTCTAAAATGCGACCGTGGAAACTAAATTGTTTCATTCATACAGTTAAGTGCAAAAAATGTTCCATTGAAACCCATTCAAACTGACATTTTTGATCCCACGGTCATCAAAGCATAAAAACATGACTTGTATTATTTCTGGGCCTTGGAATTTCTTATTTTTATTATTTTCCACTTCATGGTGTCATTTTCTTAACTATAGTTAGCATATGGAGAAAAAAGATGATATTCCCATTAGGTGCACTGTCACAATTAGTGTTGCTGCAAATATCCCAAGCTGTGATAGTAAAAAAATAATAATTTATTTGCATGCGGAATATTCAAAATATTTTTTTCTCATGTAAAATAGTGGCGTCATGACAATAACCTGGAATTTATCATTTATAATTTATAATTTTGAAAATTAATTAATATTTGATGTTTATGATTAGGACTGATGTTGGTTAAAACATAAACTCAATGAAAATAAAAAATAATATGAATCTATAATATTTTTTAAAGCTTCCTTTTTGAAAAGTGCATTTTGTGCTCAGGGCAATACAGGTGTGAAATATTAAAGTGGGCCCTACGGGTTCAATTATGAAAGCTGTAGAGAAAACAAACCATTAAAACAGGTGGGCAGGCACACATGAAATGATTTGGCTACTGCTGTTTGCTCAAATCTGTGCTTGAAAAACAGCAGACTACATATTGTTCATGCAGGAAACACAGATTTTTAAAAATGTTTTTAAAAGAGGATTTTGCTGACTATGCAGTTAAGAGATCTGCCAGTTCTGTTTTGTTAACATGTTTAAGAAAATACAAATATGATTGACTAGTATGCAACCAGCAGATCAATATTACTGTATTTTAAGTACACTTACCCATTAGATCTCAAGTAAACATACATTAAAACTAATAGTTATATTTACCTACATTTTTCAAGGCAGTCGGTTTCCTAGATAGTTTAAAATCAAACTGTCAGATTTTACAGTGTACACATGGCACACCTTGTGGGATTCAGGTTCTACCTCTCATCCCTCCCTGCTCCTTCAGCCTGCATCAGTCACACTGTCTCCCCCCACCTCTCCTCTTTCAATGTACTTTATTTTCATTCCGAGGAGAGAAACAAGAAGGAGAGCCGAGGCACAGTGATGCTCAGCTGCACACTCAATGTAGGTTAATGGAAGGGAGGAGAGTCTGAGCTCAGGCCCGCTCCCATTGGCTGTCCGGCGACGTGCAGCTTCTCCGCAGCACAACCTGTCACTGTTAATCAGGGGCCATCTCTTAACAGCCAGCCAGGGCTATCGGAGAGGTGAGCCCATTGCTATTCAGGACGAAACAGATGATAAATCATTTGTACATAATTAGTGCTCAGCAAGGTTACAACTGACACGTATTTTCATCTTAATTAGGAGGGAAATTTGTTCCATTAATTTAATTTGGTGCGCATGAGCGCCTCTGCACCTAACTAAGTTAATCTTACACCTGTCAGGGTGGGAATGGAGTTGGGCCTTGGATTACAGGGGAAATGGCTAAGAGTCCTCTATCAGATTGTTTCACACACAGACCTCCCAGCATGTAGGACTGTACTGAAGCCACAGAGAAATAAATCTGCAGCTTTCAACATTTAGTGCAGTGTGTGACACAAAGTCACTCATATGTCAATTTAATTCCACGCTGCTGTTCTTTAACCCATTCAGATCCCTCATCCATTCCAATGAACCTGACTTTTCTACAAAGCCTAGATCTGTGATTACTGTCATCTGACACCACCCACTTATTTGATGGGATGTCTGTAAGCCAATCACAGTGTTCCACATCATCTACAGTCGACCACTGTAGAGCCATGCCCCTTTTTAACAAGCATGGCTGACCGTGAGGAAAGGAGGGAACGTTAGGCCCGTTTTATCCATTTATCATATTGTTAAAGTGCATAATTTGTATTTAAAGTAAACATGAGATGTTATATTACTGATACATGTCAAAATACCATGAAAGACTTACAGCTTTCACTTAGGAGTGTACATTCGCTTACTTGGTAGAGCAGGCACCCTATATATAAAGGCTATGTCCTCGCCACAGCGGCCACAGGTTGGACTCCAGCCCTGGCCCTTTGCTGCATGTGCATTCCCTCTCTCTCCCTGTTTCACCCCAGTCCTGCTCTGTCTAATAACAGTGAAAAGGCCCAAAAAATAATTCTTTAAAAAATATCTGTCCATTGAAATGGATATTAGATCTAAATGTCACCAAGACAAAATCATGTTTTAACAGGGAAATACTGTTAAAATTTGATTTTCTAATGATTCAGCCAACTTTCAATGCATCTTTTTGATTATGTTGACAGAATATTCATCTCTGGAGGTTTTCCACATACTGTTTTCAGAAGATACTTTTGAAATTGAGAATATGTTCAGTCACAGTGACAAAAACAATATCATAATAGATATGTAATGTGTCATTGATATGAGTTAATCTTTTATGGAAATAACTATTGAAAAAAGGTCTGTTAAGACCATTTATTGTCATTTTTACCATATTTGTCTATTGAATATATTTTATGGACAGAAGAAAATTGAAAACTTTTTTTAAAAAACTTAATGATTTATGAGTGCATTTAGAGTAGAAAAATCATCATTAAAAATTTTTTTGTATTTGCAACATAACTGGGTTCTAAACAGGTTAATTAGAATGGAATAACTGTGGATGAGGATAAATGCAGTGAGTCCTCTTGTCCTCTGCAAACACGCTGCAGAAACCAACCAGGGAACAAAACAGAAGTCAGTATTGCATCTTCAGTGCTTTGCAGTCAACCAATAGGGTAGGCATAAATGCTCCTTCATCCTCAAACAAATATTTAAGCAGATCTCATAAATGGGCATTACAGAGAAAAACATGTTTCATCACAGGGGCTGTAGGCCACCCCCCCCATTAAAGCCGCAGCAGCCTTCATATATTTCAGCAAGAATCACTGTCTGATCTCGTTGCAGTCCAGCGGGCAGGAGGAAGTCCAAGGACTAGGTCTCTTTTCATTGCTGAGAGCTGTATGAAGCTGTAGTAATTGCCCCAAAGAGGTGGTTCGATAGAGAGGAAGATGGAGAATGACTGATTTAGTAACTATAAGCTTTCTAATGGAATTCTCCCCTGCCTCTCGGGTACTCAGGCTGACAACCATTACCTGAACTGATGCATAGTCCATTACGGGATCCCCTGCTTTAATAGAGTGTCCATCATGTGAAATACAGAGATGTCAGGTGCCAAAGCATGCACTCTTACCCATATGTGAAGGTTTAACCCAACTCTAATAGCTTTTCTTTTAGACACTGCTGAATAGACCTTACAAATGCATTGAAAATCAACAGAGAAGGAGAAGGAGAGGCAAGTGGAGCACAAACTTGTAAGGTGCTGTTGTTAGATGCTGTATGACTCATAACTGTGACCCTCTCCCTCTGTCAGACAGAGCAAGAGCAGCTTACACACTCTGCTGCTGAATGAAGTGTGACCAGGCTGCAGCACGTCTGCAGACCTGCTGCTCAGCCGGCCGCAGCTCCTTACATCATTCATATAGCTCTCAGTGACACATTTTGATCCAACAACTTGTAAACATTTTATGTATAAATGAAAAGTGGATTTTATTCGTGTAACTGCAAAAGAATTAAACAGAAATGTGAACGCAATAGAATCGCAAATGATGCCGACGTCAACTACTACCAAATATTATCCAAGAGCTGTTTCAAATGAAAGGAACTTACGCGATTTGAGAGGAAATTTTATGTTCAAGAAACAATTAGTGAGGCCTGACACAAAATATCACTGTATTACAGTCTGAGAGGGGAGTTTACAGAACAGCTGTAGAATTGAATACATGTAGAATATTTAATTGATTTAAACTTTTTTTTTCAAAACAACATATTGAAGGGATTTGAGCTGGTTGAACAGAAAGGGGGAGTGGCACAGTAACACAGGGTACATGACAGGTGGATGCTTTTGATAATGTGACTTGGTTTTTTGTTTTGATGTGTTTTCTTTGTGTGTGTGTATTCAGACATGTCTGTTCTTATTTTGACTTTGTCTTGACTTTAATTATAATTTAATTTGATCGAGGTGTGTTTGTGAATAATAGGGCAGAAATTGGGAATATTCATGTTTAAAAGTATTATGAACTTTTTCTAAAGACATGAAATAAATATGATTTTTACTGAATATGTCTAATGGGCATTTTTGTGTGTTATATTTTATTTTACTCTCCCATGTTTGAAATAAAGATCTAAAGATGAAAGAAGATGGGGATGTTTTCCCCATCATTATTATAATCATCATTATCATTATTATTATAAGGGTTGTGATTGAGGATTATTTCCAGATTATGCTAAAAAACAATGAAATCAATCAATCATTCTCAAAATTGTTGCAGATTTTTTTTCTCTTTCCATTGACTTTTTGATTAATGGATTAATCATTTCAGCTTTATACATTATTGAAAATACAGCTGGGTTTTGTTCAAAATGTGTTTATGTTAGTACCAGTATAATACCCTATTTTAAGTACAGTAGTAAGTATTGCAATACTTTTTGGTAGCTTATTTTGGTTGTCTACAAACAAGCAGCAAGTTATCATACATACATACACACACACACACACATATTTGGTTTATTGATTTTTTTTTTCTGCATTCAGTAATTTGCTTGTAATAGTTTTACTTGAATACACTTCCCTGATTATACTTACGCACTAAGTAATATTTATCATGCGCAGCTTTTTCTCGTATCAGAGTATTTTTACAGTGTGGTATTTGTACTTATACTTAGGGTAAATGAAGGATCTGAATACTTCCTCAACCACTGCTGCTAACACTGCAGATGTTTTGTCACACTGGGTTTAGATTTTCTTGTAACATCAGTACTGACACTCTGGAAAAACACATTTACTTTAAGTTTATTTAACAGTATGTAAATTTCACCACTGCAGAAGTTCTTCTTTTCACAGCCTGTTTTAGTGGCATCTCTCCAATCTTAAACATGTGCCACAGTCTTTGTGCATGGTACAGACAGTGTGTTACCTGTGCCAACAGGTGACTTATTATCAGTGGGATTCATCATTGAACAAACCTGGTCAGAGCAGCTTTGGATATTTAAGAACATTTGGTGCATCGGGAGTTGACTTCTTATATTTTCTCTTCCCACAAAATAAAACCCTAGGGCCAGCTTTAATATTGCACACACTTGACTCAAGATTAAAGAAGTTTATTTGACTTTTGTACATGCACAGGCAGTACAAGTACAAAGGAACTGCTTTTGTGCAAGCTCTGAGTGAATCGCTCTGCACACAAAATGCACTTTTCAAAATCAAGCTTTGAAAAATATTATTTATTAATATGATTTTCTTCTTTCATTAAGTCATTATTTTCATCATTCCTAATCATAAACATCAACACTTTAAATGGCAGGTTTTCGTCATGATGCCACCATGTTTTTAGATAAAACATCTTTTATTATTTTTCAGTATACTACAAAGTTGTTGTTTTTTAAATCACCAAAGGGATATGTGATATGTCAATGATTAGCAGCAACAATGATTGTGATAGTGCACCTAGTGGAATTAGCATATATTTTCTCCATGGTGAAAAATGACATCATCATGTAGAAAACACTCAAAAATGACAAATTCCAAGTCAAAAGTCCAGAATGACACCCAGAAATAAAAAGTCAGTTTGAATAGGTTTCAATGGAGCATTTTTTACCTTAACATTCGGAATGTAACAATTTAATTTCTGCAGTGTATTTTAGACTTATTGTAGGAGCTCAGTGGGAAATTCCAAGATTTAACAAAAATACACAATCTTCCTGAAATGTATGCCATATGCATGAACGCAGTCAAAATGATCAAAAAAATGAAGAAGGAAAAGCATGTAAAATGCACCAAACAGTCTCTAAGGGTGAAGAGAAAATATGAGAGAAATTTAAGAGAATGTTGTTGCATGAGTCCCTCTGTAATGTATTTTAATAAGTGAGCAAATAAAGACTAGCAGTGAATAATTGAACTCACAGGCTTGTACGCATGTCTTTAACTCCACAGATGAAATTTATTTTAAACAATCTTCATTATTTGTTGATTTCTTTTTTAGATTTCATTTAACATATCCTGATATCAAATATACAATATGAAAGGCTCCAGAAAAAGGCTTAACGCTGAAATATTCTCATGATATAGACTGATGTAAAGTGATCAGCATCCCACGCAGACAGTCACACACACACACAGAGGCTCCAAACAGAAGCTCAGCAGGAGCTAACAACCTGCTTTTTTTTTTTTTTTTTTATCAGTAAAAGCCGTTAGTGTTTTTTTTTCCTAGAGTCCATGCTGCTTTTATTCCCAGCAGGCCCCTGCTTCCTGTCTTTCATAAGCTCCTCCCGGGCCATGGGCTCGATGATGGCGCCCAGCTGGGTGAGCACCTTGGGTTTGCTGATCTTCTTCACGGTGCGCTCGGTGTTCCAGGTGCGTCCCAGCGGGGAGCGGATGGTGCTCTCAAATTGCGCATGGTTCTCGAAGGGGAAGGGCAGCGAGTTGACCTGGTGGAGGCTGATGGAGCTGTTCCTCTGCTCTGACATAATGACGCTGGGCAGGTGCTGATCTTTCCTGGGTGGGGGTGGCGCCATCTTGATCTTGAACCTCCTGCGTTTGTTGCGGGACGGCCTGAGGTTGATGCCTCCCCACTCGCCCCACCCAGGCAGCGTCAGGTCCACCACCTTGGGCTTCCCCGCCTCCTCTTGCTTCCTCTTGTCCTTCAGAAAGTCGGAGATGACGTCGTCTCCGGCAAAGGCCTCTTTGATGATCCCTCTCTGGTCCAACTTTTCATCTGAGTCCTCAGCATCCTCGATGGTTGGAGTGAGGGGGCCTTGGATGACTTTTGTCTCTTTGGTGAGAACTTTTTTCAGCTCGATCCCTCTCTTCCTTTTCCTGCCTTTGCCTGCTGTCTGACCTTCAGAGTGCAGGGTGTCTGTGGCCGGGGGCTGCTGGGGTTCATCAGGCGCTTCATCAGCAGCAGCCGTCTCCTGACTGAGCAGCTCCATGTCCTCCAGAGTCCTGACCCTCATCAGTCCCTCCTCCAGCTGAGCTGAAGAGTCCGTGTGGCCGGCGTCTGCAGCAGCTTCAGCCGCTAATCCTCTGAAAATGCTCGTGAACTGTGAGAGCTCCTCCTCCTCTTTGTTTGACACTTCCGGCTCCTCTGCTGCAGCCTCCTTCTGCTCCTCCTCCTCCTCCTCCTCCTCTCTGTCTGACACCTCCGGCTCCTCTGCTGCAGCCTCCACCTGCTCCTCCTCCACAGCTATTACAGCTGCTGTGTCCATCTCCTGAGCTGCACGCCATTTCCTCCTGCTGTCAAACTCTCTGAGAAGCGCTTCCTCTTCAGTTTCCATGACCTCCTCCTCTTCTTGTGCTAGATTTTCTGGTGCTCCGGGCTCCTCTGCTGTCAGATCCACAGTGTCACTCATCTCTTTTTCAGCAGGATCTTCAGACAGCTTCCCTCTCATCCAGGGGTTTGCAGCATCCACTCCTTGTTCTGCATCATTGACAAAATCTGGCAGCACCTCTGGGTCACCTGCTTCTTCCTGCTGTTCCTCCTCGTCCTCCTCCTCATTATTCAACGAGGTCACCAGCTTCTGGGTGAGCTCTTTGTTCACCTCCAGCTGCTGCTGCATGGCTTTGCGGGCGCCCTCGTCATACTTGGCCATGATGGCCTTGGACTTGGCCCACTTGCCGCTGTTCTGGTGCTTGAGTGACATCCTCTCCTGCATCCTGGACAGCTCCATCTTATTCAGCTCCTCCAGGGCTGCGCCGGGGTCCGTCTTCACCATCTCGTCAAACTGCTTCACCAAGTCTTTGCGTTTGGCTTTGTTCTGCACTTTGTGGTACTTCTTGCTCTTGATCTTCCTCTCTCTGCGTGCCTTGGCCTCGTAGTAGGACTGCAGGGCCCGGGCCTTTTGCAGCTCTGCCCGGCGGATCTTGGCCTCCTCCAGGCTCATGGCCCTCATGGAGGCCTCCTCTGCGGGGGTCAGGATAGGGTCATTGATGGGCTGTTTGTTGGCAGACAGCAGGGCGAAGATCTCCTGCTCCAGCGGGGTCTGTGCCTTCCAGCTGGTCACCACCCTCTCCATGGGTCTGGGGCCAGAGGGCTCCTGGTTCAGAGGGAAGACCAGCTGCTCGGCCCTCTGGTTCTGCTTGATGATCCCCTTCCAGCGGGTCACCTCTGAGGCAGCCTTCTGAAACGCCACATCTCTCTGGATCCTCTCACTCTCCTGCTTGCTCAAAGGACACTCGATGGTCTTCTTGCTCCGCTGCAGGTTCTGGAGCTGCTTCTTGGTCTTGGCGGGGACAGCCGGGGTTGTCTCCACAGTCCCGATCAGGTCCGATAGGTCGATCTTGTCCCTCTCCCCCTCCGCGTTGACCGTAAACTCGGACACGTTGAGGGCAGCCTCGGATCTCTCCCCCAGCTTCTTCTTCCTCTTACCTCCCAGCGCGCTGATGGCTTCCAGCAGCTTCTGGCGTTTTCGTTCATCCTCACCGTCTTCCTCCTGCTCCTCTTCACTGGTGATGTTTTCATTTTCTCCGTCTAATCCCTCCTCGTCGTCCTCGTAGAGTGCATCCTGCTGCTCCGGTGCGGGCTCAGCCGTTACCTTGGAGCTCTTTTTTGGTCGCGTTTTACTCGCTTTCTTCTTGGAAACTTTGGCCATGTTGGAGTAAACACCGCCCGGCTGTAAGACTGTACACACGTGTGCCGCGAACGTAGCTGGTGTCGTAAAACAGCCGCCACATCGTGAGCAGCACTGTCGCAAAACATCCCCTTTTCTTTTTTTCTTCTCTGCATTTGTTGAAAATATTAAAAATACAAAAAAGGCAACAATGATAGAGTGTGTGCGTTGATTGCTACGAATAAAAAAAACAAGTAAAATAGGAAATGTACAATGACATTTAAAAAAAAAACGTAAAAGGAAAAACAGGGAAAGAGCGCGAAAGAGAAAGTTGACCACATAATACAGAACATGAGCAGTCTGATGAGATTTTAAGTTCAAATGTGTATATGTGTTGCAACAACTATATCTGTGTACCCTCTTAAAATATTTAAAATCGTATTTCTTCGTATTTAATATTATTTCTCCTTCTGTAAGTGATCTTTGCGCTCCCTCTGCTGGGTGGAAGTGTGTGTGCATGTTGCGATCTTTTTTCTAAAATTTTAGTAATACATTTAACACATATAGGTTACATTCGATGTTTTAAAAATAGAGAAAAAATAAATGAGACTGAAATAAAGACTTTTACATAATAAATAAAATGTAGAGGAAATAAAGACACATAACAAAATAAAAACATCCAGTCCGCAAGAAAGGGTTTCTTTCCTTTTTCGCTCTCTTTATCAAAATACACAAATGCAACAGTGATAGAATTTTGCGGAGAAGCCTGTAAATAACAATTTTTTTTTTTTTTTAAAAAAAGGAAATTTATGTCACATAAAAACGTGAAGAATAACAAGATTAAGAAAGAGACAGAGAAAATGGAGCACATGTTACAGAAAAGGAGCAGTCTGAGGAGATGTGGACTTTAAATGTTTATACGTGTTGCAACAATTATATCTATGTAGCATCTTAAAATGCATTTCTTTAACTGTATGTACTTGATTATATTTCTTCTCTTTTCTTTTCTAATGAAAACTGCTGGATGCAAGTGCACGTGCATGTTGTGATTTTTTAAAGTTTTATTTATACATTTAACACATATAAGCTACATCTGTTGTTTTTTAGTAGAAATCAAAATAACATTCATATTAAAAAATAAAGACAATTGCATAATAAATGAGATGTAGAGAAAATAAAGAAACATAACAAAAATAAAAAATATCCAGGCTCTGCTAAAAAGATGGAATTCAAGTGAAATGTCTAAATTACCTAATTATTATTGCTAGTATAAAATTGAATTCCTTCATTTTTTCTTTCCTATCTTGATTGAAATTATTAAAATTTCAATATTGCTATCTATTGCAAATATAGTGATAAATTTAAAAAAATGAATAGGAAATTCGTGACAATGTGTAAAGAATAAAAAGATGGAGAGAGAAAGACAAAGTGGAGCACATGTTACAGAAATGCTACCATTATTTAAAATAAAATTGAAAAGAAACTATTTGTGAGGAGAATAATTGTGCTCATAAAGAAGGAACCAACATAAAATAGCTTGCTTATGAAAGGTGGAGAGTTTCGTTGAAAGTTTAATATCACCATAAGGGCACATAAATAGAAAATTAACATCATCCACTATTTTTTAACAAAAGTTTACAAAAATATTCTACATTCTATATGGATTTCTTAGGAATCTTTTAATCTGTAGTGCCCACCATGCACACCATACATCTTAAGATGCATTTCTGATGTAAGATGTATTTTATATTATCATCATCATTATTATTATTATTATTATTATTATTATTATTATTATTATTATTATTATTATTATTTTATTATTATTATTATTAATATTATTATCAGTATTGTTATTGTGATTATTATTATTATTGTTGTTATTATTATTATTACATTTATGACGTAGTTTGTAATATTTCTTCTTCTGACAGCAGTTTGGAACTGATGTTTTCCCTGGCGCTCCCTCTGCTGGGTGGAAGTGCGCGTGCATGGTGTACCGTCTACATGTTTATGCTCCTCGTGGCGTTTGTCACGTGTTTAAAACATAAACTATAATTTCAAGTACAATATAAGATAGTAAATATTATAATTCCTATTTTGTGTGTCGCTGCATTCGACATTAGGCGTTAATATAACACGGGACATTTGACTGTCACGTGCTACGGTCATGTGACCTGTCGTTGTCAACAGTTCATAATGGCGACGGCTGCGTCTGTGTTCCACAGAGTCAGAACTGGCTCTAAAATAGGAGCTCAGTATGACCAGGAAGGCAACCTCATTCAGGTAGAGTTATTAAAGTTATTTTGTTCTCAGCACTGCGCGAGGTTTGACTGTAAAAACAGACTTTAATGGAATTGTCATCATATAACTCGGGGGCTGGTTAGTTAACTTAACGGTCGAGCTAACAGTCGGAAAAATATAGTTAGCTCATAACGGGTGAATGGAAATGTCATTTAACGTTAACCGTGTAAAGCAGCAGCACATTCAATTACACGTTAAAGAGAACAATAAGAAAGCCACGTCATGATGGCAGACAATCCCCGCCGCACTGCCTGGCTCTCTCCTCAGACATTAAAGGGATAGTTCATGTGTTTTGAAGTGGGTTGTATGGATATCTACAGATACTAGGCTGTATTATAAACAGGACATGTCAGTCAGCAGACCCCCAGTTTGGAGAGTCAGGCTTGTGTTCAACAAGGAAGCTAAGCGTTCTACTGCTGTGGATGGGGGGCAGCAACAAAACCTATTTTAGCTGCCTTAAAACAATCAATATCAATGTAAGTATACGCTATATTGAGAGTCGTGTTACTGCTTTGCCTTTATGTCAGACAGTGATTTACAACAGGAAAATGAGGCTATTATATGGCTCTCTTCAAAGCCAGACTCCATTGAGAAAAACAGTGATTTTAAAATCTCTGAACACAGGAGCTGCTGGTCTACCACTGCCTAAGTTGGTTAGTTTTTTGTTATTGTGTAACTTAAAGGGTTAGTTCAGATTCACCGAGGTAACACATGAACACAAACTAACCAACCAATTGTAGCAGCAGTAGACCAGCAGCTCCTGTGCTCATAGAGCTAAAATTACCGATTTTCTTAATGGAGTCAGGTGGCTTTGATGAGAGCATAGAGGAACTGAAGCCAGTAATGGGCAGAATGGTAAAGTAGTGAAATTACTCTCAATATAGTGTACACTTAAATTGATAATGATTTTTTTGAGGTGGTACTTGTTATAGGTGGTTTAAACATGGTTTGTTGCTGACCCCCATCTACAGCAGCATATTGCTTAGCTTTTGTGTCGGGACTGCCTCTCTAGTCTTTGGATGTGCTGACTGATATCTACTGAATAAAATTTACTGGCTTTGGATAAGTACCCCATACAACCCCACTTCTAAAAATCAGAACTATTCTTTTAACTTAGCTATAAACAGCACTTCTGCAGCTGTGTGAGTTTCAGTGTCTTGCTCGAGGGCATTTTGGTGATAAAGACGATTTGTGTTTGGCTCCCAGGTGGAAACCCGAGAGGATGAGGAGCAGAGCGTCAAACTGGCGGAGATCCTGGAGCTCCTGCTGGCAGCTGGATACTTCAGAGCACGGATTAAAGGACTGTCACCTTTTGATAAGGTACACACAGGACCTGTTTGTGCTCTCTGCATGCTGCTCCCATCATTTTCTTGAAAAAGAAAAATGTCCTAAATCATGAGAAAGGAGTCATTACTAGTTACATTTTCTTGTCCAGTTGTCCAGTTTAGTTTTGCTAAATTGTAAACTTAAGTATCAAGTGAGCTCAGGAAGCTTTGCACAGAAGACATTGCATCTGATTTTTTAAAACAGTAAACGTCCACCCTCACTCAGCTTTTTTCCTTCTTTTCTCCCCCTCAGGTGGTGGGTGGAATGACCTGGTGCATCACCACATGTAACTTTGACATCGATGTGGATCTTCTCTTCCAAGAAAACTCAACTATTGGCCAGAAAATGTAAGCATTTTTTTCAGCTGGCTTCTATACACTGTGAGATTGTGAGCTGTCCCAGATGGACAATGATGGTTTGGAGAAAAGTTTTGTCAAGTCTTTGGTCATCAGTCCAAAACAGTGATCATGGATTGCACTCGAGACATTATCACTTGGTGGGCACTTTACAGTTTCAGGAGCCAAAGACAGACTTAAAGGAATATTTTGCAGATGTGCAAACAGTGTGCATAGTATGTGTAGATGAACTGAGGTAAACCTCCCCCCATCTAAATAGTGCTTACATATCCCCCACCCCCATCCAGCTAAACTTTTAAAGTTTTCCTTGCTCTCAGATTTTTGCTTGAACTACTGGCTGCAAGAGTAAAGAAGTGAACCAAGAGATACTGTCTTCACTCTCCCCCCCCCCCCCCCCCCCCCCCCCCCCCTCCACCTCACTCACTCACTCACACACACACACACACACACACACACACACAAACACACTCAGACCAAAATCCAATCAAATGGTTAAACTAGGCAATGCCGATCAAATGTACATCATATTATGTTGCTGTGCTGCCTATTTCTCTCCTTAAATATTTTCAGAAAGACATTTTGGTGCCCTGTTTAGCTTTAACTGAGAGTTTGTGAACAGGAAGTCGGCGCCATACTGCTTCCTGCATAGTGGAAACAGAGGCTGAAAAAACATAGTTTCAACAGTAAAACTAAGCAGACCATATATAAACAGAGATTCTGTCACTGAGTTGCATATTTCTTCCCTAAAATGTTTTCAGAAGCATGTTTTAACTCACTGTTTAACTGTAACACGAGATCATTTCTTTACAAGTGTGCATTACGTCAACCACCAGCGGGAGCGTTTATTGGTCTAGTGCAGCACAGTGCATTCTGGTAGTTGTAGGTTTTTTTTGAGCAAAAGTGTCCCATGTCTCAGTTTTTTCTGGTCATGAGGCACCAATTTCAAAAGCATACATATCTTTCTACTGCAGAGACAGACTAGTTTTTAAAAGGCCATTTGACCTCTTAAAGTCAGAAATCCTGTCATTGTCTGAAATTTGAGATTAAAGCTACAACCCACATCAACCAACCAACACTCAGAATATGGCTTGAGTTGAAACAGAAGAAACTGACAAACGCAAGAACGTTAGTATTACTTCAAACACAGTTAAAAAAATAAAACGGTGGCAACATTTTGACCAAAGCTTGATACTGTATGCTCCTGTATGTTTATCATTTTGTTTTACAGTTTTTCAAATTTAGTGCAGCCTCAGTGTGCTCTTTCAGTTAGTTTAGTTAGTTGCTTAAGAAATGTAACAAGCAGAGCAATGTTATTATTTTTCTTATTTTATTCATAAAGGAAACTGCTTTTTCAACCTTGTTTTATTTTCGTAGTTCTAAAAATCACTCCCATTGGTTTAAAAATGTAGTTTCTGAAGTCATTGCAGGGAAAAGATTAAGTGCTTTTCTCTTACAGAGCCCTAACAGAGAAAATAGTGTCTGTGTTACCAAAGATGAAGTGTCCTCATCGTCTGGAGCCTCATCAAATCCAGGGGCTGGATTTTATCCACATTTTTCCAGTGATACAGGTGAGACAGTTCAGTCTTAAATAAAAGCACAGACTCTTCATATTAGTATTCAGCTTCAAATAAGAATTAAATCATAATTTGAGTAAAATTTATATCTGCTGATAAGTTTTGGCTTGTGATCTGGATCTTTGATTTCCACATAAACTTACTTTATGACCTTAGTGTTGGCTCATAAATGTGTTTCAAATGACAGGCCCAGTCAGAGGATGATTTCTAGGAATTTCTCGGATGATTCAGCCTTTGTGCAGAGGACCTTGTGGGTTATACTTGTGTGTGATCAGCTGTGTGATGTGTCTCTTCCCAGTGGCTGGTGAAGCGAGCCATAGAGACCAGGGAGGAGATGGGGGATTATGTGAGAGCCTACTCCATCTCTCAGTTCCAGAAGACCCACAGCCTCCCAGAGGTAACTGTAGTTAGGAGTCGGCCTTAGAGCCAGAGCTTATTTGTAGTTTTTGGTGGAATAACATCCAGATGATGGACAAGTTAGAAAGACTAAGAGAATCCACTGTTTTGATCTTTTTTTTAAAAAATACTAAAAATAATAATGTAACAGAATACAATCATTTGCAAAACCCTTTTGACCTATTTTCAACTGGATACAATACAAACATATATATTTTTATATTATATATATTTTATATTTAATGTTCAAACTGACAAACTTAATTGTTTTTTTGTAGAATATGCTCTCATTCTGAAATTGATCCCTGCAACAAGCTTCAAAAAAGTTGGGACAGAAGCATATTAACCAACGTGTGACATCAGTTTTCCTTTAACAACACCCAGTCAGTGTTTGGAAGCTGAGAACAGTATTTGTTAAAGTTTTGAATGGGAAATTCCTTCCCACTCTTCTTTTATCTACAAGATAAGTTGCCCAACAGTCCAGGATCTCTGTTGTTGTATTTTGCGCTTCATAATATTTTGCACATGTTCAGTGGGAGACTGGTCTGGCTCTTTTATTGTGAGGCAACACTGTTGAACACGTGCAGAATGTCACTCACTGTCTTGCTGGAATAAGCAGGGACGTCCCTGAAAAAGACATTGTCTGGATGGCATACAGTTCTCAGTGTGTTTGAACTGGTCTGAACACCTCAAAGTTTAGAGGCCTTTTTGCCAACAAAAGAAAAAAAATAGTATTTCAGGAATGACAAAAAACATAATCAGGGTCAGTTATGATATATAAGTCAGAATAATGAACATTATTTGGTTGTGGGCATAAATTGTCCAGTGATAAATTAAATGAGTGCTGGTGTTGACATGTGCTCTGAAACCCTGTGGTCCAGGATGAAGAGTTCCTCCAGAGAAAAGACAAGGCTGTGAGGGCAGTTCTCGATGTATTGGTGAGTTGCAGCACCATCAGGCATCACTTGCATTTAATTATTTGACAAAATAAAATCACATACAAGTTATTATTAAGATATCTCTTTATACTGGATGTTTAAAAAAAACAAGTACAAGGAGTTTCTGAGAAGTCTTCAAGCTGCCCTGTTCCTTTATTTCTATACTGAATATAAATTCCTGTGCCATGAATTTACACTGTTGTTGTGTTTTACAGGAAGTGTACAAACCCCAGAGGAAGTACAGGAGGCAGAGGGATGCAGGGGAGCTGCTGGATGAGGAGTCCAGAGTTCACTCCACCCTGCTTGAATATGGCAGGTAAGATTTCCCACCAGGAGATCTTTATGTTTTCTGGCCACACTAAGCTTAACCACAAAACTCACTTGGTAACATGACGCTCGTTATCCACTCAGTAAGTCAACCCAGGAGGTATCCAGTCTTTGGTTAGATGGAGGGAAGTTTACCACAGTTCATTTACACATAATACCCACATTGTTTTGATACAAAGCTGGTTGAAAATTGGCAAAGTATCCCTTTAAGATCACTGCGATCCTGACTGTGTCAACCAGACTTGGGAGCAAATCACTATAAAAACATAATTTAAAGCAGTAAGTAGGCTTACCATCATATTTTATGAGTAAATAAAGAATAAGGCTTTGTTCAGTCTCCGATGCAGGATATCTGTAAACAAAAGCTCAAAGTTGCTCAAGAAGTTACTCATTCTGCCGAGGATCTAAATCTCTTACATCAAAAATGGTCTCTGAATGCTTTTGCTGTCCTGAGTGACCCTGTCAAGATGTGCGCACCGAGTTCCACGGGAACTAGGAACGGTGACACCATTTTCCAAAAGATTTGATTGGTCAGTAGGTTGTGCTTTCCATTGCTTGATCTGTTGTCTCCAACATATCCTGCTTAGGTCTGCAGCATAAGTTACTATGGCGATGTAGTCCAGTAAGAAGTGATCCACCGTCGTAACCCTGAAAACCCAGAGTCAACCAGATAGAACTCCCAATCTTACAATAATCTGCTTTATTGTACAGGACTTCTTTGTCTGTTTGTTTGCCTGCGTGTGTGCCTGTGTGTGTGTGTGTGTGTGTGTGTGTGTGTGTGTGTGTGTGTGTGTGTGTGTGTGCGCGCGCGCACGCGCTCTGCCATTTTACCTGTAAATCATCTTTTGTGGTTTTTGTGGCTTTACAGTATCACTGTCATCTATTCACACTTCCATGGATCGCCACTATAAAAACAGTTAGCTTTGTAAGCACTCTGAGCACACACTGTAATTTATGTGTCACCAGATAAGCATACCGTGTGTCATCACCATAACAGACTTTGAAATTTGGTCTCAGCACACTGCCAACCAGCTGAGCAAGAGGACAAACTGCTGTCTCTACCATGTGGCTTTCTGTCTAATGTGGTAGTCAATCAAATGTCTTTGGATTTTGGACTGTTGCTTAGAAAAAAACAAGCTCTGGCTTTAGGAAATTCTGAATTTTTCGGTAATTGATTGAAAATTGAAAAACTAACAATGAAAATAACTGAGTTGCAGCCCTGAAAAATGTATTATTTTGTAATTTGGTTGAACTCAGCCTTTCTGTACCAAGCTTGTTGCGGATTAAGCTGCCATATCCAGATCCTTCACCATCACGTTTCTATCAGTATATTTGTGTTTAACACAGGAATATAAAGCAGTAAAATACAAACTGAGCATTAAAAACAAACTTTTGCTCAAAGCTCTTGAGCAAAAGTCCCCTCTTTGTTGGCCTTTGACCTGAAGCCCAGGCATGTGCTGTTGTAGTCTCTAATCCTTACATCTCATCATGTCTAGTTTCTATCTGTCTGAAATGATGTTTTTTATCCATCCATCCATCTATCCCCACCGCTGTGCTAGAATGTCAGATTTCCTACTGTAAGTACTGAATGACCGTGTGCAGCTTTCTTTTTCTGCAAGTGTCTACTCACAGCACTGTTTTTTTGTGGTTGGATGTGTCTGTTGGAGAATGCAAGCAGTTGTCACATGCTGTATTTCAGGCATGATGG
Source organism: Plectropomus leopardus (assembly GCF_008729295.1). NCBI lineage: Eukaryota > Metazoa > Chordata > Actinopteri > Perciformes > Serranidae > Plectropomus > Plectropomus leopardus. The sequence goes on from NC_056472.1 coordinate 966,190, forward strand.
ATGCAAACTGTGGTGCTGCTTTCATCTACTTGTGTATTGAGTTATTAATTTAATCAGAGGGCTGTTTATTATCATACTGGATTACTGCCTTTTCGTGTGTTGATGTTATAATGTGGCATGGTGTATTTGAAAACTCCTTTTTGTGTGTGGAAGAAAATGTTAAGTTCTTTTCATCCCTATGCTAAATCACTGAGGTTTTTCTTTCTCTTTTTAGGCGATATGGATTCAGCAAACAGTCCAAACAAGACAAGGTAGGTGCCTCAATGATATGTCTTTTTCAAAGGAACCTTTAGTACTCCTGCATATGTGAGAAAAATTGTATGATGTGTTCAGTGTCTCCAGAGGAAGCCATGTGAAGACTACTTGTTTGAAAGCTAAAAAGATCTAGAGTTGTGGAGTTAGAGAGTAGTAAGTAAGGCAGACCCATGAAGCCTGCTACTCGTCTGTGCTGCTGGCCCAACCTACATTAGTCCCTAAAGAAGAATGTGTGCAATAAGAGAAGACATATCTCTGGTTCTGCTGCATTGATTTGGAAACTGTCCTCCAGTGGAATACTTGAGTAACACTGAGAGTTTGAGAACAGAAGTTACATCTAGTGTGGTTCTTTCTGTCTGCACCGGCATTTACTGCCCCTTTGTCTTCAGCCTCTCTGTCCTGTCTCCATCCTCTAGGTGGATGAGAGGAAGGTCTCGCTGGCCAGTGGCCCTCAGGCAGCACCTCCTGGGATGGCAGAGGTGTCAGAGGAGGACGACCTGCGGGCAGCAGAGGAGGTGAGAGCTTCACACAGTGAGTGAGTGACACATGGAAGGAAAAAATATACATGTTTAAGAATGAGTATGGAGACACAACTAAGACACCTACAAGCAGTGACAAATCCCTTTGTACTTTAAATAAATCCTAATTATTGCAGTGAAACATGAAGTATCCCGCTTACTGCCATGCTGAACATAAACAGGATGTTAAGAATCAAGGCTGAAGAAAATGGAACCTTGTGTGTGCATGTATTTTCATGCATCTGGGTTGTAACTCATTTTCTGTTTCACTCCTCTGTAAAGCACTTTGAAGCCACTGTATGAGAATTTGCTCTACAAATGAACCTGACCATGAACTTTCTGCCTTTAACGGGATGTAACTGTGGTTATTTTTCCTCTTAGATCCGAATCAAAACCCTGATGACCAGCATGGCTGCCATGGCAAATGAAGAGGTAAGCAAAACCTGTGTCCTGTCTTGTTGTCTTTCTTTTCATCCGTGGACTGTTTAGAGTTCTGTTTGTCCGTGGACTGTACAATGATTTCTGTTTGTGTCCTCGTGTAGGGGAAGCTGACAGCAAGTGCGGTGGGTCAGATAGTGGGACTGCAGTCTGAGGAGATCAAACAGATCGCCTCTGAGTACGCTGAGAGGGTAAGACACACTCACAGTTAAGAATAGAGAAGAGTAGAATAGAACAGAGTCTTTATTGTCATTGTATAAAAAACAAGGAGCAAACAAACAGCTCGCAGTACAAATAAAAGAAGAGTAAGTGCTGAGATACCACAGTCATTCACACCGTAGAAAGAAAATTAAATATAACAGTCATCAGTGAAAGTTATCAAGTAATTGTAAATCAGCAGTAGTCCATCTACAAGTTGCATGTGCTGAAGTGCATGTAGTGTTTATATTTAAGTCTCTAGTTCATGGTGAGTGCATATGTAAAACCACGGCTGCAAGAGCTCAGAGTTACTGCATCTGTGCACGCCACCATCTCACCAAACATGCCATCACTGGCAAGGATGGGCTCGACCCAACATCTGTTCATAGAAAAAGTCCTGTTACCCTGAGATGTTATTAATCCCAGAAGACAAGTGTCCTCATCTATGAAGCCTGTACTCCTGGAAAAAGTGAAGCATAGGCTCCAAATAAACAGTAGGTTGTGTTAGAGCCAAAAAGCATTTAAAGACAACTTGCTGAAAGTTTTTATTTTTGCCTGTTGGACAAATTCAGCTCAGAGATAGACTTTTTGGTGAGCTTTTGTCTGGGAGAGTGTTTGTAGATATTTTGTTACACCCAGAGATCTCAGTCTTCAAGCTCCTCCTGCTGTAGGAGGAACAGTGGCTCCCATAGCCAACCACTACCACTAGTTTTGAGCTTGTTCACAAATACACTTATTTATACAGGATTATTGACTACATGTGGAACAGAAATGACACATAAATGATCCTATTTAAGCATAATGTTTGGGTAGCTGTCTCACTCAGTCTGTCTTTTTGGGCTTCTCATCTGTGACAGCAGCAGTTCTTTGCAGCTTGACAGATGATTCAGTTCACAGAGTGTTTCTGCAGTAAAGATGTCAGGATGCTCTCTCTTTTCTACAAGAGAATCTGATGTTGTGAAAAAGTCATTATTTTTGTCCTTGAATATAGGACAGCCCCACTTTTCAAACATAATTTCCAGAATTTCCTGTATTCAGGCCAATACAGTCATCTTGATAAAAAGGTGCAGAGGATATTTTGTTTTCTACTTCTAATTCATTTTTTTCTAAATATTAATTCAACCCTTGTATTTCTGAAGATTCAAACCAAAATAATAATTAATTAATAATTTTGGCACCTAAAAACTGGAATATCATGATCTTAGTAGAAGGAAGAAGAGAGGCACCCTGATCTCAACTAAACTCAGCATTTTCAAGAAAACTCAGCATTTTAAATCACAGTAATAAAAATCATTTGCAAGACTTTTTTAAAAAAATTTGATGCATTTTTGTTGCAACACATTATTGAAGTTGAACATAGCAGGAGAAGTATAACTCACACCTGTTCAGACAGCTCATAGTGACCCGGGACTTGAAAATAAACCTGTGCTGTTGTACTTTGCTGTTTACATTTTTCTGTTAGATTAAATTGTATCTCCCATCTGTCCCTGCAGCAGTCAGAGCTGTCGTCAGAGGAGCGCTCAGAGCGCTACGGCCCACTGCAGCAACACCGCAGGGCTGTGGCCTCCCTCAACAAACAGATCCAGCAGAAGACCAAACAACTGGAGGAGGTCAGCAGGTCACTGTGCTCCACTGTGGAGTCCATTCGCACACCGCTGTGTCAAACACTTCATTACAACCAGAGCCACTGTGATCCTCATGTGTTATATATCTATACAGGAATCTGTCAGAGCATCACACAAACCAACATGTACAGTTTTATTTAGATTATACATTTATTTATTTATATAGTTACATATTTGACTTACAGGATCCATGTGCAGAACATAAGACAGAGGACTTATTATATACAGTCAGCATTTTCTTAGATGTGAGGACGACACGTTGGAACTATGATACATATCAGTGATCCCAGAAGGTGTCGGATCTATCAGTAACAAGCTGTTTGTTGATGTGGTTGTTGTTTTTTTCATTTTTGGACAGCTACAAGCAAAGCATGCCGAGGTGAAAACAAGCTGTGATGATGCAAAGAGAAAACTGCTTGAGGTAAGGCGTGACTGTTAGATTGCCTATTAAGTGGCTAAATGAGACTACAGAACAACATCACGCTAAACACAGCTTTAGTGTAGTTGTGGTGGCAACATTAAATAATGCAACAGTAGTGACGTTCATTTATAGCCAAACATGAGCTTTTCCTGGAAGTTGCATTTACACTACAGAGCTTATTTTCTGCGATAATCCAAAATCCAATGTAAAAATCCCATAGGTGTTTTGAAGAGGAAACCAGGGCAACGCTAAAGTCAATATCAGCCTACAGAAAAAAATCATCCCTGGGACACCTTATGAAGGTGTTTCCTGAAAACACAGCCCACTGAGACATTTGCCCGTTTGTAAGAATCTGTATTATATTGGTTGACACATGGAACAATTGACAACTTGTTATGAAAGACTGAATACTGAAGTGGAATACTAATGTTTATTGTTTTTAAAGCACTAAACTTTATCAAAGGTTTGTTGGGCATTTTGGTAATTGATCCTGTGTTTTGAGATGGGCCTGACAACAAATACTGTCAGAGGTCACAGCTGTCAGCAAACAAATCTTTTCACGTCACATACAAGAATATTGCAGGGCAATTTGGCTGTGGACATCAAGAAATAACATTGATTTCATTGACATAATCTGTTCATTATTTAGTTGAAATAAGTGATCAGGGATGTGTGTTTGCAGGTGATAAGCAGTGAGCATAAGAAACATTTCTAGGTTTTCTTCACATTTCTTCAACATTTCATTTTCTTGCCCACACAAAGGTGTTTGTGTTTCTCCTCAGGCTACAGAGCAGTCAGAGAAACTGGAGAAAGAGCTAAAGTCTTTAGATACGATGGAGGAGCAGGCTGATATCAGGTGAGTGCTGGAGACCAATCATCTCTGAATTCTGTGTGTCGCTTAATCCTCATGACACAGAGAATCTCCCTCTGTGATCAGTGTCAGTCCTCTGGGTAGACCTGTTTAAAATCCTGGAGCCTCAACAGTGAAAAAGTTCAAAGAATGATTGAGCTCTCAATAGACACGTTTACATGGAGCCTACTAATCTGATTAGAATAGGTTTGAAAGACCAAACAGATTAAATATGAGCCATATAAACACCTCAGTGTGCTTAAACAGGCCCAAACTGATTCAAATTTCAATTGGTCGCAGAGAAAAAGTTTAAACCTTTTCATAAACTGATCCATAGAAAATTTGTATCATGTAAACTATGAAGCTGATTCATCTCTGGCTGCTCTATCTCTGTGCATGCTCCGCATGCTCACCTTCTCCTCTTCATTGCCTACAGTAGAAGTATGTTGGTATCATGTTGTTTGATTAAGAGCATCAAAACCTCGGTCAGGCAGATTATATACATACACTGTTGTCACCGGGATGAAACCTCTGATCTCTGATTTATAGGACAGTCCATCAAATAATGTTTTAATCTGTTGAACAGCCTGCTAGAAAAGCTGAAGGCTCTGGTGATGATGAATGAGAACCTGAAGCAGCAGGAGCAGGAGTTCCGCACACACTGCAGAGTAAGTACATCAACACACACACGTACACACACACACACACACACACACTCTGGGTATCTACATCCAGTAGATGCTGCTGGGTGTTTGTACAGAAAACGAGCTGAAAGTGAGTTAAAATCCTGCTTTGTGGTAAATTGGTACTACTTTTGTCTTTTGGGTGTGTCCAGGAAGAGATGACACGCCTGCAGCAGAACATTGAGGAACTGAAGACGGCATCAGGACAAGATACAGAGGAGGAGAAGGTACACACTCACTGTCCAACACACTGTGTATTTTAGCATTTGTCTCACAGTCTAAAACACATTAAGATTCCCAGAGACTGAGTAGCTTTCCCTCTCAGTTGGTATGAACTGCCCTCTCTACTTCTCTTTTTCCTTTCTCAGGAGAGGAACCAGCTAATAGACAAACAGTACAACACAGACAAAGAGAAACTACAGAAGATCCGTCTGCTCATGGTAACTACCTCACATGACACCAGATTAGATGGAAGAAGAGTGATCTCTGTGGGAAATGAGGTCACAGCAGCAGATAACAGACTACAGATAAGAGTGAGACAAGTACTGCTGTTCATTGTCCCACACAAAGGGACAAATTCCAGTCAAATATTATCTGTTTTGATTGAGCTTAAAAACAATGGAATGACATCATCAAAGCAGGTTGATTTATAATATATTTTTTATAGAAATGAAGGCAGCCTTTGCATAAACATTATATACCATATAACAGAAGTCCCATCCATAGACTCGGGTGCATAATAACTCATTAAAAATTTTTTTTTACACTAGTCTGAGTTTATCAGGGCCTCATGTAAACACTCAACATTTTCTTCAGCTGCAGGCCTACATGAGGCTGGTTCTAGACATGGCTACGGGGGGGGGGGCAATGCCCACCAAAATACCTGCCACACTGATGCCACACGTTGGCATCTTAAGCCTTCAATAATTTGCATATTGAGCAGTTATTGTCACCAAGGAAAACAGCAGTGTTGCAATTTTGCATCTTCAGTGAATGCAACAGGGGCAGGACCCGACCAATCAGAGAAAGTTTACAAGGCTCCAGTGTCAGAGACTGTTTCCCCATCCAGAACTGCAACAAACCAGGACAAACTGACAGTGTACTGCTGTTACTGTTCTCTTTAGACTGTAGCCCTGACACACTGAACCAACTAATGTTTTCTGAAAGAAGTCACATGACAAAATGTTGCCATGTGGATCTAAAATGGACTAAAACGGTACACGACAGATTCATTTTACTCCATGAAAACTCTGCGACAGTGGACTTGGTTCTGTGGTGACAGCAGAGAGAGAGGGGGACAGACAGGCAGCTGCAGGTCATTAAGAGGTGAACAGTGCACACACTACACTGCATCAACTAAGTCTCAAAATAGGCTCTTTGAGTGAAAGAAAAGCCATAAAATATCCCAATATACTGACATACAGCTGTGGAAGAAGTACTTAGATCTTTTACTGAATTAAAAGTAGCAACAGAAGAAATACTCTGATGCGTCAAAAGCCCTTCATTCAAAATATCATTCAGGTGAAAGTACAAAAGTATTAGCATGAAGGTGTACTTAAAAAAGCCGACCAAAAGTAAAAGTATTTATTATGCAGAATGGCCTATAATGCAGTGATGTGTTCATAACTTTAATTTAGCTGCTGGTAAAGGTGGAGCTCATTTTAAATGTCGGCCTACTGCTGGGTAGGTGAATCTGTAATTTATACATTGTGATTTATTAGTTTATTTACATTTTGTGTTAATAATCTGAATCTGTAAAGTAACTAAAACCATCACATAAATGTAGAGCTGTAATTACATCTCACCATTGTTAACATAAACACATCTCTAGTCAATACATGATTAAAGATAGCTGTTTCGAAGAATTCACAGATTTGACAGTTTGAGGTACACGTTTTAACTTTCTAAGATAAAGGTATGTGCACTGAATGTAAAGAGGGTGCCAGAGTGCATAAAAGAAGCACTAAAATAGTGCTTGTTTATCAAAAATTTCAGGTCAGGTGTAAAATGTGGAACACATTGCCTGCAGCACATGAGTGTGTCGTGAAGCCTGTGGGGATTTTTTTCTCAAGCAAGTTAGAGCAGTCATACTGGCTGTGTGAGCAGCGCCGGTCAGGCACGTATCAAATGCCTGTCAGCCGTGGCACATCTACAGAAATGGTGGCTTGCAGAAATATACAGCAGATAAAAAACATAAAATACATTGCTTTTCAAACTGTAGACATTCACTGGGCAAAACAATACCAAAAAAAACCCAATGATGTACCAATGTTATTGTGTATCCCCTACCATCAATAAAACAATGCCCACACACTGTAAAAATGTGAGTTGTTGAAGATTTTATGGTAGCATAAGGCTGCCACCACCTTTTATAAAGCCAGTCTGATCCAGTGTTTGAGGCAAGACAAGATCACTACCACCAATGTTTGTGTCACTTCGTGACAAGTCACTTTGTCACTTTTTGAGATTTTAATGTTTTTCTAGTAAGCTTACCACACCGGCTTGTCATTACCGTTAAGCTGACCTCTGCATATCAGAAATTGGTCACAGGTTTAGATAGCAACATCACTGGGTCCACTGCAGTCACCATTTGGTGATGCTGACTTTATTTTTTTTTCAACAATTTTGTTAATGGGGTTTTCACTTATAACAGATATTACATTTAAATAAAATAGTCTTGGCAGCAAATGTGATATACTATAAAATGAAAAGGCAAACCAAAAACCAAACAAAACAATAAACTGAAAGCAGAGGTGAAAACCAGCTGTTGTTATAGTAGTTACAATGTAGAGCAATCCTGAAGATTACATTGGCTACAACACTCAACATTTTCATTTCCGATTCCCCCGACCCATCTTTGGTTTTATTGGTGCTGGTCAACATTTTGTTTCAAAAAGTCCATGAAGCTTACCCATATATATTTTCAAAAACTGCCAGCTTTCTTTTGCAATGTGTGTTAGTTTTGATGCCAGCTTTATTAGTTAGGTGAGCAGACTTGGATGCGTGCATCAACATCACATCCTCAGGATTTTAGCAGAAAATCCAGCCCACTCCCCTCACTTAGAAATGGGACATTTGGTGATTATACGCAATTGAGAAAGTTGCAGAAGGGCTCTATTTTTATGTTGCAGTTCAGCAGAATCTCCCATATAGTACCCTGAAATGTAGGCAAGGCAGAACCATTTCTACCACTAGGGGGAGGCAGAGGGCCCCCTCAGCCACCTGTGTGGTTTCTTAATGAGCCTCTATGAGTGCTTGTCAGATCACTCAAATCTTTTTTAAGAATAAATCACATATTGACCAAAACACAAAACTCTGAACAAGACAATACAGATGTAAACATGAAAGAGCTTCAGACTTACCTCACCCCAGTCCAGCACCAAGACCCTTTCCCCTCTGTGGGGAGAGTTAAACTCTTTGAGGTAAATCAGGACTTTCCTTCACCCTGTTCAGGCTCGGAGGAACCGTGAGATTGCCATCCTGCAGAGGAAGATTGACGAGGTGCCGAGCCGAGCTGAGCTGACCCAGTACCAGAAGAGATTCATTGAACTCTACAGTCAAGGTGGGTTCCTCCCCAGTATCCACTGTAACCACCGTTTGTGCTAAATGTCTCCAAAAAGAAGAAACAAAGACAATAAATCTATGCTAATTTTCTTGTGCCTTCCAGTTTCTGCAACACACAAAGAGACCAAGCAGTTCTTCACACTGTATAACACATTAGACGACAAGAAGGTCTATCTGGAGAAGGAGGTTAGTCATCAAAGCAGTCAGGAAATAATTGCCAGTAGAATCCCAAAGTCTGGTCAAATATGGCTTTAAATCTGGATTTGTCTGTGATTTTAGCATCTCCAATTTAGTTGACAAAGGTTAAAGTCAGCTGCAGACAAATGCGTGTTATTAATGTTAATGAGAGAAAACAACTTTCTTTTCTGTAGGTGAATCTACTGAATTCCATTCACGACAACTTCCAGCAGTAAGTATGAACACACTCATCTGTTGGGTGTCTGATATATTTGATGTGATGGTATAGTAGTGAGTGAGAGTGTGAATGAGATGTAACCTGCTGTGCTGTTGTCAGGGCCATGTCCTCTTCAGCTGCCAAGGAGCAGTTCCTCAGGCAGATGGAGCAGATCGTGGAGGGAATCAAACAAAGTCGCATCAAGGTAAAACTCTCCTGAAGGATCATTCCACTGGGTAAAACTTGGATTTTACTGTGTTCTCTAATTAATGTATATGGTCCCTGTACTCATGGAGTTAAATGCTGAGATTTGGGAACATGGTGACACTGCTGAACAGAAACAGAAGCAGTCAGACAGTGAGATAGGTGCTGCAGTGTAATAAAGCACAATTATTCAGAGGCCAAGTTCTAACAGTCTTTGCACAATTTCAACACAAGCTGCTGCAGCATGTGTGTGATGCCTGCTCCTTGCTCGTCTGCTTTTCCAGATGGAGAAGAAGAAGCAGGAGAACAAAATGAGGAGAGATCAGCTGAACGATGAGTACCTGGAGCTGCTCGACAAGCAGAGGCTCTACTTCAAAACTGTCAAGGACTTTAAAGAGGTGAGAAACAGTGAAGTGTCAGCTGTGCTTTGTTAGTTATGGATGAACTAAAGCAGTGGTTCCCAGCTGGTCCAGCCACGAGTTCCAAAATCTTTCCTTAGTCATTAAGTCAAGGTCCACACTTAAGATAAATTACCACATGTTCAATTTCATTCCACAAAACATAAATGATGTGAGCTCAGAACACAATGAAAGAAAACACACTGTAAGAAAAAAGTGCAGATATTTAAAACTTGGTAAATAAATATCACAGCAACCAAAAACATACATGTGCATATTATGGCTTCAAGACCAGTGACATAAAAACACTGCAAAGGCATAGCACGTTAATATGCCAAATAACACCAAGAACAGGGCAATAAAATGACTGCTGTACTGAAAAAGGGGTACAAGGTAGATTTATTAGTCATTTTTTAAACACAGTTTAAATAAAAAGTTCAAAAAATGAAATTGCATTTGTCGTTGATCCTGCTACATCTTTGGAGTTGAAGGATGAGTTGATTAACATCAGCAGCTGCTATAAAAATTCCATCCGGTTGCTCAAGCATGTTGCTGCTGATGGCATCATACAATTCCTGCAGTGCATATTTTGAATTTGCATCAGAGTCTTGTGTCCTGTCGGCTCTAAACAATCCTGTGCAACAGCTTGGTCTGGGAAGAGCTGCTGTGGGGCTTTCTGCATGTCAAATAAGCATCAACATCCAGAGTTAAAAGATTTTTCTCAACCTGGGCCATAGTTTGCCATCTTTTTGTGTTAAGTAACTAATTCCAAAATGTTTTTTCAAAGTGGTTCAGTATTAAGCAGAGCCAGGTTGCAGTGTAAACACTCGGGCATGTTTGCACTGTCAGTTTACGTCCTTTGACAGGCTGAAACTGATTTTATAAATCTAACAAGATTAAATTAGAACTAGAAGTCTGACAAGATTATTTCAAGGATCCCCACAGAGATTAACCTTTTTGTTAAAGAGCAAGGTCCTTTTTGTTTAACCAAAAACTGCCTTAAAATCACTATTGTCAAACCCACCAGACTCCCTTTAAATAGACAGTAGTTTTTATCATCATTAAACACACTTTATTCAGAGTTGAGAGAAACAACATTGTTCCTAAAAAGTCTTTAAAGGCACAGAATTCATTCAACTAAAAAGAAGGCCTTAATTGGTGTTAAATTGACATAAATTAATCTTTCAAAAGTCTAAAAAATGATTTTATTATTTTATTTATCTTTTCTGATGCTGCATTCAAAATTTCTAAATATTAAGTAATGATTTTTTTTTTGTTCAATAATTGAATAAATTCCTTTTCTTAAACTAGTCATGAAGGGAATGCAAGCACTGGAATCCCACATGCAGATTGAGAAACACAAAATCACCAAGAAAACCAGCCAGAAATGCCTGATGTTTCCCTCTTCTGTCGCTAAACCAAGTAGATACTTCTGTGATAATATAATTATTTAATTGTCATCAAATAATTGCGCTCTGAAAAGGGTTGTACTAACTTCTTCAGTGGACAAAAAAGTCATGTTTTATGTTACATGAACATTTGGACAAAGTAAAACTAAAATGTTTTGAACAAAATGTTCAATGTTCAAAATGTTTTTTGTTCATTAGAAAAAGGGTCTTAAATTTAATTCTGAGTGGCTTTAAAAAAGTGTCAAAAAGTCTACCTCGCCTTGAGCTGCAGGAACCCTGACCAAAATTAAAATTCACAAAAGCCATTTTGGTTTGTCTTTCCACTTTTTCAATAGTCACTGATGCTGGTTTGGTTCATATAAACCCATAATTCATCCAGTCAGATGTGAAAATATGTTAACTCTAAACACACCTAAATTACTATTTATTGAAATGGAGTCTGGTGGGTTTGGCAGTTGTGAGGTTGGGGCTCTTTGTTTCTGGTTAAACATAAAGAATCTAATGCTTTATTCAAACAGTGATGGGTTGTTTAGTCACTGGTAAAACAGTAGAAACCTCCAAGGACCTGTAGCTGCTGAGGTTGCAAGTCCCTGTGTGTTAACACTAAAGCACCTTGACAAAAAAAAAAAAAACGGGCTAATGCTGTTGAGAAACGTTAGTACTGTCTGGAAACGTGGAATTCACTAAAATATGCTGCTCTATTCTGACACAGCCTTAATGTCTGTAGGGTACGGTGGGATGCTTTCATTAATCATATCTATAGTTAATAGTATAAAAATGTAATAGTGTCTCTTTCCCAACATTTGGGCTGGGGACAAGACTCTGCCCTCCATGTCCCCTAACTGTGATCATATCAATTGATGCACTGACATGTGTGCAGCAGTGGAGTGTTGTAGCAATTTGGGGAAAAATATATGTTAGTGACCTTAAAATGTGTGCTGGTGAGCAGATATCAGCCCGAGTGTATCATGATTGTTATCAGCCTTTTCCAAAAACTCATCGTGTCATTTCTGTTCCTCGGTTGGCCTGAGATAAAAGCTCACATGACAAATAATGATAAAACAGCAATGATGACTTTTCCTTTTTTCTGTGTCTCCAGGAGTGTCGGAAGAATGAGATGCTGTTGTCCAAACTAAGAGCTAAAGGAGCCTCTTAACCACTGTCCTTAAACTGTTTTGATTTAAAGAAAATATGTCATCTATATGATGATGATGATGAGTTGATGACAGATTATCTGCATATGTATGGATTTTTTTTAACATTCCACACTTTGTTTCATCATTCTTGTTTATGACTTGTGTCTAAAACCCTATGGGAGGAGTAGTGTACATGACATTTGTACTTATTCTATACTTCATACTTCATGTGTGCCAAATTCTCCCCACTAAAAAGCACAAAACACAAAACAAACATGACTTTCCTTTGGTCGAGTCATAAGAGGCTCTGAGTGTTTCACATATTCTGGGAGAGCCTTCAGCTTCACTACACTAATCACTAATGTCTGTCCCTCCCTTTTCTTAGCAGCGAGTCCGAATGTTTTTCTAATTTCCCAGTGAACAATGTGGAGGGGCCCCATAACAATCCTATAAATCCTGATAATGTGTTTAATAAGATCTGACAAATGTTGCGCTTTGGGACTGTACAAAAAGGAGTGTAAATGTCAGAGCTCATCAAAAGTCCACTAACATTTACTTTCCACCTTTATTTGTGGCTGCACTGGGCAGCGGTGCTTGCTGTATGAAATCATGTTGATCATAAAGTGGAGCTGTTACAGAGAACTGAGTCTTTTCTGGTTCCCACGCCTCATTTTGAACCATTCACAGCATTTCCGCTAAAATAAATTGGTTCTGAGCCAAAGAAGTTGGTTCTCAGCTGAAACCAAAAAAATAGCTGGTTTTCTGTGACCCTTTGAAACCTGAGAAAATCGGCAATGTGCGACTTAACAGGAAATGATCCAACAAATAAGCAAGAAATTTGTAAAAGTTACAAGAAAAAATAGCATACATATTTTTTAAAAAAAGGAAAAAAATCAAATAAACTAGAAAATAACTTGGAAAATAATAATAATAATAAAATGTATCTTTAATATACATCCTTTTTGTAACATAATGTTAAATGTATAATAATAGCTATAACTATATATTTCCCCTAGATTTTTTTTGTTTTTGTTTTTTTTAATAATTCTTTCTCCATCTTTCTAATTTTTCATCTTTTACAAATTTCTTACATATTGCCGGACAACCCTTGCCAAACTGCCTATTGCCTTTTACTCCGTGTGTTCTAAAGACTTTGCAGCAATTTGTTTAGGTTTTAAATGTCTAAATGCTTGTGAAAGGCATCTGAATGCAGCACAAGAAAACTGTCATCCATCCAGGTTTCAAAGGGTTAACCTGGGGTGTGAACTGTGACGACATCAGTGGGTGTGTCCTATTTGTAGAATGGAGAAGTCATAAAAAAGAGCATGTAGTTGTATCCATGCTGGATCTATGGTTAGAAACAGATATCTATAAAAACTGAACAAAAGTTTGCAGGTAATCAGTGTTATCTGCCGTTTAGCTTCCACTGTTTATTTCTGTTGTGCACTGTCAAACACCTTCAGTTAATTACACATCCTTTATTACAATGACTCTAGTCTAAACTCGTGGAATCACAGGCAGGTTCCCGAAAGAACACCCAGGTTCAAAGAGGATTTGGTGAAAAATGGCTCTAAGAGAGATGACAGAGTGCCTGAACCTGTTGTGTGTTTGCTGATATTATCTTACAGGGTTTTTATGAACTCCAGTGTCACATGTGATGTGTGGAGTTTCCCATTGCAGCTCTTTGTATGTGAAATTCTTTGCCCGTGATGTTGCTCTGTGCCTCTGAAGTTTGAACTCACCTCATGTTTTAGATTTGCCTTCGTCATCATCCATTGCAGCAGTGTTTAATGAATAAAAGCTTTTTAGTGTCTTTACTGTGACTCATTTCAGACAAGATGTGCTCAGTCACAGACTGTGTGCTGATTGGAGACAGTGTACTATCACAAGTCACATGATGAATCTGTGAGGGAACATCCTGTGAATCATAAGAGCATCTCCTGTCAGTGCAGATGCACTGGGTGGCCAAAAAAACGTGTTCCAACACAGTGACCAGAATTCCCACCAGCCAGGCAAAAACCTGGAGAGTGTACGGCAGACAGAGTCAGATCAGATTAAAACTAGCTCTACATGCACGTCTCCTGATAGCTTTCACAGTCATGGAGGATCAGATGGTGGTTTAACCCATCGGGCTGAACACCAGAACACACCAGGGATTCATTCCATGGAGCCAGTTTTGCAAATAAACTAGAATTGTTTTGGTTAGTCTGACTCACTTTCTGATGATTGGATTCCATAAAACAAATTTAACATAGTTCAAGCTTCAAGCACCTCATGCTGGGTAATCTAACTTGGTTTTGGGCAGACTAACTGTCAGGCGTAACCATAGCTCCTGACTGGCCTGCTATAATTTTTATGCCTCCACACCAGCGATGGCATCAGCCAGAGGCATTATATTTTCAAGATGTCAGTCAATCTGTTTTGCCAATCATGGCAAAATAATGCTTTGAGCAAATTCATTCAGATTTAGCACAAACATACCTTTGGATACAAAAACGAACAACTTAATATATCTGGTCAAAGTCAATGTAACCTTGCATATGTTTCATTCTTGTGAACATGATATCTTACAAACAGGAATTTTTAACTCCTTTGTGTATCATCATGTTACCTACATCAGATTGACCCTTTGTTTCTTATGCAAACTGATTTTTTTTTCATGTTTAGCAGAATATGTTTCCTGTATCATCGTGACAGTGACTCCAAGTTTTCCCAGTTTGATGCAGAATAACTGGTCTGACAGGAATGACTAGTCTGCGTACAGCTTTAACTCAAGTTACAAAAAAATTCCCTGAAAATAGGCAAATAAGATAAGAAAAAAAGGAATGAATAAAAGGAAAAAAAACAAAGAAAAAAAATAATTACTGCTGTAAATGTTAAAAAAAAATGTAGATACATTTTTTTTCCTGCAACATACGTGTGTGTGTGTATTACAAGTGTGTTTGTGCTCTCACTATCAGCTCAGCTGGCTCTCCAATCTCACTGATTGTGATACTGAACAGACAGTTTGCGTGTCTCTCAGCCGTCAGAGGCCTGATTGGACGACATAAAAACACATTCATGTACGCAGGCAGCACCCAAACGACTAAGTGCCAAAGCTGACATGATTGAACTTTTCCCCACGCATCAGAGGCTGAAGGAAGAGGATCAGTTCCAGCAGGTTCACACTGGAGGAGTCGTCTGAGTGCAAATACATGGAGCCGCTCTGCAGCAGCTTCAGAGAACATCCCATGTGCTGAGGCTGTTGTTGGAAAGATTACTGACATATCACTGACAGTGATAGTGTTCAGCTGAGTATCTGACTGTGTCACTGTCAGTCAGTGCTTCACTGTGGACAGAGGCGGTGAGGAGATAAAAGCAGGAAATGTGTGTAGAGGTGATGAGCAGAGTAGCAGCTCGGCAAAGGAAGACGAGGTCTAGCCTGGGGAGTGTGGACATGAGTGTTTGTGGGACATCGCTGCATGGTCTGCAGGCAGGTGTCTGATGTGTCTCACTATGAGTGCATCCTTGTTGCTGCTGCTGCTCCTGATGGCCAGTGTGAGAGCAAAGAAACAAGACACAGTGGTTCCACTGGAGGACCCCGGCTCTCGCCTGCGAGGCCTCTGGAAGCTGCACATGAGGGACGCCCTGCTGAAAGGAAAAGGTGAGCAAGGACCTGGAAAACTCTTGACCCTGTGCTTCCACAGTGGAATCTGTCAGTCGACACAAGTTTTCTTGAATTACTTCAAACTGTTTTCCCCAAATCTTACTTTTCTGTGTTTCAAGTTGCCAAAATATCCTGTCAGAAACAATCACAGGTGTTATTAATAACATTCATCATGGCTGCATTCTGTTTCGGCTGAGGTGGAAGAAGCACTTACTTAATTAAGAGTAGTAAAACCACAGTGTAGAAGTACTCTGTAATAAGTTACAATTCTGCCTTTAAAATCTTCCTTAAATAAATATACATACATTTTAGCATTAACATACTGTATATTGAAAGCACCAAAAGTAAGTTCTTATTATCAGGGTATCCAGGCCCTTTAAAAGTCAGAATGTCTTAGATTTATTAATATTGGGCTTTGAATTTCTTGAATTTAAATGTGAGTCAAGATCTTATGTGTGAAAGGTAGGTCTTGACGGTGAATCAAGGATGACTCGATAAATCACAACCTGGGGCCACTGTGGCTCAGAGGTAGAGCGGGTCATCCTCTCATTGGCATGTCAGTGGTTCGATCCCCGGCTCATCCAGTCAACATGTTGAATTGTCCTTGAAAACCCCAAATTGCCACTGTTACTGAGTAGCAGGTGGCAACTTGTACGGTAGCCTCGGCCACCAGTGTCTGAATGGATGAATGTGACATGTAGTGTGAAAGCACTTTGAGCGGTCAAAAAGACTAGAAAAGCACTGTACAAGTGCAGTCCATTTTTACCAGCTAATTTTTTTGGTTTGTCCTTTGTTGTATGAAAACTGGTTGTCAAAGAGTCATCTATTCCAAACAACCAATCATGCTTTTGTAAAGCAGGTTCTGGTCCTCATCCAAATAGAGAAGGGGTCAAACAGCAACTGCTGTACTGCCGTGTTGGGATTGGCTACCATCTGCAGATCCTGCCCAGCGGCTCTGTTGGAGGCATCCACAAACCCACCGAGTACTGTGAGTTCACTTCACACGTATAGGCCCCCTCAACATGACCATATACTCATGTGTAGAGGCTCTAAAACTTGCATTGTTTACCTGTGTGTTGTTTTTTTTTTTTTTCCTTTTTTTTCTGGAGATATGGCCAATATTTTACATGGAAACATAGACCTGCCAAGACGGGGAAAAAAAGTCAGTATCAGGTAATAATATGAAACATTTCTTGTCAAAAGAATTTTTTTTTTATTTCATAACAAAATGTTTTTATGTTATAACAAAAAAATTTCCACCTTTTTGCAAGATGTTTTTATGCTATTACAAGATGTAATTATGTTATAACAAGATGAACATTTTTAGTTTTTGTTTTTACATTTTTACAAAATGTTTTTCACATTTTTACAATATGGTTTTTGTTATAACAATGAACTTATATATTTTGCTATAACATAAAATATTTCTTGAAATAACGTGATCTCATATCACATAATAACATGAAATCTCTCACAGTATATTTTTGTTATAACAGAAATCATCTTATAAAAAGGTGAAAAAACAACTTGTTTTAACATAAATACACATAGTTAGAATAGGAAATTGTCTTGTAAAAAGGTGAAAAAAAACATCTTGTTACAACCAACATCTTGTTATTACCTGAGACTCATCTTTCCTTCTTATTTTTTTTCTGGCCTGGCAGTTTTAAACTTCTGTAATTTTAGACTCAGATCGTGTGTGAAAGTTGATAGACAAATCTGTGATGTGATGAGGAACGCATCCGAGCCTTTATGTGTTGCTTGAATCTGTATCTGTACTTGTCTCCTCCAGGTTGGCTGAAGGTGTTTGCGATGAAACATGGAGTGGTGGGGATCAGAGGGGTCAACAGTGGCTTGTACCTGTGCATGAGTGGACAAGGACAGGCATATGGAGCAGTATGTAGCTCAGCTCACACAGTAACACAGCAGCGTTTCAGTATGTTGTTCATGCACGTTGTGGCACTCTGTCAGTCCTGGGTTCAACTGTTACATAGCTTGTCCTCATTAAAGCAGCAGGCTGCAGAGAGAAACCCAAATGCTGGCAGATAATATTACATGTCCTGCTCACTGTCTTCTCCAGGAGCAGTTTTCTGATGACTGCCTGCTGAAGGAGAACCTGGAGGAGAATCACTACACCACCTACTCCTCCCTGTCTCACCCGGGTATCTATCTGGCTCTGTCCCACAAAGGAGAGCTCAGGAGGGGAAACAGCGTGGGCCGCCACCAGGCCTGCACCCACTTTCTACCTCGGAGGACAGCATGACCAAGTTGCACCACCAGCCAGCTCCATCAGAGCTAGAGCCATGTGAGGAATATGGTTGCATCTAGAGCTTGCGAGAAAAGCAAGTCTAGAAATGAGCCTCCACACAGCAACTGGGCCCCAAGCGTAAAACTAGAACCAAATCCAAGAGACATGACTTGGGATTCTGTGGAGCTTTACTGACTGTGAGTAAGGACAGTGAACTGAGCTTTAACACTGTGTCACACCCATCTACTGCACCTGCACCTTCACCAGATGAACCATCAGACCTGACACAGTCTGAGGATGCTTTTGGTGCAATGCAGCTACATGTCAATGCATGAACTCTACCATTAAATACATGGAGAAGCTACAAGGATAAGGCATGTGTGTCTCCAACACCTTCTCATCCCAACTCGTCACATGGTGCTGCTCTGTCAGTGACCTTCTGCGTCTACTTATCAACTTTCAGGTATCCTTCTGCGTCAGCTGTTTACGCTCCGGGATGCAGTTACTGTGACAACAAATGCACATGGTGGGATAAGAAACTTATGTTTACACAACAGCACATGGCAATCAACACAGACTGTCACAATGGGATTAGGATTAGTCAACGAAGTCACGGATGGTCAGGTTTAGGCAAAAGAGGGGCATGTTAAGGTGTAGAAAAAAACATCACACATCCACAAGTAAAGCAATTCCAGATTCTCACATGAAAGTCAGTTCTTTGTTTGCAACCAGTTCTGTCTTCAAATTAGCAGGATTGTTACAGTCCTTAAAGCTGTAATAATCTTTATTTTTATATCAACAATCATTTAAATAATAACCAAACAGAAAATACGGCTGTTACCCAGAGGGGCCCACAGATGTGTTTTCACAGGGGTGGCGAGATGGGGCCACTGGCTGTTCTTGGGTGGCACATGAAATCAAAAGCCATAACTCAAATTTTAGGAATTCTATAATGCTGTTTTACCAGCTAGGCTAGTTGAAAACTGTCAGTATGAGAGTGAAGGAATCACACACTGATTTACTTTGGTTTCTTACTTAACAGGTAATATTACTAATTGTCTGATGGACACAGACTCATTTGTGACCAGTTTCACAACAATCCTGTTTTAACATGTATCTGTACTTGTGCTAAGTGATTCATTTTTCTTTTAAAAAGCTAGTTTTCTTTTTCTAAAAAAGACAAGTATACAGTTTTAATATGAGTAGAGGACAGTGAGTAAGCACAGTGCTTGTAAGGAACAAAACATTTACTGGGAAGCCAACTCAAGTTAAAAAAACACACAGAGGCCTCCAGTTATTTTCATAAAGGGGGACCAGTGATTGTATCAGGGTGGCCGCGGTCCCTAAGGCACCCTCTTGGTGTAAGCAAGAGGGGGCCTTAGGCATAGATTTTAAAAAACAGAACTTTTTACATTTCTAAAAGTTTTTTCTTTTTGCTTGTCACTATAGTCAAACCCAGTTCTGTATGAACAGCCAACCTTATTTCATTTTGTCATCCATTATGACTCCTAAAGTGCAGATGTGTCTCATTGTCATTACAAATCATTTTGTGTCAGTAGCTTTAACTTCTCTAAATACAACTCCTCAGATTGTGTGTGTGTGTGTGTGTGTGTGTGTGTGTGTGTGTGTGTGGTGTGTGCTGCAGAGTAGGTAGTGAGCAGTATGTTTATCAGCATATTATTACTGAAACCTAGATTGATTACTAGTCTTATTTATTTTGAAGGTGCAGCTTTATTCATTTTTGTTTCAGAGTGCAGTGTCAAATAAAATCTATATTTTTATAATCATATTGAGTTGAAGCCATCTGTTGCTAAATTGAATTTGATCTGAAGCTACAGAAACTTTGCACAAATTCAGAGGGGCAAATACATTTTATGTTTAGTTTGATGCAAGTGAAATAGAGACACTTTTTGTAATTTATGGACTTGTATAGCACTTTTCCAGTCATTCAACACTTAACTTGTCCCATTCACACATACATCCACATACACTACCGACTGAGCATACCTAAATGTACACTCACACACCAATGGGACAGTCAATGGGAGCAATTTGGGGTTCAGTTTCTTGACCCAGGACACTTCCACGTGTTAATTGAAGGAGCTGGGTATCAACCGCCAACCTTCTGATCAGAGGACAACACATTTACCTCCTGAGCGCCATTACTGTTGAACATGTTATATTGGAGGGTCAATAGACGCCCCCTGCTGGTTGGACATTGGCCAGGCTAATCAACTTAAGGTAGATAGCTTGGCAGGCTCCTTCTAATGGCGTTTGATTCAGTCAATTATTGCTTTTGCTGAAAGACATGTCTAGCACCTACCACATTTGAAACACTCATTAGTCTTTTTTTCAGTACTTAGAATGACCATTAGTTTAACATACCTGAGTTAGGGCATACCGTGACATGCAGGTTAATTTAAAGAAAATATTTTTTAAAAAATATTCTATTTAATTCAATTTTATTTATAAAGTCCATTATCACAAATCACAATTGGCCTCAGAGGGCTTTACAGCATACAACATCCCTCTGTCCATAGACCCTCACATCAACTAAGGAAAAAATCCCCAAATAAACCCTTTAACAGGGAAAAAATGGTAGAAACCCAAGGAAGAGTGACTGAGGGGGATCCCTCTCCCAGGACAGACAGACCTAACATAACGCTTAACAATAGTAATAGACATTAAAATTATAAATGTAATATATGATAGCATGTAATGTTACATGTAAATATTGTAATTCATGTATGAGGCAATAACAGTCATATGTATATAATAATAGTTAGTAGTTGGCTTTAGGAAACCAACCTCACAAACTTTATACATAAACCTCTTACTGTTGAGGCCTCTAATATCTAAATAAATGCAATTATTCTTACACATTTTTGTACTGCATGACAAGTTGGTCTCAGGAATGTAAAACAGCTTTAAGACCACTTGAATCATTATATAAAAGGGCTCTTAAGATCCACGCTAAAAAAAAACAACAAAAAAAAAACACGTCAGCACCACCACTGTCATATACTCACCAAATATAATATTTAAAATTTGGAAAATTTGATAATGCATAATCTTTGCATACTCTTTAAAATTGTTAATCATTGTTAATATTCCTGCTCCTCCTTTAAAAACATTTGTTACACTTACGCTAAAAAAAAACAACAAGAGCCACTCAGTCAGCCACCAGGGGAGAGTGCAGTATTCCAAAATGTAAGACTTAGGAAAATCATGTTTTTCTTTTGTAGCCATAAATCAGTGAAGCACTCTTCCCACAGAGCTTATAACATGTACCAACTGCCATACCTTTTCATGTTTAACTAATTTTTGGATAGTGTCACAGCAGACCTGCACACATTTGTGTTTCAGCGTGGGGGGGGGGTTCAGCTTTTAGGATTGTACAGCATTATGCATATCTAAATTTTTTATCTTGCATGTATTTTTGAATGTTAGGGGGTGGGAGGGGGGCAAACTGGTTTTAGGATGCGGGAATGACTGTGCCCTGATACGTTCATAATTTTGTAGCAGCAGTTCTGCACAACTTTGAGATTTTTCTTGATCAGGTGGGGTGTGAAGGAGTTTTTTCTCTTGGTTGCTGCAAGTAGAAAAACTCTCACCCTCCCAGGGTGAGCGCAATGTTCAGAATTCTTAAAAGCAACTCAATAAACAGTAAATAACTGAATGTCCACACAAAATTTAGAATCTTGAATTCAAACCTTTTAGTGAATCTTTTTCAAGCAAGCAATGAGCAGTTACAGAGCTCTGGATCAGAAATGCATCTCCCTAGCCGATAACATCAGCGAGTCAGCCTGCATTCTGACAACCTGTCTTTCCCTGATCCAGTATTTTATACTATTTACAATGAGGAAATGTGAATGAAGGTAGAATCATCTTCTGGTTGGTTCCCCTCGTCATCTGGCTCCCCATTTAGCGTGGCATTTTCTCTGGATTGGTCAACTTCGAGGACAGTCCCTTTTTAGGAGTTGTTTTTTTTCCTTTTCTGCATGACCTGTTGAACTCAGTCACAGAGACCAGACACCCACACTCTCTCTTTTTTGTCTCATATACAAAAATATTTCCTCATTTTTATCTCTGTTTACGGATGACCTTAACATGACACTCCTAAATGACCTATACAATAGCATTTCAATTCCTCTATCGGTAATTTCAACATTCTCACTTCATAATTTTTGCAATTGCATGACGATTTTAACCTTTCTTAGACAGATCCTTAAGGGCTCATGTCACATGAAACTTGTTCCCTATCCTAGCATTATAATCACACTTTAGCTGAAATCATTGTTCGGTTATAGAGATTTAGGTTACATACTTACATACTCCAACAGGTGGGATATGATGATAACAATGTTTGTAAAATTTTATGAACTGATGTTTTGTATTTTATTTAATCAAATTCTGTCATTTATGTATTTATTTATTCAACCAACCTGCTTAGGGACTTCAGGGGGAAAATAGCAGCTCTGCTAGAACCTGGTACAATGCATCTCTAATGGTTTTATATAAGGTTAATGTTTTGTTGTGCACTGTCCCTGTCTAAATAAAATTACATTACATTACATTAGTGGAGGCATAATGGCAGTAGTAATAGGCGTCAGACAGGACCACAGCATCACATTTACTTTTATTGAATAGTACATTCATTTCACCACTGCTGAATTTCCTCTTCATCTTTGCAGCACCCTTATAGAGTGTTTAGAGGGTGTTACCTGTGCTAATACCTTACTTGAGATCATGTGGGATTCATCAGTGAGCAAACCTGATCAGAGCAGATGGTGGTTAAGAACACTTGTGCATCGGGAGTTCTGAAGCAGCTTGATGGTGAAGTAGCTGGATGGTGAATCCACTGGACGGTGACCAGAAGCTTCCCTCCTCCTCCACCTGCCTGTCCACACAGACTCCAGGACACTTAGGGGACACACGAGTATGTAATCCTACCTACAGAGTGGGTGGTGTAGGGTCACCCGATCCCCACTGCTAGTGGCTGCACTCACCTGCTCAGGTGTCTCTTTGTACCACATTGTAGGCACGGCAGGAGGACAGGCAGAGAGACAAAGAGGAAAAAGAGGAAAGAGACAAAAAAAGGGAGAGGGATAAAGGGAGTAAGGAGGATATGGTCTTAGAAAAAGCACAGCTGAGTGTGGACAATGGCATGATGACGAAAAGCTTCGTGGAGATCAGTATGTTGGACATAATTTGGAAATGGACTGAACCAGCTTTTTCTTGAGGATGCCTGTTTGTTTTTCTCTTTTCATCATCTCTTTTTCATTCACTTCCATTGTCTCTGTCTCTCCTCTGACACCGTCCTCTCCACAAATCCACCACATCTTATCTCTGTTTCACAGATCCTGCTGCCAACACTGCTGCTGCTGACACATCCACTGCCCTGACAGTAAGTGGACAAAATACAGCCAGTGAAATAAGTGCTGAAGAAAATTCTTTGTGTTACACATTTGTGAACTGATTGAATACTGCAGGAGTTTGGAGCTGTTAGTTTAAAAAAAAAAAAAACAAGACATTGGGAAATTTCCTTGAGAAAATTCCGTATTGTGATTTTTTAAAGGTTTTTCTGACATTTCATAAACAGAAATAATAACTGATTAATCATAAAGTCAGTTTGATTCTCTCATCTTAATGACATGTAACTAACTGATGAAAGTTACACCTGTTTTCCATCATTTAGGGGCCTCTGCATGTTTACACACTGTTTGTGGACTCTTGTTTTTGCTTTAAAGGCCCATATCAACAGGTGACCATTAATACAGAACACACATCTCATATAGCTCACACTGACCACAACAAACAGTGAGGCTGCTGACAGAGGGAAAAAAATCCAGTGTTAGTGTGGTAGCATGAGTGTTGATGGAGGAAGACTCCTAGATGTGTGTGTGTGTGTGTGTGTGTACAGCTATATATGAGCTTCTGCTGCTGTGTATTTTTCCATGCACATTTCCGTCCCCTGTGTGTGTTTATGTATGAGTGTGCATGAGCCTTTCAGTGTGAAGCTACACCTATAAAAACAGTAATGGCTCATCATAATTTTAACCACACAGCACGGTCACCAGGAAACTGATTACCTTTGAATCAAAATGTGCTTTTTATACAGGGAAACAGATATACTGTGGATTGATTTATTGAAATAGCTTTGCTATCATACGATATTTTTCTGTGAAATAAAGCAAGGTATTGGAGGTGTTTATGAAGATAGGAGGTCAAAAGGTAAATAGGTTTCACTGGATGCACTAGACAAACTGTGATTGTGGTTGTGGTTTCCAGAGTTAACAGAGTTTATTATTGGGGTACTTTGCACTTCCACTCATCAACACTGAGGGTCCCTGTTGTGATGATCTTTGGATATTTAAATCTGTATCAATTCAACTCTGCATTTATCCATCTCACCTCTTTTCCTCTATTCTTCGGTTTTTTCTTTATCTATTTTTTCTTCTCCCATCTTATTACGTTGTTTTTAGTAATATTATACTAATTGAAACATATTGCATCATTTCATTTTTTACTAGGGGTGGGTGTTATAGAGGCATGTCCTACCTTTCTCAGGTTGCCAGCCAGAGAAGAGACGGTGGGGGAGTTCGGACGCATGTTGCAGCTCAAACAAAGTAACACATTTTTGCAGTGTTTAACACAACAAAAAATAGGCAAGGATCAACTGCCTTTATAACTTTAAATAAAAGTAGCACTGAGCTTGGCAGTAGATGTGAGTAAGAATCAGTGTAAGTGTGTTAAAAAAAACTGCCTCTGTCCTAGCTGCAGGCCTCCACTTTCAAATTTCAGAGGCTCAAGGCCTCACTTCCTTTTAATAGGGGTTCTGTATCCTGTCAGCGTCTATCAAATAGCTTGGCCAGCGGGGGACAACAATGCATAAACTAAAATAAATTAAAAAAAACAAATTTTTTATAACAGTGGGAATCACCAGAGACCAAACAATACAATATTATGATTGTATTTGGCTCACGATGCTATATTATTGCTCATTTAAACATGGTGTTATATGCTGAGTATTGCAGTAACTTGGGATGGACATTCTACGTAACTTCCCTATCAGAGTACTCACATTAAATTATCATAGATAACTCAAGTGCACTTAAATAGGTGATGTTAGAACAGGGATGTAAATTGGCTAATAACGGAAAACGGGTGCAATTTCAAATTAATGTGTTGAACAGTCAGACCTTAATTATCTTGTTAAACCATAAATTGAAAGTTAACATGAGAAAAATCTGCACACTTTCTCTAGCTCGTTCCAGGTTAAGCGCAGCACTAAAGGACCCTCTCTGAGCTGCTCTCCTCTGTGTCAGTTGAACGTCTGCCCAGTTAGCAAGAGCTAACACAGCAGCAGCTAACATCCGACACCAAGCTGTCTAGCTCAATTGAGCTGAAATGACTCAATTGTTAACTGTTATTAATGAAGTAACGCTAGCCCTGTGATGCTAACAGTTACCCCTGTCACTGTGTGTGTGTGTGTGTGTGTGTGTGTATAAAGTAGCTGGTGATGGTGTCCTTCTTTCCTGTAGGCCTCACAGGCTGATGATGATACCTTCAGGACCTGTGGGAGGTGTTGCCAACGCCTCTGTTAGGGAAGTTGCTATTGGCTCTCTCAAAAGTCGCTAGGTGACGTCATCAACTAATTTGCATAATATGACATTCTGAGAGGCAAAAATGAACAAAAAATATAAACATTTTATTTAACCCTTTGAAACCTTGGCAATTTGGCATGATTCCTTTAGAAAAAACTTTCAACAAAGGTTGAAATACTTGTGAAAGGTGTCTGAAAAAAGCACAAGAAAAGTGATGTCGCTCTATTCTGAAACAAAAATAAATAAAACACATAATAAGTGCTGCAGAAGTGCAAGTCCATTTCATCATTTACCATGTAGTTATATTTATTTTATTATTTGTCTGTGTGCCACCATTTAGGTGAGACACCAAGACCATCCAAAAGACACGCTGGTGATCAAACAGAGACTTTCTTTGGTCCAGAGAACACACTCTTGGCTTTCCTTTATCTGCTTTTTAACACGTGACAGTTTGGAGGTCCATGTTAGAAAATATGTACAACAAATATCAAATTTGAACTGGTTATGATGCAATGCACTTGCACGGATGGCACTTAGCAATGCAGTATGATGTGTCAGGTTGAAACGCTGCCAGTAAAAACATAATATAAGAAGCAGAAAGGTCCCTTTAGGGTGGGCAAGTGGGGAAGTGAATGGGTCCAACAAATCCCAGACTTTCATTTTTTTAGTGCTGCTAGTGCTTTTCATTCTATTCCTATGTGCCTTTGTTGACATCCCTTTTGGTTGCAGCATCTCGGAACGTCACAGCATAGGAATACCTAGAATACGTAATATGTGGACATTTTCTGGTTTTCTGTCTACATTCTGCATCCTCCTACCGCTGCACTCTGATACTGTAGTTTGCACTGTTGTCAGATCTTGTCAGGAGCAGAACGCTGCACTGAAGCAATACTGAACCCTCCAACATGTTCCTTTTCACTCAGTTAAGCCCAGATACTACTGGTTTACCACAGAGCTGTGTGTACAGACTGGCCTTACAGTCACACCGTCAGCCTTAACATCTCTTTTGGTAATATGTTTTTCATAGATTTTGGATAGCTTGGATAAAGTCTTCATACATGTGTCTCTGCTGTCACTCCGGGCAAAAGTCATCAAATGTTAGATTCATGGGATATTTTCCTCTCTGTCACCCAATTTAAGGAACCTAAGACAGCGGCACCTGGACAACCAGACCCCTCCAGGATAGAAGTGATTTCGGTGACGGAGGAAGACCTCCCCACTGTTGAAACCCCCAACACATTGAACGTCAGCCCCCTGGGAAGCTTTGCTGCTGACCCCGAATCAGAGAACCATTCTGCCAAACCTGAGGAGCCGCAACCTCCAGCTGCACCCAGCCCCACCATGCCAATCACCAAGGTGCAGCCCTTCATCCACGGTGAGACCCTGCAATCCTCTGTGTGGGTATGACTGCTCTCAGGTGGAGTAACAATGGGCTCTGCTTGAAATGTGAAATGATGTGACAGACACACGGCATTACGAGGATAACAGTGTTACATCTGTCCCGGATTAAGTCCTCCTCACTTTCCTACAAGACGCTGTAGTCAGCCAGAGCTGCTGAGAGAAAGTCACTCTGTATATTGACATCATGCCATTGCTTTTGGCATTAATTTGATTGGCTAGTATATAGTGAATAGTTATTAACACGGGGCTAACACTTAAGCCCCTTTCCCACTTCACAAAACACCTGCTAACATCTGGCTTTTTATTGTGATAGGAAAGTGTACAGTCAGCAGTCATACCCGTGTCAAATGACGCTGCAGTAGTTACAGGTATTTATCAGCTCTGGCTCTGATAACCATTGATGGAAACACGACAATAAGGTGAACGTCTCAATTTAACCCCTTAACTGACAAGACGTACTGGTGTCCCACCAATAAATATCCTCCATCTCCATCCAAGCAGCACTCAAACATCATTCCAAATAATTAATAATAATAACATAATCAAGTTTGTAAGAGAGAGTCATTAAGTAAGAGATATATAAAAAGTAACCACCTTAAAGTTCTCACAAGCCTCCACAGGGTGTATGCAGTTTTTTAATATGGGTAAACCCACTGAAAATAGGCCACAGGCTGCTTTCCCATTGCCAATAGAGCAGAGCCGTGTACATGGCGGAAACAAATGGTGATTTGTGGTGGTGCGTCATTCAATTCACAGCAGATGAGTATCCTTTTCTTTTTGTGTGAGTGTGTGTGTGAGTGTGTGTGTGTGTGTGTGTGTGTGTGTGAGTGCGTGCATGCGTGTGTTATTTGTGTGTCATGTTTGATGTCACAGACAGGCTGGAGAATAGGTTAGTAAACAGCAGAAAGCAGCATGGACTGAGGTCTGTGAAAACTTTACTATGATGACTTGTCTTTATATATCTCGTACTTAATCAGTCTCTCTGTCAAACTCAGTGCAGACTCATTTGGAACGATGTTTGAGTGCTGCTTGGACACAGACGCACAGTATTTTGTGGTGGTGTGTCATTAATTTCACCAGAAATTGGGCCAAAATCAGTGCATTCACTCTAGTGTTGCGCTTCCATTACTGCCAGTCAGAGCCGATAAATACTGGAGACTACTGCAGAGTCATATAACCCTGCAGATATATCAGGCTGTGTATCTACAGCCTGATATATTATCCTCCTCTGAGCCCTAGAACTTAATTGTTGTCCAAAAACTACATGTTCTTTTAAACACACAGTGGTTTATTTCTTAAATGGTGTTTCAAAAGTTTCTCAATTCTGTGGCTATGCAATACCTTTAAGAACACCACATTTCATGTTTTATTTTATGTATTATGTATTAATGTATGTCTCTTTTCTCGGATGTTATCTCTTCTTGGCATTTGAAGTGTTAGCAGCTCATATTGTATAATTTTAAATCAGTGTAAATGATAATGGGCTATTTTGTGTCCCTAGAGGATGACATGAAGGAAAGCTGGAAGGACAGACTGCTGGCCCACCGCTCGGAGCTGGTGATTGCTTCATGCCTCATCGTGGTGGTTGTTCTTGCTCTCGGCATCGGCCTCGGAGGTAAGGAGCTCAGCACTGTGAGTGCTTCCATTCGGCTAGAATAGAGCCACTGTAGCATGGACTGTCTTGGCTCCATCAATATTTGATGTGGTCCTTACCTGTTATACAATGTAGGTCCCTCCCACACAGTGCAGTGAGAACATATGAGGTCACTGACACAATGTATCCCACCTGCAGCTTGAGTTTGAGTGTTGGTTGAACACAAACTGTCCTTTTTACACTGTGCCACAATTTTAGGGGAGAGAAAATGTCCTTGATAGTTAATTTAACATGATAAAGTCATTATGTGTTGCAGTCAGATACTGATGATGTCTCTAACCCACAGACATCAGCAGACATTTGACATTTTTCCCTTTGATACACGTTTGGACCTGTACTGCCACCATCTTTCCCTCTGTGATGTCAGATCCTCATCACATATCAAATCATTTCATCTAAGATTTGAAAAGGTTGAAAATAAATTTCGACAGTGTAAATTTATTTCAAAATACAAGAATAGGATATAAACATTCTAAAGTCTGACTTGAATGTCTGAAATAATTCTTTAAGTAAAATATCTGAAAAGAGTGAGTTGAATGTCTACAGAGCAAGTTTCAAAACTTTGAGGAAACACATTTGTCACATTGAAAACATAAACTGCAGAGCTTCTAATCTGCTGTTTGGCTTTACATTCTGGGATTACTGGCAAATGTTAGCTGGGGAAATTATGTGAAACTCGAAATAAAACATTACTTTCAGCTTTCCAAATCTTTGATTGTTTTGATGTGTGTCAGTAATCTAAGCTCATGTTCTTCCTACTTGCTTGGAACCTTTTGGCCAAAGGCTGGTTTTAGTCACTGGTAAAACACATGATCAGCTGGATCCAGATCAGGTGACACACTGACAGTCATTCCACTGTTACCTGCAGTTACCTGGTCTGTTGGGTAACTCAAACAATTTCGCAACTTAAAAGGAACTCTATGTGTTTTTTTTGTGATAAACATATCATGGTTGTTTCCATGTTACGTTAATGCGTTTTATTTCCCAGCAATACACATATTATGAGTACAAACTGCTTTCTGTGCTCCAAACTAACGTGTCTGTTTGAAAGTTCACTCTGAGTTGTGTGACCTCCTTCACTATGAGGTCTATTTCCAATGTTTGTTGCACCGAGTATGAAGAGCTAAACACTGGCTGACTGTGTTCATTAAAAGGTTAATGAAGAGGTCGATCAGCAGTGAGACAGGCAAGATTCCTCTGTGTGTTTAGCAGGTTTGCACAATGTGGGTGGTTTTCACTGAGGAAAAGTGAGGCTGTATTCCAATAAATCAGCTTCTTCTCAAAGAGACTGACAGGACAATGAGTTTAGTCAGCTCAACTAGGCACACAATTTCAGTTTATTACAACTAGGCTGAAATTTTGAAGATTAAATCCTTTCTATAGAGACCGACTCTTCTTATCCAGACACACGAAGCAAGCAACATGACATACTGCAAGAAACAAAGGGCTGGATTTTCAGTGTTGTTAGTGATGTTGGAGATTTTTAGTGAGATTCTTTCTTCCTTCTGGAACAGAGACCTAAAGTTTCAGTTTCACTTCATGTCTCTGAAGAGGTCAACAGTAACCTCAACTCGACCACAATAAACAGCATTGCCGGGCCATGCACTTAGTCATTTGGATACAGCTGAGAGGAGCTGACAGAATTCAACTCTGAGGAGATGCAACCAAGCAGAGAAGGTGTTTTTTCTTCTCACAGTGGCCCTCATTTATAGTTATATATAGTCACACACACTTACGTAAGATGGCGCCCCTGTGCCCCCTGTGGGCTTGTCGGCTCCCTCTCCTGTACCTGCTACTTGTTACATGGAGTGTGCCACCTCTGCAAGTGTATGATCGCCTCACCCTTCTCAACATCCGCGTCGTTGCAAAAATTGCCTATTCGTGGCTTTGATGGGCATTTTAAGACGCTCCCACCTTCCCTGGCGTCCATACCACTGTTTCTATGGCGTCCTTCATGCTGGTTACCTCGCAAGAGCCCCCTAATAAGACGTGGTAAGAGAGGAGGAGTCCTGTTAGACTGAAGACTTACTTGGCTTCTTCCCTTCACGATCCCCATCACTCAGCCAGATCTTCTATGGAGTACGGCGGCTACGATCTGCTGAATTCCACGGAGTACAGGTACCGGTGACTCCAGCCAGCTGTCTGGGACACCAGGGAGCCGCTTCCGTGTTGTCGGCCAGTGCGGATCTCTCTTAGTGGGGCCATGTGCCGGGGAATCTCCGCCTGCTCGGTTGCATGTCTGAGCGGACAGACCAATTCTCAGTCCAAATGGCGTTGTCCAATACGGGATCTCTCATTAATAAGACATTTATTTTGAATGACTTTTCATCAAGCATGATCTGGATTTCCTCCTGTTGACTGAGACCTGGATGAAACCAGGTGATGACAGCACCTTCTCGGAGCTCCTTCCTCCCTCCTCCCTCCCGGCTGTTCCTTCTTCAGTTGTGGTGGCGGCTTGGCTGCTATATTCAAGGACAGCTTCAAATGCCGAATGATAACCGCAAATAATTTTTCCAGTTTTGAACTGCAGCTATTTGTGATTGATCTCACTTGCTCTGTGTTGTGTGCCACCATTTATCGCCCACCTAAATTTAATAAGGATTTCATTCAAGAGTTTTCTGAGTTTTTGTCTGATTTTATCCCAAAGTTGATAAACTCTTAATCTGTGGGGACTTTAATATTCATGTTTGTTGTGCAGCAAATCAATTGGCCAATGAGTTTAAAGGCCTTCTGGACTCTTTCGGTCTCACTCAGTCAGTTAATGGTCCAACACATATGCATGGGCACACTCTTGATAATTCTCTTGTAATTTCACACAGGCTGTCTGTCTCCCTCAGAGAAATAGTGGATACTGCTATCTCAGATCACCTCCCCATTATTTTTGATGTTGCTGCTCCCCTACCTGCCAATAGTCCTGTTTCACCAGCCTGCCGATGCTGTATCTTTACCCAGTCAACGGCTGGAGAGTTTGCTGCTACCTTCAAGGACTCAGCTGTACGCTAACAGTGCACTGTCTCTCCCCTTTGCCCAGATAGCCTGCTCTTCGCGTTCCACTCTACATGCTCTGCAATTCTGGACTCTATTGCCCTTTCCGGCAAAAAAACACCAAATCCAAGGCAGATCCCTGGGTAAACGATTCCACCTGTGCGCTCAGGCAACAATGCAGGCAGGCCAAGCAGAAGGAAGAAGAAGGATAAATTACATGTGTCTTTCGGCTTGTTAAGGGACAGTTTGGCTGCTTACCAGAGAGCTCTCAAGGAGGCAAAGTCCAAATATCTGTCCTTTGTCATAACTAACAGCTCTCATCGTCCAAGAGTGTTACTTAATATTATAGATCCATGTCCCACTGTCCTGTGTGATGCTTCCACTGTAACCTGTGAAGAGTGTGTTTCTTTCTTTACCGACAAAGTGGTGTCCGTCAGGCAGAGTGTCAGTAATGTATCTATGTCTCCTGGTGATGTGTGTTCCTCCTGCTCAGTTAACTGTCTTTGAGCAGTTTCAGACAATTTCTCTGCCGTTTTTCACTAAGGTGGTTAGTAGCATGAAACCTACTAACTGTCCCCTGGATGTCAATCCAGCCAAACTTTTAAAGGAGGTTTTTAATTCTGTTGGGTCAAGTCTGCTTGCTTTTATTAACTCCTGTCTCTATTCAGGGTTTGTCCCAGCTGCCTTCAAACATGCTGTGGTTAGGCCCCTCCTTAAAAAACCCCATCTTGATCCCTCGGTGCTGTCTAATTTTAGACCTGTCTCCCATCTGCCTTTCCTTCCTGAAGTTTTTGAAAAAGTTGTTTTTATGCAATTACAGTCAAATATGATCCTTGAGAAATTCCAGTCTGGTTTCTGATCCTGACATAGCACCGAGTCAGCACTGTTAAAGGTGCACAATGACATTGCATGGTCTGTGGATCCTGGGAATTCCATTGTGCTAGTGCTCCTGGATCTCACAGCAGCTTTCGATACAGTTGACCATGCAGTCCTCATATCTCATATGGATCAGTTTGTAGGCATCCGTGGTACCGCTCTTCAATGGTTTAGGTTGTACCTGGTCTATAGAAGCTTTTCTGTGTTGATTGGTGACCTCCAGTCATCACATGCATTTCTCCCTTGTGGGGTGCCACAGGGTTCTATTCTTGGCCCTACCCTTTTGTCCTTATATTTGCTACCACTGGGATCAATTATAATTAAACATGCAATGCCCTTTAAGTCGGACTTAGCCAGTCTTCCCTTCTTCTCCTTGTCTTCTTGTCTCCAACTAGTACAGAATGCTGCTGCCAGATTTTTAACCTACACATCCAGACATGAGCACATCACCCCTGTCCTGTCTTCACTCCACTGGCTCCCAGTTAGGTTTAGAACTGATTTTAAAGTTTTGTTGTTTGTTTTTAAAGCCATTCAAGGCCTGGCTCCTCTCTACTTGTCAGAGATTTTATCTATCCGTGATCACACGAGGGCCTTGTGTTCTTCTGATCAGCTTCTGCTAGATGTCCCAAGGTCGAAATATAAACTGTGGGGTGACTGTTCCTTTGCTGTCGTTGCTCCCAGATTGTGGAACATGCTGCCCCCCGACATTCGCACCACTACTGATCTCGGCCTTTTTAAGTCTAAACTGAAGACTTACTTTTTAGAATGGCTTTTAATCTCTGACTAAGGCTATCCTGTTCATACTGTTCTATCTTGTTTTATCTTTTCTGAAAGGCTTTTAACACTTTGCAGCTGTGTAGCACCTCCCTCTGTATTTTTTATGTATTGTTTTATGGTTCGTTTATTTTATTGTTATTTACACTGTTTATCTACACTATTATTTCTGACACCGCTGTAAAGCACTTTGGGTACCTTTTTGGTTATTGTAAAGGGCTATAGAAATAAATATTGACTAACTGATTGATTGATTTATGATACAAAGGTACGGCAGAAAAATAGGCCATCCGCCATAACAACGCCACTAGTTCTGTCCGAGTGCGTTCTCATCTGACACCGTCCAGCTGCATTCTGGTTGGAGGCAGAGGCTGGCTTTTGGCATCATGCTCGTACACAGAAAGCACTGACAGAGCTATTCAACGAGGTCAGAGTGAGAACGGGCAGGGTTTTTCTGCCCAAAACTAACCACACTTTAAACGGTTACTTTATCGGTTTTCAGCCAGGTCTGTGCTAGCATGGTGTGGGGATTGTGTAAAAATGAAAGGTGATGAGGCGCCTCCCTACCTAGCAGCTTTCTGAGCTCCCCACATGTCCGCTAGCTAAAATCTATCATGAGAAATTTCTGCATGGCTCGGGTCAGCCGTTAACACCATTATCTGCACACACTTCCTATACCATGCTAACACAGACTTGGCTGGAAATTGGCAAAGACTTCTTTTAACCACAGCTTTGACTTTGCTGCCCAATCCCGACCATTGTGACAGTCTACACTGTTGAGTAAACATAAGGACCATGCTGCTTCATCCCACCATGTGCATTTGTTGACATCACAGTAACGACATCAGGGAGCGTAAACAGCTGACGCAGAAGGATACCTAAAATGTCATAAGCAGATGGGAAGGTCACTGACAGAGCGGCACCATGTGACAAGTTGGGATAAGAATGTGCTGAACTTTCTGCATTCCACCTTCCCTGTTATTATTTTAAACTACCACTTCACCTTTTAATGATCTCTTCATTCTTGCCATGGTGTGTCAACATTGTTTATTAGTAGCCATTAATGAAACATACGAGAAATACACTTGAAGTCCTCCGTCAGTCTTTAACAGATTTTTTTTAAAGATATTTTTATTAAAGGCATTTTTCATATAGAAATACAAAAGAGAGAAGACAGACAAATAACAAAAAAACAAACACAATAAAAACACAGTGCCCCTCCCACCCCCCACCCGCATCACTGGTGTGGTAGAAATAACTACGGCAATAAATTAAATTTTCCCATGGTTACAACCAAAAAATGAAATAAAATTCAATCAAGTAAGACATGAAGTCCCAAGTGTTGATAACATGTATATCACAAATATTAGGTAGACAGAGGGGGCAAGTTTTGCACTGACTCACTAGTTTAGTGGATGTAATGGTGGTAATAAAGCCAGGTAAGAATCCTATATTTGTTCATATTTTTCTAGATTCCTCCTAATACTAAATACATTTTTTTCAGGTGTACTTTATATAATTCATTTAACCATTGTCTCTGCAATGGAGGAAGCTCTGATTTCCTATTCTGTGGAATATACGTTTTACCATCTGTGCCTACCAGTAATATTAAGTATTTTTTAGTGAAACTCACAATGAGCCCATGTATATCAACCAAAATCGATAGTCTCGGTTCAGGTGGGATCTTAGTTTTTGTAGACTCTGAAGTTATTTTAATTCTGTATTTCAGTAATTCTTCCAAAAAAAGGACATTTCCAACAACATATGAATCACAGGTTCTACATCACTGACAATTTGGAGAGGAGTTGCTGTGTATTGTATGCAGTTTATGTGGAGTATAATAAGTTCTATAATATATACAGACATATATACATACAGAAAAGGAGTTTAAAATTATGGGGTTCTTGGTGATGGTAAATAATGTTTTCTTAGAGGTTAGAAAAGGAAGAGAATTTTAAGGGACATTCTTTAATTGTTGTTGTTCAATAGGAAGCCATCTTGCCTCAATGTTATCAGCATATAACCAGCACCATATTGAACGAAACTGGGCTGCAAGATTATAGCATCTAAAATTGGGAAGGTTTAGTCCTCCTTTGGAATATGGAGCCTGAAGGGTTGAGAGTTTGACTCTGGGGGCTTTGCCTTTCCAAAGAAAACTTCATATACATTTGTTTTGGTTCATCTAAGAACGATTTGGGAATTTTAAATGGGATGCATTGGAATAAATATAAGAATTAAGGGACTATGCTCATTTTGATAACATTTACTCTTCCAATTAATGATAGTGGAAGGTCCCTCCATTTTTGTAAATCTCTTTTAACCTGATCTATTAGTTTTATGTAGTTGTCTTAAAAGGTTTTATCAATGGAAGTACAAATTTCTATGCCTAAGTATTTAAAACCATTTGGGGGCTTGTAAAGGTTTGGTTAGGTTCTTGATATAGTTGTCCTGTATATCTAAGGTCAGAACCTCACTTTTTGTAAGGTTTAACTTATAACCAGAAGCAGCACTGTATTGTTGGAAATACTGAAAAAATGGGGGGAGTGAGTTTGCAGGGTCAGTTAGAAAAATTGAAAGATCATCTGCATAAAATGCTAATAAATGCTCACTAGATCCAAAATTAATACCGGTAATTTTAGAGCGAATAGCAGCAGCCAGAGGTTCTATGGTTATCAAAAACAACAGCAGAGAACTAGGGCAACCCTGGCAGACAAATCTGGATAATGAAAAGACATCCCACAGTACTCCATCAATTTAAATTTGTGCTTTAGGGCCATTAAAGAGCGTTTTGATGTAATGACTAAATCTACTTCTAAAATTCATCACCCTAAGAGTTTGGACAAGAAAGCTGGGTTCAATTCTGTCAAATGCCTTTTCCGTGTCCATCAACAGTAATAGCATGGGATCTTTTTGTGAGCAGGCTGCTTCTATTATAAATAAAAAATTCTACGCATTGTCTGATCCATATAAATTTCTATGATAAGATGATAAGAAGTATACTTTTGGCGATCCTTGCCCAGTTTTGGCAACAATATTATTGTAGCCAGTTCCAAATAATTAGGGAGTCTTATTAGTCAGTGCTTTGTTTAGCATGTTTGTTAAAGGGGTTAGAAGCTTAACAGAAACATTTTTAAAATATTCAATTGGCCCAGGGGCTTTATTATTCTGCAAAGACTTAATGGTATCAAGAACCTCCTTTTCAGATATATCAGCATCTAGAAAGTCAGTCATTAGAATCTAGTTTAGGTAGGGTTAATGATTTCAAGAATGCTGCTGCTTTTTCTACCTCATGGTATGTCTTATATAGTGTCTTATAAATTAATTGAAATTCATGATTGATATCACATGAATCAAAGGGACCTTCCATCATCTGTAATAATCAAGTGTATAAACCTCTCATTCTCTTCTCTTTTAATTTGCCATACTAGTAGCTTACTAGTCTTGTTTCCAAAAATCATAGTAGTGGTATTTGGTCCTTTCTAAATCAGCCTCAGCCTTGTCGGTACATAAATTATTATACTGAATCCATTTTAAAGCCAAAGTGTTAAGCGCCACATTACTTTTGGTGTGGGCGTGTTCACGCTCGAGATCTCTAATCTCATTTTCCAGAGCCGTAATATTTTTCCTTTTGTCTTTTATCTTAGCTATATGAAAGAATTTTACCTTATATGCTTATAAGGCCTCCAGTATATTGGCATAAGAAGAATTTATATTGCTTTCCATGAATAGGTCAAATTGACTGCTCATAAAACTAATGAATTCGGGGTCCTTAAGCATATAAGATTTAAATCTCCAGGTAGATGGTGTTGGTTGTGTGGCGTCCATATCCCATGTCATCATTAAATTGTTATGGTTGGACAATATAGCTGCTAGATAGGAGCAGTCAGTGACCCTGGCAATCATACTACAGGATATTAAAAACATGTCAATTCTAGAGTGGGAATTGTGAACATTTGAGAAGAAGGAAAAGTCTTTTACTTTTGGGTTACGCTGACGCCAAATATCACACAATCCAAGATCCCTCATGCCCTGAACCAGGACCTACCCAGTCTCATTTTAGTTTAACATGTTCTGCGTCGGAGAGGTGAGTTTCTTGAATAAATGAAATGTTAGTATATTGTCTCTTTAGATATGTCAGAATTTTTTTCCTCTTGATTGGAGAATTGATCGCCCTGACATTCAAAGAAATTAATTTTAGCTGACTAGTCATACCTTAATGCAAAATGAAAGTGAAAAATTTTGGGTACCTCAGAGCATACATATACCATGGGAGCTGTGTAAATGACAGTATCTATAAAAGAAAACCATACCATACCCCCATGAGAGACCCGAGTGGGTCGTTTACGCTCTACTCTACAATGCCTCTAAACAGTTACAAAAGACATATAATAAGCATCAAATCACATTAAAGACCCTACGAATTACAGTCTTCAATCAACAACAGTCAGAATTTAAAGTGTGAACACAGAACCTGGTAAATCAATGTCAACTGGACTTGAGGTATAACATAATAATAATAATTGGGCAATCATGCTATTCAAGTAAAACAAATATTCCAGGAGATCAGGTGGGCACAACCATTATTTTAACTACTAAATCATTAAGTAACAATGTAAATGTCCATACTGGTGTAGAGAATAAGAGTACAAAAAAGACTGTCCTTTTGTACCGGCTTTTAAACAGAAAAAGAGAAGACAGTATTGAGATTGTGCAGTAGGCCGTTTTTCAAAGTAAGAAAAATAGTTAACTCAAATATTATAAGGCCATCCTCTCCATAATCCGGATGTAATTTACACGCGTCCTCCCCTCCACCTCACAACAGTGCAAACAGCGCCAACAGGTGGAAGACACTCCATGCATAAAATGTGTTTTCTCAGGTGCTCAGTTAGTTGTCATTGTCAATCGTTTTCAAAAATTACACCACTGCAGAAGGTGCCACGAACCACCTGATGGTTCCCTTGTGCTTAATTAGTAGTTTAGCTGGATGGTGCGGGGAATAAGCCATCCCTCTTTCTGGAAGGCTCTTCTTGACATCCTTGAAGACGTCTTTAGTCAGGGAATATGTCTTTAACAGAATTTCTAAACTATGTCAGCAATTTATCTTGCAGTTTGGGTTTGACCCGTCACTCTATCTACCTCCCTGTGTTTGTGTGTGTGTGTGTGTGTGTGTGTGTGTGTGTGTGTGTGCGTGCGTGCGTGCGTGCGTGCGTGTGTCCACAGTGGGTCTGAGCTGTGTAGGGAAGTTTCGCTGTGGCTCATCGTCACAATGCATCAGTGCGTCGGCTCAGTGTGACGGAGAGGTGCACTGTGACAACGGAGAGGACGAGCTCGGCTGTGGTGAGACACACACACACACACACACACACACAGGCACACATACAGGCAAAAGATCAGTTAATTATTCAGCTAAACAACCATTATATAACCGAAAATTGGGAAAGGGTTATTAAATAAGTCCTCTAAAATAATATATTTAACTGTGCCAGCAGCAGCACACATTTTTCAAATGGAAATGAAAACGTGGCGTTTTAATAAAGCTCTCCTCCTGGTCCTGTTGCTGTAATTGCGAACACTTTATCTTTTAACAGCAACAAGCTGCACTTTAACTATTTTCTGTTGGCTCGATGAACGCTCAAGATATATGAATATGAATATGTCTTTTTGGTTTCTTTTTTTTTTTTTAAACCAAAGTTACTGAGGTCACATGACACAACTGAGTAAACATGTGGAAGAGGCTGCAGTGAAATGTCAAGGAGAAGCTTTCCAGTGGACAGGATGGATGAGTAATTCGGAAGTCTGTTTGTTGTCTGTTCAACTCTCTGTCTGTCTCGCTGTCTATCTGCCTGTCTGTCTGTCTGTCTCTCTGTCTGTCTGTCTGTCTCTTTGTGCCCATCAGTGCGTCTGAGTGGGAGGAGTTCGGTCCTGCAGGTCCAGAGAGGTGGAGTGTGGAGAACAGTGTGCTCAGATGGCTGGAACAACTGGCTGGGAGTCTCTGCCTGCAAGCAACTGGGATACTCCAGGTTGAGACTGCACCTCAACATCCTCTTTTCTGTCCCGATTGTCTATTCATTTCTGTCCCGTGGTTGTCTTTTCTCAGCTGGTTCTGCATGATATAGTGTGATGGGAGATTCTTGTCCATGTCCCACTTGACAGCTTATTGTCTTACCCTGAATTGTCCCACACTGTTCAGACAACCGTATGGTCCAACACAATAATCCAAAGGGAGATATCTAACAATTATTAGATGGATCATTTAGGAATTTTATATAGACAGTCATGGTCCTCAGAGGATAAATCCTCTACATTTCTTATATACTCTACCATTAACTTTTTACCTTTGCTTGGTTTCATTTTCTTCCCTACTTTCCTCTACAAATGAGAATGTGTGCCAGTTCAGGTCCGCTTCTGTCATATACATGAAAGAGTAACAGCATAATCTAGGCGTGTTAGTTCAAAATCAAGAAATTCAACTTAGTATGATTTCAGTTGGACTAACATATGTTAACATGTATTTTAAAAGTCCAGTTTTAGTCGGACTTACACAATAAATCAAGTAAACGTACCAAGTATCCACT
The DNA here is from genome assembly GCF_008729295.1 of Plectropomus leopardus. Classification (NCBI taxonomy): domain Eukaryota; kingdom Metazoa; phylum Chordata; class Actinopteri; order Perciformes; family Serranidae; genus Plectropomus; species Plectropomus leopardus. The sequence goes on from NC_056472.1 coordinate 1,006,049, forward strand.
CGTAGTGACTACAGCAGTATTTTTTTATTAATATTTAATAAAATTACAATAACTTTAACCACAGAGCATTAGATGCCTCAACCTAAGTCAAGAGTCTTTGTTGAATTTCTTATTAAAATGTCCTGCAAATCCCCATCTGTCCTTAACCTTAACCCCAGTGCTTTCATTGCCTAAACCTGACCAGAAACAGGAGTGTAGAAGTGAACCTCAAGTCCTGGTGACAAGATCCTGCCCTCTGTGGGCCCACCATCCTCCGTACACGAAGCTTCTACTGTAGATGACTGTTTGGTTTCGTTACTTGAAAAAAACATTGTCTCTGAACATAATGTAGACAGTGATTATGTTGCCATAACAACATAATTAAGACAGCAGTTTAGTAAAAGGCAAACATAATCTCTTAGAGACAGGGTTGGTTAGCCAGACAGAAGGAACAGTACTGCGAGATGGTTTAGATTGTGCTGTTTTCTTGTTTGATGTGTGGGGAAGAGAACTGTGAACTGTATCAAGCTACTAGTCAGCCAGACACTGAGGGTTTAGAGGGCATTAAGGCGGGTAGCAGTATGCAGTAATAACACTAGTGGCGCTGCGGGCCATGTTTCTTTACTACTAGAAAGTCCAGTTTCACTAACAGATCTTTGAGTTTGAGGCTTATTAGATGCTGAAACACTTCACACTGGTTCATTATATAGCATGACAGGATTTTACAACTGCATAAAGTTATCACAGTGTCTGCCATTGTATCTTTTGCCACAATGATCACAAAGTTAACAGCAGAAATGCAGTGTCCGTGTGGCAAAGGTAATTACCAGGAATGTCTGCTTGCTGTGCAGGAAATGTTACATTTAAATGTGTCATTGAGGCATGATCTGATGAAACTTTTACAAAACATTTCCAGAACAGAAATCTGAAGTGTAGGAAATGTAATGTGTATTTTCTACATTTTTTTCAGCTGTGCTGTCTCCCCTAACATGAATAATATCTGAGAACCCTGTGTGTGTGTGTGTGTGTGTGTGTGTGTGTGTGTGTGTGTGTGTGTGTGTGTGTGTGTGTGTGTGTTGCTGTGTGTGTGTTGCTGTGTGTTTGTCAGGTATTTGGAGTCCTTCTTCATCTCTCTGACCTCCATCGAGCAGGACCTTCAGTCAAACCTGGTGTCCATCAACCTGAGCCAGCCGCACGCTATAAAGCTGCAGAATGCCACCGCCTTCAGGTAGAAAGCACAGCCCCATGTGAATGTTATGGAAAAGTTTGCAGACTAACTGTGTTATAATAATAATATCAAAGTCACTAACATTTGGCAGCAGATGAATCATCTAAAGGATCTCTGTTAGAACTGGACTATTTGGAGCTCAGAGGGTAGAATGAAGCCTCATCCAGCTCAGTCTGATTTAGTTTGGTCCTAAAATGGGAAACTGTGTGCTAACTTAAAAAGCAAATATTTGCCAAAAGCAAATAGGAGTGTGTACCTGTTATTTGGCCACCTGGTGGCCCACATACACAGCAGATCCACATTGACTGGATCCTTGACACCAGACAGATGCAGAGAATAGAGCTGGAGCTTACGTCTGCATCAGCAGACACAAACACAATCTGCTGATTTCTTTTTCTCAGTTTTCAGCTGTGAACCAGAATGAAAATCTGCCAAATGTTTGTTCCCGAATCTGTGGATCTGCAGAGATGTTTGTTGGACCTCTGAGGGCACAGATTCCATGTGGCAAGGAAAAAATGAGCACTCCTCCAACCACAACTGAAAAACTCTTCAAGGGGCACGACATAAAAAGCAATATACGACAAATCTGACCATCAGCACACAATAATGTCCTTTATAGATGCTTTTAAGTTTAAGACTTAAAAGCATGTCAAAAGGACAATATTGTGTGCTGACGGTCAGATTTGTCGTACAGATTCCATGTGGGCCTGGTCATCAGATACCTAAGGTTCAGTAGAAAATCTCAGGGCAGCAGCTGTGTGTGGCTATTTAATGGAGGTTAACTCTTCAACACCTGGATTGACAACAATTTTCTTGTGCTGCGCTCAGATGCCCTTCACAAGCATTTAAACCTCTGAAACCTGACTGATCTGATTTATTTCAAAAATACGGGGGGAAAAACATGCAAACTGCAGGAAACAAGTAAATGCTATGAGGAAAAATACCTGAAAATTTAAAAATAGGAAAAATGTCCAGTTGACACTGAAATGTCCAAAGTGATAACCACATTTATAATTATTCTAATTATATATTAAAATTCATGGTACAGAAAAATATTTATACTTTTTTTTAATTTTAAGCATGTTTTGGGATCATTTCTTGGTTTGTTTGTTTTTTTCAATTTCAGCATTTATTCTTTATTTTTAGGTTTACTTTATTAGTGGTATGAAGGTTTACATGGGGTCAATGGTGCAATGAAAAGTACTGGACAAGGGAACAAGAAAGCCTCTGAAACCTTTTCTCTCGTAAAACCAAAAGCCACAGTTTGAAGCACCTCTGATAAAGCAGAAATCTGACTTCTGTGACGCTTGATAAAATAAACGTGGCTGTCTGCTGTCTGAGGCCTTTTGCTCACCAAGAAATGCAGCTGTAGTTTATGTTTTTCCCCGAGCAGCCTCAAGGGGTAAACAATGAACTCATGCCACAAAAAAACAAGACAAGACTGATGCCTTCTTTGTTTTACAAGAGAAAAAAATTAAGGATGAGGACTAACTGGTTGGTTTCCTTTGTTAACCCTTTGAAACCTTACCAGTTTGGTTTGATTTCTTGCAAATCAAGGCAATGAGTACCTTAACAAGACATGGCCTAACAACTAGCAAAAAATTAGGAAAAGTTACAAGGAAATTACCTGAAATTATGCATAAACTGAGTTTAAAAAATATTTTAAAATGTGCTGAAAAATAAAAAAAAATATCTATATTTTTTCTGTAACAGTTTTAAATATATAAGTATAATAACTATGAATAGATTTTCTTATCCTTTTGTCTATTTTTCCCATTTTCTTTTCAACTTTTTCTAATTTCTTGCAATTTGTGGGACATTTCTCACCAAGCTGCTCACTGACTTTCTTGACCATGTTTTCAAAAGAAATCAAACCAATTTCCTCACATTTCAAATTGTTAGGCAGCTCTAAAAGGCATCTGAAAGCAGCACAAGAAAACTGATGTCGATCCAGGTCTTAAAGGGTTAAAGAGCAATACACAATAGCTTCCCTCAAATTCCCTTTGTTGTCCCAGCTGGTCCAGCCAACGGGCCCAGATTTTGTCCTTAGTCATTTGTTCAAGATCCACAGATGAGATAAATTTCTACATTGAACACGCTCTTGAAGTGATAGCAACTTAATCAAACCAAGTTAGTCTGACTGTACTGTTCTGTTAACTTGGTGGTATTTAAATTCCACTGACAAGTTGATTTCACTATTAAAAAAATCTAGTAAACCAACTGCCTTGAAAAATACAAGTAAATATAAGTATTTATCTTAATTTGTGTTTACTTTATATTTAATTGTTAAGTTCACTCAAAATTTAGTGATATTTAATTTTGTGAAGTTGTTGCAACTTAAAAATGTCAAGTTTAATTAAATCAATCTTTCAAGTTTTATCCACTTCAGTAAACCAAGTTTACTGTGCTATAAGAAAGCAGAACTTGTAGATCTCTTAACTTCATCACTGGCTAAAAACTCTTTGTTATGATCAAGTTAAGTCACACTAACTTGGTTTACTGAAGTTGCTAACACTTAGAAAGAACAAGATAATTCCACTTGCCATTTTTAGGTTGCACAGCTTCACGAAATTAAGTAAATACAGTTACATTTGGAATGAACTTAACAATTAGCTAAAAAAGATTTTTTTGGTTTGATTTGTAGTTATATTTACTTTCCTTTTGCAATCAGTCTCTAAGATCCTTTTCAGTTAAATCAACTTGTCAGATTTTGGTGGGTTGGGGCCAGTCTAAGAAATCTTCCTCCACATGTGAGCTTTGTGTCTCCTTCTCGTCTGTAATGTCACTGGAAACTGAAACCTTCATTTGTGTTACTGCTCCATGTGTGCTAAGTGTCTCCTCTTGTGTCGTCCCAGTAAGACTCAGTGCAGCTCAGGGAGGGTGGCCACTCTCAAATGTCTGGGTGAGAACACACACTGCACATTCACTGATCTGTGTTTAACCCATCACTTTCCTTTCTCTAAAGCTTTCAGGTGGACTCAAGAGGAGCATGTGTGCTCCTGCATGTGTTTATGTTCTTGCATGGTGTGCAATTGTGTGGTAATGTGTGGTTAATCTGTGTGTGTGCTGTAACTTTTGCCTGCTAAAACAAGTAATCTGTATTTACAGACTAACGCAGCCCACATTTTTTAAAAATATGTTGCATAGAAGGAGTCACTAACCTTCTGCAGAGACTTCCTCCAGCCAGCTTCCTCGTGACAGTTCTTTACTGATATCAGCCTCCACCGAATGGTGTTAATCCAGTGTGTGTGTGTGTGTGTGTGTGTGTGTGTGTGTGTGTGTGTGCTGTGTTTGCATGTTAGAGGTGCATGATCTGACCCTCCTTGTGTCTGTTCTCAGAGTGCGGCTCCAGGCCCCAGTACAGCACTCGTATCGTTGGAGGAAACATCTCAAGGCCAGGTCAGTTCCCCTGGCAGGTCAGCCTCCACTTCGACAGTGAGCACCTGTGTGGAGGCTCCATCATTACGTCACGCTGGGTCCTCACTGCAGCACACTGTGTGTTTGGGTGAGTCACACTGCAGACACTCCACATGTGAGCTGTTATATTGTGCCAGCATCCAGAGAGGGCGTGTAATATATGGTCAGTTACCAATTACGTTTGTTTATAATTTCGAAGTTGGTAATTGCATTTCCCCCATGTTTTTGAAAGAATTCAAACCAATTTGTTCCATTTTCAAAGAGTTAAATAGCTTGTGACAAGGGTCTGAACGCAGCAAAAATAAAACTGATGTCCAAACAGATTTGAGAGGGTTAGTTCATCCACCCATTATCTGTGTCATAGTATTACTCATCTGCCCTATACCTTTGTCCAGGTTCCATTCATTTCATCAATAATATTGCTAAGAATTACTGTTGTAAACTTCTGGGCTTTACTAAAAATGCGATATAATAATGAATAATTTTAGTTCATCGCATCTGGTGTTCTATCATACTTACCATCTTTGACAGGTGTTACCATAAAATAAGTATTAAGTAGTGCTATTAAAAAGCTTGTTAAAAGTCTTAAATCTAACTCATTCCCACTGTTCAAATAACATCTGGCTTTTTAATACAATGAGAATGCGTACGATCTGCCTTCACACCCAAGTCAAATGGTTCTGCAGTTGACACAGGTTTTAATTGCCTCTGGCTCCGATCATTATTGATGGGAACACAATGCCCACATGAACACGCTAACCTCAGATCCTTAATCAGTGAGATGCAATGCGCCATCACTAATTACCCTCCGTCTCCCCCCTCAGCTGCGCTAAAACACTGATCCAAATACATTTGCACCAAGTTTGAAAGAGAGACTGGATAAGTAAGAGCTATATAAGGAGAGGAAACACTGACAAGTTTTCAAATACCTCTGATTCTGCTGCTTTTACCTGTTCTCCAGCTTGTCTGTGACATAGCAACAAAAAAAGACCCACACATGCACACAAAAGCTGACAGAAAAGCAGACTCATTTGCTGCAGAGCTGTGTTCACTTTATTTAGTGGGTTTACCTGTGTTTGAAAACCCCATGTGCACACGGTAATTTTGGTGTGAAAGGGGTATTGGACTAAGCTCTGCAGACACCTTGATCAATACTTTGACTTACACAAACGATCACCTGCCATCCAATCACTGCACTCATGGTACATTGGTTCATTCATGAAACATAATGTCAGCTATGGAAACAGGGTCAAAAGTGTCAATTTTGTGACAAAAAAAACAAGTCTTAGCTAAGAATCTTAAGCGCCCTTTAGGACAACTGGATCAAGTAAATATATATTTTCATAGAAGAGCTGGAAACAGGCTTGTCCCTCGACTGCTTTAAGCTGGCTGTGTGGTAGGATGCTACGATAGATAGATAGATAGATAGATAGATAGATAGATAGATAGATTTGTCTGTCCCAAGTTGTGACAGAAATTCTCCTTTGACCGGCTCAATACAATACACACAGTTTGCATAAAAACTCAATCAAAACATCTTAAAAGTGCACTTAAAAATAAATGAATAAAATAAGTTAAATTAAATTAAATCAAAGCTCTGTCCAATAAACATGTTACGTTTAGATGTTGTGACTGGTTAGTATTTAAGAGAGGAGCCTTGAGGCCAGGACAGAAAGCCACCCTGGAGGTGGTGGGATCTGATTTCGTTGTCTCCCTCACATCTCCTGACAGGAATATTGTGTTTCACTGTATCTGCTGCTGTGTGTCATCAGGTTTGCAGACCCCTCTAGGTGGGCGGTCCATGTGGGACTGACGGAGCAGCCAGTCCATGGGGCTCAGTCTCTGGCCGTGGAGCAGATTATATATCACGCTCGCTACAGACCTAAAGGACTCAACTACGATATCGCACTGATGAAGTTGGCCACGCCGCTTGCTTTCAATGGTACTGGTGTTCTGTTTCCAGACCCTGCCGAGCCCTCACTCTCTGTCTCAGTAACATCCTGCTCTGTGTTGATATCTTCACACTCACATCTCTTCTATTGTAGTTCCAACATCAGACTCACAAGGTCCAGTAGGTTCATTTAAGTCACTAGACCGGCAGCAAGGCACAGAGTTAGCCCTGTTCCAGTCAAACTGCTGTGCTCAGACCATGGTCGTAGGTCGCTCCTGGCCGTGAGTCTGTAAGTGGTCATTTTGATCGGTGGGGGGGTGTTAAAAACAGCCCAGGGAGTTCAGTTCTTAGATCACGGTAATAAATGTATTTTTATCTTCAGCACCATCTCTTATTCATTGTCATTTTAAGAACCAAAGTCACACAATTGTGACAGCTGATAAAACCAACCTGCAGTGGCTGCATGGGGTCATCCCAGAAGTGTAACACCCACCCTTCAGTTCCCACCCAGGTTACCACTGTTAGCTCTATCAGCACTAGGCAGCTTTCCATTAACCCTCAAATTGCACAAATTGAAATTGCAAATATAAAGTATGCCTAATGGAAACAGAAAAAAGCCATATTTAGCAAAATTGCAATGGAAGCACTTCTTTTGTCTTTTCTAGGTCACATGATGCTATGGCTATGTGCTTGTCAGTAGGAACTGGCTCCCTCATGATGCAGCAGGAGCTACAAGAGGTGTTACTGCATCACATAACTCTTCAAAAGTTAAGCAGATCATCTAGAAATTTTGAATCCACAATTCCTCTGCGAAATCCCTCATACATGGCTGCTTCCCTCCTTTCCATTATGGCTCCATAACACGCCTACGTGGCCTTGGATTGGAAACAATTACGGCTAGTGTGGTGGTTGCAATAGAAATAAAGCTGCTAATGTTTTGAACATCCATCGCCGTGCTTCTTGTTATCACCAGAAAAGTCGTATAATATCACTCAGTGGAAATGCAGTCATCTCGCATTTGTGTTTTTTCAACAATTCAAAAATATCGCTTAAAATTTGAACAAATCTATAATGAAAAACTACCTGCTGTTGCTGTTTTTTGAGCACTGTTAGTGCTTAACACCCTAATTGCAGCTGGCACTCCATGTTTTTGTCTGACGAGACACGTGAGAGCCGCAGATAGTCTCCGTAAAGACTCGAAATATCGTATATAGCAGCTAAACCACCCTATATTTAAAGGTGAGCTCTGCAAATTTCCCACCTCAGAGAGGAGACAATCAGGGTATGTTGGATGTGGGAGCATTGATGAATTAAGAGAACTGGATCCAGCATTAGAGGTGGGACCCTGTTTATTCATATGTAACTTGCTTAGCAGTGCATAAAGCCCAAAAACCTTGATTTCCATGATTTGAAATAATGATCCCACATTATGGTGCCCACAGAGCAGGTGCAGTAGAGACTTATGGTGGCTGAGCATGGTTGAACGTCTCACTTCAGGTGTAGCGCTCTGAAAACTTGAGTGGGGATAAAATGATTTAATCTTATGACTACTAGACTTTCAAAATGTTATCAGACCAAATGGTTTAAATTTTGCCTGATTTCAGCTTGTCAACTGGTTAAACTCTGTTTCCGTCCTCAGCCGGTCTACTCCAACTCAGTTCAGTTAGTAGATTCAAAGGTGTGGGCCCTGACAAGATCAAGTCCTGATAGTGAAACTATCATTTTGCGGGGTTTGTATTCTCAGAAAAATTTATCAGCTGATACACAAACGTTTCTTTAATCATGTAAGTCAATGGGAAAACGTCTTTTCCACTTTTGGCTACTATGCAAAATTTGTTTCAAAGCCAGACGTACTTCTTGGGGGCTCGGGTGAGAGGTTGCTGGCCAATGACAGACTGAGTCAACGGCTAACTGAAGTGCACTCAGGGGAACTGAACAGTGAAGCGATGGTGATGCACTAGGTCTTTCAGACAATAAATCTGGACATCAAGCAGATGGCTTTTCCAAGAGATACATGAGTCCAGTGGAGTTTGTACATTTCTAAGATCTCTAGCTTAAAAGCAACCAACAGAACATAATCAAGACGGAAACATTTACCTGTACAGCAAAGCGCGATAAAGAACAAAACAGTAGAAGAGAGGCACCCCCGCTCCCCCAACAACCAAGAAAAACACAGACTTAAAAAATATATTTTTAACCATCAATTGCAGCTGAACCAGTTAACCCTTTGAACCATTCAGAAATTGGCTTGATTTATTTAAAAAACATGGGAAGAGGGTGGCAAGCAACAACAAGAAATGGTCCAAAAATTTGCAAGAAATAAGTAAACAAACAAAAAAAAACATACACACACAAAAAATTACCTGGAAATAAGTTACAAAAGAAATGGTAAGATATTAGTGAAAAGTTACATGGAAATTAAAGACATGGAAAATAAATTACTAAAGAATTACTTGAAAATAAGAAGAAAAGTAGCAAAAAAACAGTAATAAGCTACAAGAAAATTGTGAATAAGCACTGAGAATAAGCACAAAAAACATAAGCAAGAAATGAGTAAAAAAGAAAATTATCAGCAAATAGGCAAAAAAGAAAAGCAAAAAACAAAAAATAAAATGAGCTTTAAAAAAGTGCTAAAAAAAAAACATATACAGATATTTCTGACAATTTTAAATAATCTGTGAAATTATTATGAATACAATTTTCTGGATATTTTCCCTGTATTTTTAGAATATCTTATAATATTATGAGGTCATTTTTGTGACCTTTTACAAAATTTTCTTGAAATTTGTGGAGCCAAGATACTCATGTTTTTTCCCATGTTTTGGAGAGAAATCAAATCAGTTTTGACAAGTTTAAATGCATGTGAAAGAGGTCTCTTGCTTCCTGCCAGCTGAGTGTCATTAAGTGTGTCAGGTGTCACAGTCTCAGCTCTCACTGGTTAGCCTTCACCTTTCAGTGTGAATGTCAGTGTGAAGCTGATGTGTCGTTTCAGTCCAAACTTAGCATCCATCTGAAAACAGACTGTGAGTGTTATCACACTTTAGCTGCATGACTGATTGGTGTCATAGAGGAAACTACACAAACACATTTCTGTGTACAGTTTGTCTGGGAGATGTAGTTCATTCCAGTGGTCCTCTGCAGGCTTTGTGGAGCCCATCTGCCTGCCGAACTACGGGGAGGAGTTTGAGGAGGGCACCATGTGCTGGATCTCTGGATGGGGAGCAACTGAGGATGAAGGTGAGTGTGAACATCATTCCTGGTCTGCTGTTTCACCCACAACTACATTTGAAACTGGGAATATTGTAATAACAGTGGAACACATGCTTGAAATGAGGTGCTTTTTGCAGGAGAGACCAGTGTGGTTCTGCGCTCAGCCATGGTGCCACTCCTCTCCACCAAGACCTGCAACCAGCCAGAGGTTTACCAGGGCTTCATCTCCCCCTGGATGATCTGTGCAGGCTACCTGGAGGGAGGAACAGACTCCTGCCAGGTACACAGGGTTTCCTATTAATTATGATTATTATTATTATTATTATTATATACTAAGATTCACTGATCTGATTGTCTTTGTTGCCTCAGAGAGAATGAATATTTTGATTGTAGGCTTGAGGCTACATCACGATCTAACAGGAGATTATCAGAAGTCATTAGTTTTTGCACATTATGATGCAACAGTGATGATGTGCAGACAAGGAAGACAAATGAGGAGAGAGGCAGGATCAGTTTCAACCTCAGCTCCAAACATGTTCTGGTTGTCATACAGCACAGTCTTCAAGTCGTTTTTAAAATTTCCTTCTGTGAAGGAGGAACTACTTGTGGTGACCTTGTGTTTGAAACCTGAGGCCTGAATCATAAAACAGGTTTTGGGTTTAGGTAACTGGTTAATTCTGGGTTTTTGGTTTAATGAAGCTAGTTCACTTTTTACGGTGTAAACTGCCAATGTGCGGATCCTGTGAGAACAGTGATGTCATGGCAGCACTTTGCGCAGGCGTGTGGTTTTCTTTTATGGTGTGTCATTATAGAGTTACACCACCAGCTACTGGCCTGGCATGCATACTACAGCGTTTTCGGTTGTTTTTGTGGGTCCGTGTACACGAGGGTCATTTTCACACATTTTCATATGAATGCAGATCTTTTAAAAAAAACAAAGCAAAGACTTTTTCGTTTTTAGTAGGGCTGTTCTCATCTAATCGTAGCCTTAAATGTATATAAACTTTCAAAACATTATAGAAATAAAATCACAGATCTTGAAAGACCCCCACAAATCACACACAAATATTCTGTTATGACAACAGGAAGTGCAATGATTCTGTCTTTTTGCTCGCATCTGTTTCTAAAGACTGTGAAGCACTGGTGATTTAGTAACTTTGGTTTGTGTGTGTGTGTCCCCTCAGGGGGACAGTGGAGGTCCTCTGGCCTGTGAAGACTCGTCGGTATGGAAGCTGGTTGGTGCGACCAGCTGGGGAATCGGCTGCGCTATGAGGAACAAGCCGGGCGTTTACACTCGCATCACACAGTCACTCAGCTGGATCCGCCAACAGATGGAGGTCAGCACATGACAAGCTGTGTCCTGTGTCAGGACCTGCCACTTTACAAGGAGCAGACCTTCAAAGGTTTGGTCTTTGGAGAACTTTAGACTAGCACTGAACCAGATTCAGCGTATGGTCAGCATGTTCCACAGCACACACACAGCTGAATTTACAGACACACTCAGACTCAACAGCCTCATCAACCCACATTGACGCTCTACTAAGTAGCTCCAATGTCACCTTGGCAGAAGGCAGGTTTCCAGTAACCCTCAAATTGTGCAAAGGGAAAAAGCATGTATGAAACACATTTTGAATAACTCCAAAAATTGCAAAAAAGTGTTTACACTTGCATGAGGAGGTATTTCCAGGTGATGCAAAACTGCAATGGAAACACGCTTGTCAGTAGGAACTGGCTCACTCATGATGCAGCAGTGGCTACAAGAGGTGTTATTGCATCACGTGACTCTTCAAAAGTTGAGCGGATCATCCATTAGTTTTAAAGCCCAAATTCCTCGGTGAAATCCTCATACGTGGCCGCTCTCACGTGAGAGAGGCGTGTCTTTTCATTATGGCTCCATAACACGCCTACATGGCTTTGGATTGGAAATAAGACGACTAGTGCGGTGTCATGCAGTTCCCAGTCTTTTTGAATTTTCAACATGAATTTCCTAACATATAAAATAAATTATTGATTTTGCTTCACCAGAACTATAAAAGTAAAAAGAAAAAGCACTCTATATTTAAAGGTCTAGCGTATGGGATTTTATTGCATCAAGTGCTGAGGTTACATAACTGAAACTTCTCCGGTGTTAAAGCATGTAGGAGACCTCCAGTGGGCCACACTAAAACACTAATGTCCCCATGTAGAGCACAGTATTTGGTTTGTCTGTTCTGGGCTACTGTAGAAACATGGCGGACTTTGCTAAAGTGGACCTACTGCATGCATAGACACAAACTGTTCATTAATATCACCGTTTCATATCATACAAATCAACCCGTAGAGGGCGCTATATTACACACAAAATGAGCTTTCCAAAATCAAGCTTTAAAAAAATTATACATTAATATCATTTTCTTCTTTTATTGAGTTTATTTTTTACCCAACATCAGTTCTAATCATATATATCAAATATTCATTAATTTTCAGAATTTTAACCCGTTAAATGCCAGGTTTTTGTCATAAGACCAGTGTTTTAAGATGGGGAAAAACCAGAAAATTAATTATTTTCCACTGTTAAAGACCTGTCACATGACTGTAGAGGAAAACCAACCCAGAGTTGACTGAACTAGTTGGATTATTGTCAATATACTACATGCAAATTAGATTTTTTGGGGGGGAATCACAGAAATAATACGATGCATGTTTTTTTTTTTTGCTTTGATGGCTGGGATCAATAATGGCAGTTTGAATGGATTTCAGTGAGGTAACTTTTGACTTAACAGTTTGAATGTAACTATTTAGTTTCCACAGTGTATTTTTGACTTCAGACAAAATGTATGCCATATGCATGAACACTGCCCAAATTATCAGAAAATGAAGAATGAAAGTGCATAAAATGTGCCCAACAGTCCGTAAGGGTTAAACTGACTTTTTAGGACAGGCCTGTGGATCTTTGGCCCTACATGTTTCCATGTCTGTGTCCATTTCTGTTAAATATATCCATTTCTATGTTGTCTTTCAGAGAGAAGAGGCTCACTGAGGCACCTCGTCACATCTCACACGGTTCTTTTTGAATGTTTCCACATTTGATGAAAAGAGAACACTACAGAGATCCCAGTAGAAATGCAGAGCCTCTGATCCACACAAATCCTGTTTGGGGGCAAAGCTGACGGGGCAAAGAGACGTTGCACAGCAGAGAGTTAGGCATTGTTTATTCCAAAATAGAAAGCTCTAAGGCAAAACAGACAAGAGAAAAGTGAACAACGCTTCATAAAAAGCAAGACAGACGCAAGTGAGGAACCGAGAGCTCAGCGAGGGCCCACCCACAGTCACTACACCCTCAGGCTGCATTAGATTAACCATTTCAAGTCTCAACTTTACAAGAGGGATATGATCCAGATTACTGCAACTATTGACAGAAAATGGTTGTACAGTACAGTTTTAGATATACTCAAACAAGAGGCACCCCAATTTGTGAAGTAATATCAATATATTGATAAAAAGATCAAATCTTTCACTACGTGTGTGTAGTGGCAGGGGGACCACCAGAGGCTGCAGCACTTAGTCCCAGTCCTTCAGGCAGGCAATGAACAAGGAGCCCAACTTTCCACCGCTCTTTGTTTCCACCGCAGTAGCATGTACGTGTACATAAATAAAAGTTTAATGCGTGCAAAAAGTCCACTGCTTCTTGTTGATGATGGCGTTCATGTGTCTGTGGTGACTCAGACCCTTGTGATTGTGTGATTAGCATAGTGTTCTGGATTGTGCATTTAAGAAAGTACGCTACTACTGTAAAATGATTAAAAGATGTAATGTATGGTATACACAATGAGGGTAAAACTGGAGCTGTCTTTAAAAACATCTGAGCACTGCAGTCAAGTTACTGTGAAGGACAACTCTCCAGGGGTCTCATTTATAAACCAGTGCGTAGGATTCATACTCAAAGTCTATGTGCACACAGAAGCCCAAAATAACTTGCATTAAAAATATTCTAATATATAAAATAGTGCGTACGCCTTCAAGTCTGCAATTTCCTTTTATATATCCCAAATCAACATGGAATTGTCTGCAGGTGGAGCAGTCTCATATCCTCATTTCCCTCCACACAGCCACATTCAGAAATGTTGCACCTCATAAATGTTGATGGAAAGAAATGAGCCTGCTGATCAATGCATCTTTACGGTGTAACCGCAGTGATTATATGATTACGGCATCAGACTGATTGCTTCACATCTTGCCTAAATGATGGCAACAATCAGTGCTTTCCCTGGCCCTGGGATACCATCTGAAAATGAAAGTTTGATAGGTGAACACTGTTTATTTCAGTGTTAATGTTGATCTTGGTTATCATGATTAGGACTCATAATGAAGATATGGAGTGTAATCACTGTGCAAGAGCTATCACTGGCTCTTTTTCCAGACAGTCCATATGTTCAGGTGGTGAGGATGTATGCAAGCTGACTGGCAAAAGGCAGAGTGTGTGAGGCAGCCACCACGGTGCCCCCTGTGAGCTCTGTGTGTGTGTGTACAGTCGTGCTCACTGCAGCCATTTTACACACAAAAACTACATGAAAACTTGAGTCCTTTTCGCTGGTATATGAACAGTATTAGGAGATATTCAACGCTGCTGACATTCTGTTCTGCGATTTTTTAAAAAAAGTTTGATATTCACAATTCAGCAGCTGAATGCTGCTTAATAGTAAAATTTAATTAATGTGAGACAAACATCACCATACATATTATGATTCATCCCACATTTAGTTTCTTCAGTCTGGCTTCAGTTCATAACCTCACCATCTGCATCGCCAATTTCCTGTCTCCAAAATGTCCACAAGCATGGGTCACTATCCCTACAGGTGCACACGTTCTCTCATCCAGTTTGTTTTTTCAGAGGCGTACGCCTCTTTCAGGGCTCGTTTTGTGCATACGCTATAGTTATAAATGAGACCCCAGATAACTGGGAAGTTGCAGTACACCGTAAAATTATAATGATGCTTTATAGAAGCACACAAGTGTTCTGCAGTTTAGTGTCACTTTGACCCATTTCACCAACGGTCAGACTTTCTTTGTGCTTCTTAGCAAGAATTCTTGAGAAAAGAACACAGGTAAGGCCTTGTTAGTATTGTAAGTTTAAAACCAATTTAAATAGCAGTTTTCATCAGCATTCAATTCCTTTTTCTGTTTTTTAGAAAACTTCAAAGAACCCCGGAAAACAGGGTCGCTAGCTTTAATTATGAATCTGTACATAAATATTCCTTACAAAACAGGAGAACACAAAAATGAAACAAAAAACACTAATTTCGTATGTTTGTATATAAAAATAAGCATCTCTCCTTTTTTTTTTTTCTCCAATCTCTCCACTTGTGCTCTGCTCGGCCTGCAGGGGCCCGTGTGAGAGCCGTGGAGTCAGTCGCAAGAGTGCGCACATCTACTCAAAATACAAGCATGCAAAAAGTGAAGACAAACCCTTACAGATACAACTTTAAAACTGTTGGCATCCAAAATGAAAATTCAACTGGGGACGGGGAACAGAGGCCGAAAAAAAAATTAACAAATCAGTCAACATCTTTTTAACGGAGCATACAAACTTGCTTTGAGTGTTTTCAACACTTCTTTTCTTCTTCTGTTTGTTTGATTTAATCTTTTTGAGCTTAAATATACAAAAAAAAGTGCACTCGCATACATGAACTAAATCATTAAAAAACGGTTTCTGAAATGAAACTCCTGATGTACACACACGCAGCATAAACTGCCGTTCAGCAGGGTGGAGGGTTGGAAGAGTGCAGGACGGTTGTGTCCTGTAGTTTTGTGCTCTATGTAAACCTAATACGTGTGTGTGTGTGTGTGTGTGTGTGTGTGTGTGTGTGTGTGTGTGTTTGTACTGTGATTCAGTGTGTGTTGGACAACACACATTCCATCTGCAGACCTATTTACACGTCTCGTGTGTATGTGTAGATCAGAGTGTGAGGGAGTGTGTCCTCTACTGCAATGAGTCGCTGTTGTCCAGGCCCAGCCCAGCCATGTCTGCGTCATCGTCCTCATCTCCGCTGTCCCCCGATTCATCTTCACTGTGGCCTCCCAACATCACCTGCTGTACCGCCAGTGTGGCGCCGTCTGACGTCAGGCTCTGCAGACCCTCCATGTTCATGGTCACCATCGTACCTGGTGTTGAGGGGAAACAGTTACTGACTAAACATCAGAGAACTCCTTCCTGCCAGGTTAGGCCTGAGAGCTGTTCCTCAGTCACGGCTCAGGTCAAAGGCTGATGGAACCCAAACTTTGGAACAGTTAGTATTCAATTTTTCCTCAACTCCAGAAAATAAATTTGCGGTTATTTTACATTATGTGGAAGGTTATCCATGAGAGATTGCTGTAACAATTATATTATCACAACAAAAATGATTTTTACGAATTTCATGACTCACCAAAGGTGCTTTTACTTTGAAGCACCGGCTTGTCTCAGGACGGATGTGTTGATGTTTTTGCTGTAAACTTGAAACTTGTTGTAAACTAAATGTTCACGTTATAGTCATTTTATAGATCCCATGTGGAACAAGCTGCGATACATTAAGTATATTCGATATACTATCACCCACTGCTATTTTGAAATGGACGGAACTGACAGTTCACTTTAATCACATTTTGTGATTTCGTGTGACAACATGTAACAACACATGCTGAATTTTCCAGCTCTAAGCAAACAACTTTGTTCCCTCTCTGTTTCTCTTTAGATACATACATACACTCACACTGAAACGCAGGTCTTGTTTATACCACTTATTAGGATGTTGCTTCAGTGTAGCAGAAAAACAGGATATAGAGTATGTGATTATGATTTCTAGTTTAGTTTCTATTTCACTTGTATACAAACTGTACATAGAGAAGACTGCTGCGTACCATCTGGCATGGTAACTTGCTGCTGGCCGCCTCCCCCTCCAGCGATGGAGTCAGGCCAGAAGCGCTGCAGTGGCCGGTTCTGAGGTGTCTTCTTCTTGGCTTTTGGTGTCTCGGAGGAGCTAGCGTCCAACATGGGCTGCAGGATCCGCCTCCGTGCATTTATAAACCTAGAGACACAAACAATGCAGATCTGGAGTGTGCTTTTGTAGTTTCTTGCACTTTTACACCTCTAGTCCTGACAGTTTGAGATGAAAGCATCTCCCCCCAAAATTCAACAGGATGTCTGAGCCACTCTGTTATCCACTAAAGTCAGCCTTATTTTATGGGCAACATTATGAGGGTTGTTCAAAAGGTCAGGCATTTTTTTGAAACTTGTTAAAATTCAGTACACAAATTTCTTTTTCTTTTCTTTTTTTGATTATTTTTATGGGCTTTTTGCCTTTATTGATATGACAGATGGGGTGTGAAAGGGAGAGAGAGAGAGAGAATGACATACAGCAAAGGGCTGAGGCCAGAATCAAACCTGCAGCCACTACAGTGAGGATGTAGCCTCTGTACATGGAGCGCCAACTCTACCAACTGAGCTATCGGGTGCCCCGGTAGACACATTTCTGTATAGGTCCTCTTGAGATTAATATTAAAAAAATGCTGTTTTCAGGAATTTCAGATCCACAGCAAATTTCAACATGATCACTGCTCTTAAGGGTTCATCAGAAGCAAAGAGCTGTCATAGAATTTCCGGTTTCAGAGGGAAAACCCCTCTAAACATCCACTAAAGACTGGAAAATGTGTACAAGCATGATGCCATTGACCAGAGCATTGATACTCTAAGGTGTGTACCTGCTGGGTCCCCCGACAGCTGACGGAGGACCACAACAAGACTGCCAGGGTTAACTCCTGCACTCACCTCCCTGAACACCACCAGAGAGACCTTTCACCTTTCTGGGAAGAATCATCACTGTTTATCGATGTTGGAATTCAAGCCCCCCTTCATAGATAGACTACTACTCTCAAAAGAGGTGGAGACTATGTAGAGAAGTGGATTTGCAGTCCTTACATTTAGAGAATCGTTTTGATGAATGAGACATGTTGCTGCTTGTATTCATTTGGTTGTAATAAAGTTGGGAGCATTATGTTTTGAACATCCCTCGTACAGTACACCGAATCACTGTGATGTCACGCCAACAACAAATGTCACTTCTGGGTAAATAACAGGCCACTGTTTGGAATTGCAAAGATATGCAAATTTGGTAAACTTGTTTATTTCTGTTGTCATTTTACGCTGTAACTGGCTGTAACTGTAACATACAGAGATATGGAGTTAAACACAGTGGTCTGACATATCTGACATTTATGTTATGATTATTTGATGAATTGTGTTGCTCTGGTATTGTCTTTTATAAACCAAATTTACCACCACAGAAGCTCAGCACTGTCCTGCTGCGGATCAAGCCGCAGCAAAACACACGTTAGCCACCTAAAAAGAATTATATCAGTTTATGCGTACATTATATTTGAATACTGTCTCCTCTTAACCTTCCACAATAACTGATGGAGGCTGCAGTCCACCAGCAGCTCTGCTGTTCAGTGGAGTAAAATGACTGTTTTTCTCAGTGGAGTCTGGTGTTTTCGATGTAACGTGTTCAAATCCTCATTGGCAGGGGCTGTCTTATAGCAAGTTAAAAGGGTGAAAATATTATAAAAATAGCGTATATTACAGTGATATTGATTTTTTAAGTGGACATTAGGTGGCTTGAAACTAATCAATGAAGGCAGACTTTGCTCAGTGCCGCTTGACTTTATGTACATGACGTAGAGGTTTTCTACCCAGAAGACACTGTAAATAAACATTGTGATTCGGTCTATAAGATTGGGCAAACTACACAGAGATGTTTTTTTTGAGGATCTTCATGCAGAAGAAGCAGAAGCATAAATGGTTGATGGTTGACTTTAAAAGACAGCAGGTAAATTCTCATCTCTTGAGTCGTGTGGGCAGATAATCAGCTGACACATGGGCGAGAAAACAGACTGACATGACAAACGTCCATGGCTGGACATGAACGCGAATGGTGCATTTTAATAGTACTGGATTGTGTGTTTGTGGACCAGACTCACCAGTTGTTGACCTGCAGAAGTGTCAGGTTTGTCTGAGTGGCAATCTGTTTCTTTTCATCCTCTGTTGGATATGGGTGCTACAGGAGGGAACAGCAGAAGCAGTGCCTCAGTGTTTTTGCCGAGGATGGAAGGGTTACATAGGCAAAGGTCGGAAGCACACAGACTCACCCCGATGTGCTGGAAGAGCCATGAACGCATGACATTGGTGGCGTGCTTGGGTAGAACACCACGTTTGTTCTTAGTTGAGTTGTCGTCGTGATTGAAGAGGTTCAAGTCCTGGTGAAACTGCAGCTGGAGCTGAGCAGAAACAAATTCATTGAGCCAACTCACTGCTTGTTTGTCATCAGCAACACCACCATGATCTGGTCAAATTCAAAGCCTTTCCATACTATATGAAAACAATTAGCCACGTAAGGAGCCACTGACTTGCAATACACACCATTCTCACAGTCACATTGAGAGATGTACAACCTGATTGTTTTGGACGCGTATTGTCCCGGGAGACAGAGCCTGTGTTACCACTTGGCCCTGAGGAGTGACGACTGTAACAGGCTGGAACACTGTGCCTCCTGGAATTAACACACACACACACACACACACACACACACACACACACACACACACACACACACACACACACACACACACACACACAGACACACACACACACACACTATGTGAATATAACCTGCTGCGCTGTAGAGATCATGCTGCAGAGAAAGCTCTGATCAGGTTGTCCCACTGGTACATGACAACATCTCAGCAGCAGTCATGACAGTTCAGTACCTGAAGAAGGGGTTGTATGCCATGGTGACATACCTGCGACCACCTGGGTGGGGTTGACGGCTGTCACGGTAACATTCCCTTGCTGCAGGGCTGACGCTGGCACCACAATTTGACCCTGGGGACTGATGGTGCCAGAGATAGAGCTGGGGGTCTGCTGAACATAGAACAGGCAACACAGAAAGAGCAGAAGTCTGTCAATTTTCAATGTTGATGGCTCTCCATGGCTCTAATTTTAAGCTGCATTGATTTTGAGCTTTCCAAGTATAGCAGGGGGAATGAAATAGGGTGAAATGCATTAAAGGCAAAGAACCCAAAACAACACATCATTGTCTAGAATGAGACTTTTACTTCAAAGGCACCAGCAAATCCAGCTATTTGTGGTAGCAGATTCTCAAACCCAAAAGTATTTAGTGGTGATCCATCACAGTTAATTTTACTAATGAAAACAATGACGAAAAATGTTCTTCAACCTGTTTTTTCTTGACAAAGGCGAGATGCTGGCAAGTTAAAAATGGGTCTCTGATGATAAAAACTATGCCGAATTGTATGTTTTGTTTTTGTCAACAAGACAGGACTAAACTGTAAGTGGGGAGCAGAATTAGACGAGAGAACAGAATGATAAATGCCTTTATGAAACATATTATAAAATTGTTTTAAAGGTTGCAATTATTTAATAATGCCATATAACTGATACAAGATCGGAGGGTTGACAAGTTGGTAAACATTGTGAAATATTTGCCGCCAGAAGGTTTCCCTTGCCTGCAAAATACTCAGTAGAGCTCATGCACTGAGAGTGTAGCTGTGCTGTATGTAAAACAAGTGTGTGCTCGTGAATCATCCTTTAAATCTTGTCAATAACTGCTGGAGACATGCAAGTTTGTAAATGTGCAGAAATTATCTATAGTAGTAGAAAGAAAATTATATCTAAATGAAATTTTCAACATATGACACAAGCTGTCAACTTGGTTCCATTTTCTAATGTCATGTTTTAGCCTAATTCAACAGTATGCCCAAGGGATAATATTTTTTTGTGGGCCGATATGGAGACTAGCACCACTCTGATTCCCTCATCAGAAAGCCTATGGGATTTTTCCATTGGATTTTGGATTGTTGCAGAAAATACGCTCTGTGGTAAACAAATGTTTAATTCTTTCACGTTTTGTTCAGCAGGATAATCTCCAACAATGAATATCACTTTTTGGCTGGACAGCAGCATGCAAGGCCAGCCCTATAAACGCAAAACTCAACATCTGCAGCATCGGTTGCAGCTGTAAAACTGTGTTCGGCGCTGCTCAGCGTGATGACACTCTGTAGTCTCATTTAGCCATTTGATAGCATGCACCTTTTTTTGACACATAAAAGCTTCAGAGTTCACAGTGCGGTATTTACTGACATATTTCATGTCATAGAACAAAAAGTAAAAGTCTCTACAGCTTGTGTTAACCACAGACCTTATCAGAAATCTAAAAACCCATTCAAAAGCCCACTAACTTCCAGGCGAGGGGACCAGGAGTGCTAAAATGCTAACTTATTTCCAGGTTTTGGGACTCATTATTGAGGTACTCTATTAGTTTAAAGAGAAAAAACATCTTGACTAAAAATTTGTCAAAAAAATCAACTAAAATGTTGTTGTTGACTAAAACTTGATTATGTATAAAGGTCAATAGCAGCCACAGGTTTAATTCCAACCTGCGGCCCTTTGCTGTGTGTTGTACACTCTCTCTTCCACTTTCACACTAATGACTGTCCTCTCAAATAAAGGCAAAAGCCAAAACAATAATCTAACAGAAAAAAAGATTCTACTTTCAATCTATACTATAACTATTAAAACTAAAATAGAAGTAAAAATAGAATTAACAATGATGCATTCCAGTCCATACCGGAGTCTTTGTGGGTGAGAAGCCCTGGACCTGGCCTTGAACGGGGGAGTACGGGCTGCCCGGCTCTCCACTCAGCAGAGTCTCGCTGTTCATCTTGGTCTTAAGGCAAGCGATGTAGCGGCTGCAGAAGTCCTTACAAAGGTCACTCACCTTCTCCAGTTCCAGCAGGTGGATCCGCAACACCTGGATGGCTTTCACCATCTAAAGGACACAAACAGAGAGAAAAAGGTTTGTGGCAGTCTACAAAAGGAAAGCATCCTTTTAAAGCTGAATGTTTGTCTGTAATACCAATTTCCTACCAAAATTATTACGTTCACGTGGGTTTTTCAAACCCCGCTAAATATAGGTGATAGGCTTTATTTCCACTGCCAGTAAACACAATGCTCCAGCTGGCATATGGGTGTGTGTTCTTCTATTTATGTATCTCTTGCTTATTCAGTCTCTCTTTCAAACTTGGTGTAGACTAACTTGGAACAATGCTTAAGCTCAGCTTGGGATGAGACGGAGGGTAATAAGTGAAGGCATGTCATTGCATCTCGCCAGTTGAGGAGCTGAGATTACCACATTCATCGGAGTGCTGTGTTCCCATCAATGCCAATCGGAGCTGCAGGCAGTAAAAACCCGTGTCTACTGCAGTCATTTGACCCGGGTGTGAATGTTGATCGTACACATTTGCACTGCATTAAAGCCAGATGTTAGGAGGTTTTTTGTGCAGTGGGAATGAGGCTTAAGTATCTGGTGCCCACTTCTATCCCACAACAGTTCATCATTTTCACTCTTCTTAGATGTGCTGTTGCTTGCATGTGTTTCTGTATTTCACTTGTCTTTTTTCACACCTCCCTGTATAATGTATTATTGCAGGGTTTCTGCAAGGTTCACCATGTTACATTACAGACCTTTTAATAGAAATATATTTTAATTTCTTTCATGATCATACTGACCAAAGTATGTATATATAATATGATTGAACACAAATACTTCAAATTATTTGTCCTTTTACAAATTTAATGCAACCTAAATCTAAATAAGCAGTACAACAACTTGGTTTGAATCTGCACTTTCCCATAATTATCCACAATTGCCTCCTGGGGATCAATAAAGTTTTTCTCACTCTGATTAGACTATAAGCTTCCGAGCTGCTGTAGCTACCAGTAGTCAGAGTGCAGGTCTTATTATCCTGACTGACATGACTTCCTCCTGTTCTCTAAATCCACTGTCAAAACAAACAATGCCACTTTTGGTTTATAGGCATGTAACAAGGCAAGAATGATGTTTGTTCATCATCTGGGATGTGAAAACATCAAGCATCAGTCAGAGAAATATTAGTGTGCCTCCTGGTCACTGTTCAGTTACAAATGCAAGCACACCATCAAGCATCTCTCCTGATTGGCTGCTGTCAGCTGAAGAGTGGCTCACACTGGGCTGCAGCACAGGAGGTTGCACCAGCATATGCTTCCAAAGTAATTTAGCCAAATGTACAGCAGTCACCATCAGAGCAGCAAACACAAACAAGTCTTGCTGCCCTCCGTTTCCTTCGTCACTCTGTTTTTTTATTACAGTTGGTGGCATATGCATGTGTGTGTGGTTTGTAAAGGTTTATAGCCTGCCATGCTGCTATTCTGAGGTACTCAATGTGCAATGGTGCAGAAAAAACTTAAAGGTATAGATGACAAAAAGGAGCTGACTCACATTCTTTACCACTGACAATTCAAATCAATGTCTTGGGGCAGCCTTATTTAATACAAAACATTTTAATACAGATAAAGTCTTGGTGAGAAAATGAATTGATTTTTTTTTAAGACTTCAAGACCTGCAGGTGCACATTTAGGTAAGTATTATTACTTTCTTATTCATTACTCTGGATGCTCACTTGCCAACTGAAACAGATGTATAATCAGACAAAAGCTTTAACACAGACATATGACGTGGCCAGGGAGACAAAGTTTTCCAAAGTGGGCCCCTCATCTACACCCATCAGTCGGTGGGTTGGGGGTTCGTTATACTAACAAAAAAAAAAAAACAAACAGTACACAAAAATATTAAATACACTGTTTTGAAGGGACTGAACTATATTTATCAGAGTAGGGATGGCTGGGGAAAATGCTTGACCCTCCCTTCACCATAAATTACTACATTTCACAGTTTGGGGATATACTAAATGGTGTAATTTTGGCATTTTTTTTTAAAAGAAACCATGCCTTAAAAACCCAACCACTTTAAGCTAACTGTCCCTCCCCTGAGCCATATCAATTAACATTATTCACTCCCCAGTGTTTAAAAAAAATTGAAGTGCCTCACCTGTTTTGCACCACCCTATCCACTATCATGAGTAATGAACAGTTCCTAATGCCACTCTCTCCCTCGCCAAAATTTAGCGCAACTTTGGAGTGTTATTACACCTCCCTTCCTGACAACGTAGCATGGCGTGATCTGTACCAGCGTATGCTTTAGGCCTCACCTAGTTTCATATATCTGTGTCTTCACTGTAGCTTTAAAACTGAGCCTACTACAGCAGCTTTTATTTGTTAACGTTACTCTGCCTAACTCGTGTTCTCCCACTGTGCCTGTCACACTCTCAGCTGTGGAACACTGCATTTCTAAGTCAGAGGTCAAGGTCAGCTACAGCACAGTGCCCACGTTGTCTCTCAAGTCAGTTTCAGCAACTAAATGACAGTGATTCTGAGAAGGTACTGCGTTCTAATTAAAAGGTCAGAAGCAACAGCAGTGGACGGGGCTGCATCTCACCGTGCAGTCGAGGGTGAAGGTCAGTGACTAATGAGTGTGTGAGTGAGTTGGGAGGTTCCACTTTGGATTTATCTGCGAAATACCTCATATCCCTGTTTAAGTTTTGTCAAATACCTTAGAACTAAGTGTATCTATTTCAGTCATCTGCTTTTAATATTAGTCCAAAAAATTATCCTTCACTTGATATGAATAGAAGCTGAGGGGCCAAAAGTTACTGAAACTACAACAAGAAAATACCACCATTCATATCAAACTATGTTAAGAAGATTAAAAAATATATTTTACAACCTGCAAAACTTCACTGTTTACTGTGTCAAAACCTGTTTCTCTTTTTCAAATGTAGTACTGTGACTTCTTCTGTTGTTTAGGAAGCTGTTCTATTCCGTCTTTTTGAATCGCTTATGATGCCAACTACATTGAATGGGAATTTAAACCTACAATTTCGACTTTGCTCCCATTTTTCACAGAATTGAGTCGAAGACCCTATGCACAAAAAAGACGTACGTATCTCAAATTTTGGTCATAAATTAGGTAAAATCTGTGATAATGAGCACTTTTCCTGTTCCAAGATTATCCATCCACGTGACAGGTGTGGCATATCAAGGTGCTGATTAAACAGCATCATTACTACACAGGCGTGCTTTGGGATGGGCACAGCACAAGTGCACTGCGCTTCGTGCAGCTTGATCACACAACACAATGCCAGAGATGATCCAAGTTTTGAAGGAGCCTTCCATTTACATGTTGACTGCAGGAATGTCCACCAGAGCTGCTGCCTGTGAACTGAATGTTCATTTCACATGTAAGCCCTTTCCAAGGTTGTTTCTGGGAATCTGACAGTAGACACAAAACCACAGACCACATGTAACCACACCAGCTCATGGCCTGGGGTGGTGGTTGTGCGTCTGACAGCTAAACAACAGGTATGACACTAGTTTAAGGTTAAAAAACTCCAACATTACACAATATAATAATCTGTATTCAGAGTTCTAAATGAGTCCAATTGTTGTGCGTCTAAAATGATAGGTGTCCTCACTATGGAGGAGATTTAAATTCTTCTGCTTCTGCAGGAAAGGGCTCCACTAGGGGGATGAGCTGCAGGGTGGCTCAAGCATTTGCGGATCACACTGAAATGGCTCAGCTCAGTCAATCAGCCCAATAATTGATGCAATCACAACATGGTAAAATCCTGGAGGGACTGATTAAAGGTATTCCAAACTCCTGAGCTGTTTGGTTTAATGACCTTTCTTTGCATTTCTGTGACATCACACAGATTGTGACATGTTTTCATTGTCACACATAAATTATTACAGACATACAAACTACTCATAAAAACCTGACAAAGCCCTGTGAAACACCGGAGCATACTAACTCCAACAAATCTAACATTTAACGTGTATGTATTTACCTGTTCTCACAAACATTGAAATAACATTCACTATCTGCAAAAATAAATAAATAAATTTAATTAAATTTAAAAAAACAAATATCCGAATTCTGAAACCCTCTACATTTATAGGTCCTACTGAAAGAGACTCTCACTCCATCCTGTTTTTTTTTCTGATAATGTTTGTGTGCAGCCCTGTTCTGTGGACAATAAATGGGGATCAGACTTCACTCTGTATCTCTAGCGAACACGGAAATACAGCGAGTGCTGCTGGACGGAGCGGCGAGTGACAACAACCCCGCCCACATGTAAGAGTACTGTCTGTTGTGGAAATGCTAAACAGATCCAGGATCAAGGTTCATATTCATGGGTGTTACTTTTGGTTTCAAGGGTACAATACTGTAAGCCTTTGATGGAAATGCTGCTTTAGAGTGCTCTTGTACTGTGAGCATCCCAAGGCACACCTGTGTAGTAATACCGCTGTTTAGTCAGCATGCTGATATGCTACACCTGTCAGCTGGATGGATTATCTTGGAAAAAGAAACATTCAGTAAAGATAATTTTAACTAATTTGCAAACAAAATTTAAGAAAATAAGTCTTTGTGGGAATCTCGGATCTTTTACTAAAACCTGTGAAAAATGGGAGCAAAACCAAAATCTTCCTCCACCAAAATGCTTGATGGAAATCAAAAAAAAGAAAAAGAAAAAGAAAAGCAACAACTGGAAATCTGAGAATTTCTCCCCCCGACATGCAGATGTAGCTCACCAGGTTGTCAAGTTCAGGGTCCTCACTGAAGAAGGGTTTGCCCTCCTTCTCTTGATTGCGGACAAAGTTCTCAATGTCCACATCGAAGCTGGCTGAGGTGATGCAATCAGAGCTCAGCGTGGACTGCTCACACTTTTCAAACAGCAGGGCCAAGAGAGGGAACAGGGGATGCCTGTGAAAGGTGTGCCAACACACAACGGACAGAAAAAGATGCTAAAATGAACACTCACTCCCAAGATCATATCATAATTTCTCTACAGGAAAAGAACATGGATACAAAAATGAGAAAAAACTGGAACATGAAATTAAGGGTATATAAAAAAAATGCTGACAGATATAGCATGTCAAAACAAAATGAAGGTAAGCTGCTGAATTTTGCTCCATCTACTGTATATCTATTATGAACTAAGACTACAACAACAGGCCTCTACAGTCTTCACTGCAGTACAGTAATGGATTACTAATAAAACCAGCTTTTTGTGAGACCATGTGACTTGTTTGTAGACACTTTCAGTCTAGACCTGTTTGTCTAGACTGTAAATGGGTAATGTAAACAAGAACTTAAGAAAACACAAGAAAGAAAAAACACACAACTTTTCACCATTCAAAAGCCAGCAAGCAATATTAAAGTCACATGAACAAAGGGGAGGACTCCTCACAGACACCATGTGATGTTTCCTAGTGATAGTTAAGTTTCTGGCTGATTTGAAAGTCAATGAGTTAAGACGGAAAAAGAAGGTCACAGATTAAGGAATAGAAAGTTCTTGTACAGGTTCTCTCTCATTAACAAACACACGCAGAATTAGCTCTACCGATATATGGAGGCTTTGTCCGCGTCCATGGGTGTCTGTGGCTCTGTGGGTGCCGGGCTGGACGCCTCTGCCAACGTCCCCTCAATAAACTTCTGCTCGGAATCGATGTCTACTTTTACCACACCTTGCATCTGCAGAAAAAAAGGGAGCAAAGAAGTGAAGAAAGAGAAAGAATGACAAAAACATAGAAACTGACAGAAGAGGTGAAGAGCAAGGCGGAGAATGAGAGACATAAAGACATCATGTGAAGACTGAGAACAGCCAGAGGGCAAAGCTTAACACAGAGCCTTCTTCAATATGAACCTTTGGAAAGTCATGAGTACACCATCTGAAAACCACTTTCATAAGTTATGCATTTTCATACAAGACTGAATTTGTTTTTTTAAAGAGTGTGATAAGCATTTTGAAGTGTGATCACACACAAGGCAGAGTAAGATATAGATAGTGCCAGGAGTTTTTAGTTCTGTGTTATCCGCCAGTACTCTGATCCAGACGGTTAATTGGTGTTGCACATAAATACTTTTGACCTGCATCTCCTGTTGTACGATGCAATTCCATGTGTGTCTGCATTTTGCCCTCAGGTCTCTTTGCATTGCTTTGTAAGCACACTATGGCTAGACTACATCAAGACAGTGTTAGGTTTCAATTACAATGCAGACCTAACACCACTTATCTGGTGATCTGATTGCAACTGAGAATATAATCCAGAACCTGTGTGTACACGTCACTGAATTTTAATAAAAGGACACATTAAAATGTGACTGTAGCCTCTGTGACGCTCCTCTTCCATTCAATTGGAGGCCAAATCTCACCCGTTTTCACACCAAGCCTGCCTACCCTTCCAGGAGTGTAAATCCCATCCCCAACCATGTGACTGAGACCAACAATGAATGAGATTGAGCGCAAAGTAGCTAAAAATAATCACTTGCTTGGGGTGGAAAATTTCTCATTAGTCATAGATCGTTCACAGCTCTCGACACCCCCAAATTTGGCACTTAAATAATGATGTTTTGTAAGCAATTTACATAAGCACAGACACAGAAATAGTGGCCAGAAAAAGAGCTTTGTACTGCATCAGTGTCTCTCATACAGTGATTTACTTGTGGTGGCCTGCCACAGACAGACAAGCACACTGCCAACAGATTACTAAAACTGATGTAATAGCATTAACATTGCCTGTGTTCTACTGTTACATGCATAAAGTGTTTCCCTTTGTTTGGCAATCCAAGCTGACTTATCACCACTAAAAATAACTGAAGGAGCTATGAGCAATGATTGCAGAATACTGAATTGTAGTCAGAGACATTTAGGTGTTGCTATTACAAACACTGTAAATTGTCACTGTTGCAGCTGAATATCTTTGGCAAACAAGTTTTTTTTTTTTTTAAAAAAAGGTGCAATTCAGCCAGTTGGAGCAGGTTGTGTAGGCCTCGAGGTCCAAAGCAAATTTCCTCTCACCCACCTGCTGCTCTCCCTTTGGGTACTTGTCTATGGAAACCGACTGGGCTGCCATCACGTTCACTGCAGATGCTGCAAACACTGGGGCATTATAGAGAGCACGGACAGGTGGCCAACCTACACAACACATAGTTTCAGTTAGACCACCTGGAGATGCCTCAGGTGTACGCACAAAAGCTCTTAATAATGCAACCGTCACTGTATCATAATAAAAGACTATAACTAGCTTTATCATAGGGATGCACAATAGTATTGGTAGGTCATTGGTATCGGCAGCTATTAAAAAAAAATACTAGAATTGGCCATCATGCTGATTTTTGCCAATATCACAAACTTTTTTTTTGACAAACTAAAAATGTACAAATCACCAACCCTATCACTAACCCTTTTTTTTTTTTACTGACAAACTAAAAATGTACAAATCACCAACCCTATCACTAACCTTATTTATTTATTTTTTTACTGACAAACTAAAAATGTACAAAACACCAACCCAACATGTTTTTCTTATTTTGCACAATGAATAAATATTTCATACATTGAAAAGCATATTTCATGTCTCCATCTGCCGGTGGGCCACCACCATAAGAGTATGCATAATATGATGTTAATTCCACTACAGAGGAGGCTTGATGACCAATAAAATCACATGGGGAAAAAGTGGATATATTGAAATTGGTATCTGTTATCACACAAATTATTACAGTTGTTACATATCGGCATATCAGATATTGGCACAAAAAAAAAGAAAAAGAAAAAGAAAGAGCCAATATCGTGCATCCCTAATTTGAAAAGTGGGTTGGTTTGATTGAGTGAGAACAAACGAGCTCATTTTAATATTGCAAATAAGTGATGTTGAACATGAATGCTTATTAATGAAACATTAGGTTGGGTAAGCATCGATACTTATGATCAAATATGTCCTCCGAAATAACAATTAAAACTTTAGCTTTTGAGGGGCATGTAGGACAAAGGCATAAGTAACAGAAACATTACAGTATCATGTAAAAGTCACATTTGCAGTGTTCTGTGTCGACATGCACTCACGTCTGGGCAAAACATGGGAATGTAGGGGCACTTCTAGGGAGAGAAAAAAACAGGACTACGTGAACGTTGTATGAAAGGACTGCGTTTACTTATTTATTTTGATAAATCTCGAACTCATGAATCAGGATTTCTGTTCAGCCCACTCTTAAAACAAGAGGACATTGATAAACCGACACAGTGGTGTATTGTTTTAATAATAGTGAGCTTATGATAACGTTATCGTGCAACTGCCATAACACACCCACCACGATGAAGTTAGCTATTAGCCCCGTGCTAGCTGCCCACCGTTTGTGGCGGCAAGGAGAGATAAAAGTTTAAGAAAGCCTTCGGGCTAACATTAACCAACTATCCTCTAACTACAATAACGTTATAATGTTATTCGCAGACAAAGCAGCTCGGCGGTAGAAAGCCTGGTTTTTCCACAATTTTTAGCTAGTCTGGAACGTTAACGCCACATTGGCGTTAGCTCGGGGACTCAATCTAGGGTTAACCAAGAGAGCAAGCGTCCGGTCGGGTTACAGCTAACGTTACTAAGGTAGCTAACTGTTAACTTAAAAGTGTTTCTCGTGCTGGTACGGTGAGGCCAAATGTGACGCGCCATATTTAGCAAGGGGATCACTGCCAAAAAAACAAGCTAACTTGGCTAGCCAGGTACAAGAAAAGACCCCGCTGCGGATTGATACGAAACGAGTCATTTGCCCATATAACAAAACAGCTTGGAGAGCGTTAGCATTTTTGAATTATCATTTTAAATGAATATTCATTTCTTAACGGCTGTATACAGTAATTCGAATACAGTGATATTAAGAAGCATTGGCTGCACACCAGGCTAGCTCGGTTGATTCTCAAATCCTTCCCACATCAGTCAATCAATCAAGCGGGGACAGCTGCCCTCTCCTTCCCCTCCCCTCAGCGCTAACGTTACAACTGTCGGGCCTCGTTTCTAGCTCTCGCCCTTTGCATTTCCACAATCCTCCTCTGCCCCCAAAACGCCGACATATTTTTTTACCCCCCACCCCCCCTCCTCCCTTGTATACAGATTTTTTTTTTTTATTCTTCCCGGAGCTCTGCCGCTTCTGCTTCCCTTCCAAAAACACCCTCCGCTGCCCTGACTAGGTCCGCGCTCCTCGCCCCGGGGCATTTTTGCGTGCGGCCCAGATTGTTTGATTGATAGGGAACGGAAAAAGAGGGATTTTGAGTGACAGCTTACCTGAGTGCCAATCTTCGTCACACTGACAAGCGGCTGCAGCAATCGGGACCCGCAGTTGTCGCGTTGCGTCATCGCGTAAGGGCACGCAGGGGCGCTCTGCTCATGAATATTTATGAGATGGGCGGAGACATGACGTCCTGCTGCCTGTCCCTCTGTGCCCTCCTGGGTTTTTTGCTTGGCAAACGCTATTCACTGCCCCCGTTTACACAACACATTTCTATGTGTATCTCCGGCTTTACACTCCTTTATGCATATTCTCTCATCATATACACACTAATACAAAAACAGCACTGCAGATGCCGATTGTTTACTGCTAAAAGAACGCATATAGCTCGGATAATTAGGACATTATGTGCAAGCAGGCAGGCTGAGGGAGTGAAAATTGTAATAATTAAAATAGAAACAGATAAACCACATGCACACTCAGCTCTATTCAAATGACCCCCTAAGGCAGAAAAACAGCATAAAAGAAGCGTTTGATCTTTGCCTATTCCTTTTTTATGTCTATTCCTTTATATGAGACAAAACAGAATCACACCAGGCAAAAAAGACTTCATTTCTCACTTGTGTACTTTAATAATATAACATTTTAACAGCAGAATGTCATGCGGATCATACAGGTAAGGGGATGATCATCACAGAAGGGGAACACCATCACCATCATCTTGAAGCAGTAGAAAGGTTTGCAGGCAGGCCTGCTCCTCTAGTGTCTGAGGGAGGACGGCTGCGGGAGACGAAACTTGGCCATTTCTACATCCAGGTCTGCAAATGTGTAGGGATTGTAGCCGTGGTGCTGTAAGTTTTTATAAGTGCTGTTGTCAAAAGGCTCTTCAGGCTCTGGAGGTGCCACTGCTGCAGCCTCTGCAAGAGGAGGGGAAGAAACAAAAAGGCATGTGAGAGAGCTGAATCTGGTACAAAGGCATGTGTACAAATAATCCTACTGTTCATGCATTCACACTGAAATAGCACAAGGTTAGCCAAATGAGATACTGGCTCTGATCCTGTGTCTTTGTCACTGTTTTGGACTCAGGCAACAAAAGCCGTAATTAACCCTTTGCATCATGAGCAAATTGGTTTGATTCATTAAAAAAAAAAAAAAAAATACATACAGGAAGGAAGTAAAGAGCAACTTAACAAGATGTGGCCCAAATATTTGCCAAAAAAAAAAGTGAAAAAAGTTACAAAAAATTACCTGAAGATATGTTTGAAAAGACCTAAAGACAAACAAGGAAGTATATATAGATAGATGCATTTTATATATTTTATTATTATAACATCTATTAAGAGAAAAGATTTTTTTCACAACCTAAAGGATTTAGAGAGAAAAAATTCTAGCCCTCCCATTCGTCCATCCATCCCCTTCTCTCTGTGTGGGACATCTCTTACAAAGTTGGTCATTGCCTTTTTTTTCCATGTTTGAAACCAATTTGCTCAGGTTTCAACGATTCAAACAGTTTGTGAAGGTGACAGAAAACAGCACAAGAAAACTGATATTTCTCCAGGTTTCATAGGGTTAAGACTTGATCAAGGCATGTCTGATAAGCTCTCAAATGAGAACAAAAATGTGGCTTGCTTTGTAAATATTTTAAAAGATTTTTGAAGGGAGAGCACATTTACATCTTCACACGTGCTGACAAAGGTGGTTTATGGTGGGGCATTTCCTATGATGGTAGGCCACATGACCCCCTACAGTGTGGAGACACACTGGTGTGAAAAGCCTCAAGGATCATGTTTGTGAAGGGAAAGAATGTGAAAGTCAGCGTGCTTAGTGGCAGTGCAGACAGCCTGCACAAGGGGAAATAACGCTACTGGCAGAGGCACACATGAAATTTTTAAAAGGGCAAAAAGTCAAAATCAGTGTGCTGGAAACTAGGCTTTGATGCTTCTGGTTAATAAGTGCATAATGTTCTTTCATTTACATTTACATCTAAATCTGTCTGGAAACCCCGTGAGCAAGATGCGACAGCAAGGTTATTAACAACAGGAAGAAAAATCCTATACATCCACAATCACAAAGAAATACATTTAAGACATTTACATTTCATCATTAATTGACACCGTGCTAATTCCAAAAGCTTTTGGGTGAAGAACAGATTTAAGAAGTTTAAAAAAAGAAGGAAATGAAAAAGTGGTGAAACTAATGACCAAGGTGAGGGTGTTGTGTCATGGAGCAGAATTATACAGTTGGTCATGTAAAAAGTGTAAAAAAGGGTTGTAGTTCCAGCAATGTTTCAATGGTAAACTGCAAATCACTTGGATATACAGTCCTCATATCACGACTATGATCCAATGATTTCTCAAAAATATAGGCAACTGTGTCATCCTGCTTCCTGAAACCCTTCGGCTGACTCCACTCCCAGCTTATCCTCGTCCAGCTGCTGTCAGGGACACGTCTTCTCTGTAAATCAGTTTGTGCACTCTAACATTACTGTTAGCAATAACATTACCCGGCACAATGCATAGAAACAATGGCATTATTAGCTGTAACCTTAACATTAACTTAGAAAACCTGGAAGCCATATTTCATACAAACAGAGACATTATAAATGACAAGAAAAGAAAGAATATATCAAAAAGAGTCAAACATTAGAGGAATATTCTGAAGTGAATGGATTGGATTTGGCAACCGTGGAGAAGCTGAGTGAGGGGGTCTTTAAAATAAAGAGGGTGAGAAAACAGAAACATGAGCAGAATTAGTGTCTGTGTATGCAACACGCAACAGCTCCTGCATCGACAGCAATGACATAGTTGTGTGAATGGGTCAAAGACACGTGTGACTAAACATGAATAAGCAGAAGGCAAGCAAAGGAAATGGTCCAGAAAAAGGAAAATGCAGAAAGTGCAGAGAAAAAGAGATGCACCAATAAGCCCTACAAGCATGGTTTAAGTACTTCACCCCATGCAAAGAAGCAAACTGAAAACCAAGGCAGTGATGGGAGGTTAGATGTCACAGTGATGGAACAGACGCAAAACAACAGGCTGTTTCAAAGAATCTGGTGATGATATTTTAAAAGCTGTTAACAACTACTAAATGTGCGGGAGATAAAACCTGGTAAACATTTTAACAGTACACAGAATTCTCAAAGATCCACAGAGAGGAAAGGGAGAGGGAGAAATTGGAGATATAGGGTGGTGTGATGTGTACCCTCAGATGGTTCAACTGGGGCCTCCGCCTGCAGCTCCTCTCCTGCAGCTTCAGCTACCACTGGAGCAGGGTCCACCAGCTCCTCGCTGCTCTCCACAGGGGCAGAGACTTCAGCTGCGGCCTCGGCAGCCACTTCAGCGGAGAGAGCTTCAGCCTCTACAGGCTCTGCAGCCCGCTTCAGCTCTGTAGCCGGGAGAGCTTCAGCCTCTACAGGCTCTGTAGCCGCTTCAGATGGGAGAGCTTCAGCCTCTACAGGCTCTGCAGCCGCTTCAGAGGGGAGAGCTTCAGCCTCTACAGGCTCTGCAGCCGCTTCAGCGGGGAGAGCTTCAGCTTCTGCAGGCTCCACAACAGCTTCAGCTACCACTGGAGCAGTGTCCACCAGCTCCTCGGTGCTTTCCATTGGTGCAGAAACTTCAGCTGCAGTCTCAGCAGCCGCTTCAGCTTCTACAGGCTCGGCAGCAGCCTCAGTGGGAGCAGCTTCAACCTCTGGCTCTGTAGCAGCTTGTTCAGGCTCTGCAGCAGTTTCTACTGGGACAGCTTCAGCAGTGGCAGGGTCTGTGCTTTCTACAGGAGTGTCAGACTGAGCTTGTTCTGGAGTAGCAGCTTCGGTCACAGCTTCAGCTGCAGGTTCTACCTGGGCACTGGGGATGGCAGGAGGTGCAGCGTCTTCTATTACTTCTGGAGCGAGTTCCACTGCAGCTTCAGCTGAAATTTCTGGGCTGGTCACACTGGCTTTGCTGACAGCGCAGATCTCAGGAGCGGGGTCTACTAACTCCTCAGAGGTAACACTTGGTGCCTCCAAGGTGGCTGCTGCCGCTGCTGCTGGAGCAGCCATGTGTATGGCCTCAGCAGGAGAGGCAGCAGGAGAGGCAGCAAGAGCTTCAGATTCTGGCAGAACCTCCTTTTTAACTTCATTAGTGTCTTCCTTCACCTCTGATGTGACCTCCTGGACTTCTTCTTTCACAGAGGATTCTGACACTTCTTTCGAGGTCTTTGACTCATCCTCAGAGTCTGAGTCCGAGTCTGAGTCTGAGTCGCTGGACGATGAGGAGGATGATCCGTCAGCTGCCTGATCACTTGAGGAGGCTGCAGCAGGTGGAACCGCATTGTCTGTGGCAGAGGCTGCAACTGGAGGGTCTTCTAGTGCTGAGGTTTCAGCCAGGGGCTCAGCAGCTGGGGGAGCTACGTCAACTGCAGGTGGAGCTGTGTCGATGATAACCTGTGCAACACCTGGCTCAGCAGCTGGAGCCTTGGCTACCTCTGGCTTGGCTGCAGCTGCCTCGCTGGCAGCAGTGACGGCTGCTGCAGCTGCGAGTGTTTCTGCGGGGGCAGTGGGGCTGGCCACCGGCTCAGCTCCACATGGAGGCTGTGTTGAGAAAACTGCAGGCTCTGAAACTTTAACTGGGAAGATAATTGCTGTCTTGTAGGCTAGTAAAGCTGCTCTCTCATCTGGAACCTCTGCTGCTGAGGAGAACAGTAAATGGGACAAGAGTGGTTAAATAATGTCAAAGTTCCCAAAAACTTCATCTTGCACCCATTTTTGCTTTCCTGGAATTTTTCAAACAGAAAAATAGAATTCCCACAACACATTAATCATTTATCAAAACACATAAACTTACTGTTTACCTTAATAATGTACAGTATTTGTATTCACAAACAGCAACACAAATTAATTTTAACAGTGTATTATTCTGGATGGAATCAGTGACTGGAAGAGAAAATTTTATACTTTATGGCATTTCCTGCACGGTAAAAAAAAGTCTGTTGCATGTTGAGTTTTAAATCAGCAGAACTAAACCATTAACCATATAAATATATATATAGTGTCTGACGCTGCAGAAAAAAAAGAGAAAATTAAAAAACATTAATATACAGAAGCAATCAGCCAGAAAACTTTAAACCCTACATTTCAAACTTTACAAAGTGAACAGAGTAAAACAGCCTTACTCTTGCTCGCAGGCTTTGTCTTTTTGGCTGGCTTTGGGGGCTCTTCAGCCTGCGTGCAGAATGAAGCAGCTGAGCGACTCCTCAGGAGGCCCCAGCTGCCCGACTGGAGACACTGCACAAGAGGGGTGGGGTTCAGATTTATTAAGTGGAGGTGTGCCATATCATATGATTCACCATATTACAGGTACAACTAATATGATAACCAATTCATTTTCTGATAATGGCAATAATCCAATATGTTGACATAATGTCATCATACCATAAAGCACTGCAACAACAAGCAAAGCTGAGTGTATTTGTTACCAGTTTATGCTTTGAAACCTGAGCATATTGGTATGACTTCTTTCTAAAACATAGGTAGAAGGTATGAAAGAAGAAATTACATGAAAATTAAGAAAAAATAATTGACCTGAAAATTTGTAAAATGAAAAAAGGAAGAGAAAGAAAGAAAGAAACAAACAAACAAACAAACAAGAAAATAACAAAGAAAGAAAAATAAAGAAATAAAGAAACAAAAGCATAGGTAGGTATATATCAACAGTAGCTGTCATCAGTGTCATTGATCCAAATAAACACATATGGTAATGTATAAACTGATTCCCCTCCAGTCACTGTCAGTGTGCTAGACATAGTATGAGCTGAGAGCCACATCTAGAGTCTGTGCTTCATGAGTGAACAGTGTGCAGCGAAGCCTGGTTAGCTGCACCTGAAGGTTGAGCCCTTACAGTCTGGAATGCTTTTGGAAAAGGACCCAACTTTCCCTAGCTATTTAAAAATATTATCTTTAAATCAAAGTCAGCTTTGTTATCAATTCTGCCAAGTATGTTATACATACAGGAACTGAAAATATGTTCTCTTCCTGCCCACAGTGCAAAGAAGTATAAGAGAGAAAATAGAGCATGATTTTAAAAAAAAAAAAATACACAGAATTAAATTACAGAGCATTAGAAATTAAAAAATATAAGACTTGATGTATATCCCTACATATGCGATATATATATATACATTTACACGTGTGCAATGTGGTGGGTGCAAAAGGCAAGTTTTCATTGTACAAGCTTATACATTATTTACAGCACAGCAGGAGAAATGGAGTTTGTAGTACAGTAGTTTGAAATGAAATTTCAAGGAACAAAATTACGAAGTAGCATTATTCTTACATTATTTCTTACAATTTGCTGGACGTTTCTTACGAAGCTTCTCATTGCCTTTTTTGTTTCTGAAAGACATCGCACCAAATATAGAGGCTGAAATACTCGTGAAAGGCGTCTGAGTGCAGCACAAGAAAAGTGATGCGGCTCCAGGTTTCAAAGGGTTACCTTTGCTCTTATACGATTTCTGCACACTGCACAGTCCCGCAAATGATAATACACAAATATAGTGGGATACAAATTCAATAATCATTTCAAATAATGAATATACATTCGTTACATAAAGATAATTAAAAGCCTCCGGTTCTGGTCGCGCGCTCATGTGCGGTTGAAGGTTTGTTTTAGTGAAGTTAGCTCGCAGCTCACTCCGTGGTCAAGTGCGGAAGTGCTCTCTTCCAACCGGAAGGTTTGGCTTTATGAATTAAATTGGAAAGTGTTATGTTGGAAATCTGAATAAGATAGTTGTGGTTATTGGTAGTAGCTCAGAGCTTAGTCGGGTGACGCTCAGGTAAAAAAAAAAAAAAAAAAAAAACTAGCTCCCATCTGCCCTTTTTCCCCGCTGGCGGAATCCAGAGGAACCGTCCCGGGGTCAGTACGAAGGTGACACCCGCACGGAGCTAACTTTCCCCTCCACTGCCTCAGATAAACTGCACGCGGATCATTGTCTGTGTGTTTTATCCCAACAGACCACACGTCGGAGGTTTAGGAGGTAATTTAACAGTTTTTACCTTCAGGGAACCAAGTCGCCCTAACCGCAGCAAGGAGGTCGCCATTTCGTGTTTCCAGTATTATGCTCCGGCCGGAAACTGCGAGGGAGCCACAACGGTTCCAAAAAGATACTGTGAGCAAAACCGAAAATGTCTCTGTCAGTTCTATCTAACATTAATTTGATTTTCTACTTTAATTTTAGTTTTTTAATCTTGTAGCTGTTATTTTTTTAACCACCATCAGCTCTAATCATGAATATCAAATATTCATTCATATTAATTTTAAGAAATATTAATCCTATAAAAGCCATGTATTTGTCATGACGCCAACATGTTTTGGGGATGAAAAAAAATACATAGAGATATATATTCAATATTTTTTTATTACCATAGCCTGGGATATGTCAATGATTAACAGCAACATTGTCAAAGTGACAAATTCCAACATAAAAGCCAAGACTGACACCCAGAAATAATACAATGCATGTTTTTATGCTTTGACGTCTGTGGGATCAAAACTTGCAGTTTGAAAGTGTTTCAGTTATGTATTTTTTGCACTTAATTTAGTTTCCACAGTGTATTTTAGACTTATTGTAGGAGCTGAGCTGGAAATTCCAAGATTAAACCAAAATACACAATCTTGCCAAAGTGTATTCCATGTGCATGAACACAACCAAAATTATATAAAAACGGAGGAATGAAAAACGTGGACAATGCACCAAACAATCCCTAAGGGTTTTAATAAGATGTCATCGTAAACACTTAGTCAAACGATAAATAATATTTCAGGGGTCTCTGCAATAAACAATTACAAAATGCTTTTTTTTTTTTTTTTTAACAAATCTTTATTCAGAAACAACTTGTGGCCATTACATCATGTTCATTCATAAACAGAACAATTTGCAGACTAAACGTAGAACTCTTATAAAAAATAAATCAAAATAAATTAATTAACAATAAAATAAAATGAAAAAAATACATACAAAAGAGTCTGAGGTCTATTCGGAAAATAATATATGAGTGTTTTGTGAATA
Organism: Plectropomus leopardus; assembly: GCF_008729295.1. Taxonomy (NCBI): domain Eukaryota; kingdom Metazoa; phylum Chordata; class Actinopteri; order Perciformes; family Serranidae; genus Plectropomus; species Plectropomus leopardus. Next base: position 1,044,840 of record NC_056472.1, read on the forward strand.
TGTAAGGCTTGCTTGGTTTTTAAACATTTGAGTGCTTCCTTAAACGTATTCACAAAGACTAGGAAAGGTGGTCTGGCATTAATAAATACGTACCTGTGCATAAATTGTTTAGATGATAATAAAGCTACTGTACATCGAATACCTGTTTTTATCCACCATTAGAGCACCAAATTTAATATCATTTTATTCAAATTTGGGAGCTTAAGGGTCTTTTCTAAAATCCAATTTTGAAACAATTCCCAAATTACATAATTACATGCAAAAAATAAAGGTACGAAGGTTTCAGTCTCAGAGTCAAAAAACACAGCTGTCAAATCTTTTTCTTAGAAACTCATTGCACAGGTAAATATCATTTATCATCTTAAAATGACTTTCTTTTGCTTTTGGTGAAAAAGGGAGAGTGAGGTATCTGGTCTGATTCTAATTGTAATTTCTTTTGGATAATCTTTTTTTTTTTAAACAAGTTTTTATTTCTTTTTAATGCAAGTTGCAGGTATAAATCAACCAATGCTGTCAGTTTCACAACACATAAATATCAGGACAATGAAAGACAGCTTAAATAAACAATAACAACAACAAGCAGGACATAATAATAAATGAAATACATATCTGACATTCACTTAACAAATAAAATAAATAAATAAATGTATGCACCATGTGATACAGCACTACTATTATGACAAAGACATTAACAGATACAGAGAAGTAACAAAAAAATATACCTGCACCTTTTTAATGTTCTTTAACCCTAACTTGCCCCCTCCCCATTGGTCTTTGTCTAATTTCCATTCTACATGTAAAAAGTGTCTCACACGTGCATTATTGAGTTTTTTATGTAGTGTTGTTTGTGCATTTTTTCTCCTTAAAGTTCATCTAGACTAAGTGAAGGCGACTGTGGTGATAACCTAACGCCTCGTAAGGTACCATCTTAAATATATACTGTATATACACAGTATTTTACCAAACGGCATCGTAATGCGTACTATAAAGGCTTACATCCACTAGATGGCAAACTTCATCCACTTAAATTCCCGACGATGAGCACAAGAAATGTAAATCTGTAGGAGATCCACGTTAAGGGTTTACTTTACTCGAGGCTACACAGTGCAATATTAAAATACAACAGGATTGATATTAGCTACTTAAATTACAGTAGTATTTAACTGTAGGGAAAGTTTAACGTTAGTGAATTACCAATCGGGCCAACTAAGCAGAAACAGGCCTTCAGAGCTACACTTAGATTCATTTACTACAAAACAATAGTCAATCCGTCCTTTAACAGAGAACAATATGTTACTTTTACACTTTAACATATATAAACCCACACAAACACTTCTGTGAGCTACAGTTTATAAAGCATTATGTCTCATTGTACCACGACAGAGGTTTAGCTCAGTGGGTACAATTCATCTGATTTTTTTTTTTTTTTTTTTAAATAAATCCTACCCCCCCCCACCCACAGTCACCGTCTTACCTTCAGTAGTTTCAGTGGCAACTAAATCGCTCAGGCTATCTAATCAGCTAATCACAGTTTATCATGTAGGCATGTGGACATAGTGAAGACGAGTTCATTTCAAACCCGCCACCAGAGAGAGGGGAAACGGTGATTTAACCCTTTGAAACCTGAGTAAAATGCTTTGATTTCATTCAAAAACGTGGAAAGAGGGCAATGAGCTACTTAACAAGATTTTTTTCTGTAACCCTATTTTAAATACACAATTGTAATACTTACATAAATATAATTTTCTTGATATTTTCCCTTATTCGACAATCAAAACCCCAAACTCCCCCAAAACAACCCTCTAAGAAACCTCAGAAGAGCAGCTGAGGAGGGATCCCTCTTTCACAACGGACAGACGTGCAATAGATGTCGTAAATAACAATTAAATTACAATAATGACAAAAAAGAAAGGCAGAATGCAGACAACAATATGACCTGGAATATCTTTTATTCACATTCAGCTCAGCCATGGATCAACCTACATAAAAGCTTATTTCACAGCTCCAAGTTCACTGTCTGCCAAAGTGTAAATCTAATGCTTTAGCATCCACTCCCAGAAAATATCTAGCTACTGAAACAGCTTTATTCTCACATACAAAGCTAGAGGCAATGGTTTGTAACTTTTGACATAATAAGCAGACTGTCAACACAAAGATGTACAGGAAAAAGGCGACGTTAGAAAAGTTCAATTACAAAGTGCTGATGTTCACTTCTGGGAAACTTCATCAAACTTGGGCTCTGAAAAACACAAAGCAGAGATATTATCTCACTGTACATTTGATTATGCACTGACATATACATTTTCAGGCATCTTATGCTACTTCTGCTAACCTTAATGTCACACAATATTTCACTTTAACATTTTCTGGAATCTCATCAAAGTTTCTAGATAGTAAGACCTCACACAGTTGATTAACAGTAAAACACCACCAGAAGATTAAAATAAAAAATGGGTTTTCCCCTTGGGAGCATGAAGTCCTGGCAGTCTACCGTTTAGATAATATTTCTTGTGTACCAGAGGGAACTTTGGCCTGATGGCGTTTCAAGACAGTTCAGGCCATCATTGAAAACAAATCCATCTCTATATCCACAATAAATGACAGAAGCTATAAGCTATCCTAAACACAATTATCAGACAAATAAAGACATAGACCAAGCTGGCCATCAGGCTGTGAGACAGTAACAGTCCTGCTGTTGCATGTCATACTGCATGGCTAGACGCCACTTGCACAGGGCAAGTAACCTGCCAACTCAGGCTAGTATTTCTGGTTCCCCAGAGGCAACTTGCGACTGGCTTGAGTGCCGTAACAAAAGCAGTTTATTCTTTGTTTTCTTTATTTGCAATTATCAAATAACAGAAGTTCTACCCCCCCCATACAGCAGTATGGAGGCTACAACAATTTGACTTTGGACAGAAAGATTTCTGACTCACTTGCCTGACTGGGTAAATGGAACCAAACATTAAAGAGGCCCTATTATGCTCACCTTTGGGATCATATTTGTATTTTGGGGGTGTACTAGGATAGGTTTACATGCTTAAATGTTAAAAAAAAAAAAAAAAAAAACACACATCATGTGTCTCATTCTGCCCTCTGCTGCAGCACCTCTATCTGAAACCGTCTGTCTCAGCATGTCCTGCCACCCGGAACCCCAGTCTGCTCCGATTGGTCAGCTGACTCTCTCAATGCACATTCTGTTCCATTTGTTACACTGTGATATAACTAAGTTACAGAAGTAAACCATGAAACTTAAACAGCCTGTTTCAGGCAGCTTAGGAGCAGAGAGAGACTTTATTACTTAGGAGATGCTGATTATGCTGATCAAAAAACGGGTGAGGTTTCATAGTCTGCAACACACTGCTTGAGGTTTATGTTTTTCAAAACAACTTGGCACATCGGGGCCTCAGGACACTTGGATTACTTTGGACAAACAGTATGGAGACATTTTGTGGTTTTATTATTATTTTTTTTAACGTTTGAATTCTGGTCACTATTTGCATCTATTGTTTGGGAGATGAGTGCAGCTCCTTTTCCCATGTGAAACTCCAGCAGTGTGTTGTAAACTATAAAACCTCACCCAACTTTATTCAGCATGAGGGTGAGTAGGTAATGACTGAACTTTCATTTTTGAGTGAATTATCCCTTTAATGTGTGAGATGAGTCTATTTCAATGACGGTTGTCATTTGTGTCACACTGTGTGGTATGTTGGATTGTGTGATAAATGTGAGATGAATCCTAGCACAATGATGTGAATAGAAAAAAGTACGTGTGAACAGAGGCACATCCTCAGCATGTGGTTTCTATCTGTGTTACTCTCATGTTTCACAATGTAGCTACAGAATTAACAAACCATGGCCCTAGTGCTCACAAATGGCAAAAGGCAGCGCCAAGCATGTTGTTTTTTGTTTCAGAGCCCATGTTATTAAGCGTGTCAGCTGCAGCACATCTAGAGAAACAGTGGCCCGCCTTTTTTTTTAACGCAACATGCACATCTGTCAGCAGAAATAGGCCGTGAATACGGTGTTATGATGATTATATTGACTCCATACCATATTTTACTGCAGTTTAAAAGTCTCTCTCTGTCACAGAGATGAGGAAATACAAAGACGGCTGTTTTACTCCAACTTCCCTGCTTCCCTTAAAAACAAAATCCCTCAGACAGCGTCTCTGTGGACAGAATCCTATCAGTTGCTAATACAAGTCATTTTATTTTGAAACATTCACAGGACCATGTTGTCGGCAATGCAGAAGCTTGTATAACTTCATAAATGAGTGGAATTTGTGCTTATAAATGTGGAAATACAGTACTAATATCTGCGGACCGTGACATAGCAGCGACGTTTCAACAACGTTGCATGTGTGAACACCACAGGCATGAAACACGCAGCAGTTCACTGAGGCTGACGCATCGTGTCTCCTCACACATGCTGTGTGAAACGGGCCTTTTACTGTAAGATGTTTTGTTGGACTGCTAGATTTGAGGTTTGTTACTGTAACTAAGGGTAACTGTTTTGTTACTCCACCTAAAAGTGACTTGAATTGCTGTTGGGTTGCTAAATGTAGATTGCACTACATTCCTTTTACTTGAGTAGAACAAGTTCTTGCATTAATTTTATTTTGGAGAGACTTTATATCAGACTGTAAAAAAGACTATCAGTTACGACTTGGCTATTTTTTGTTGGGGAATAATGCCCTGCAGTATATACTCTGTCATGATTGAGAAAAATGATAAAATATTGAACATTTTACAATGTTATTTTTGGTAAATTTGTTGTTATATTTATCGAGCAATAAAAAAATAAGTTAGATCAATTTTTAAAAATTGATAGATTAATCAATAAAAAAAATAATCGTTAGGTGCGGCCCTATACTGCACACAACAATCCGAGTACTGCTGTTAACAGCATAGCTAAAAGTTGGTAGAGTTGGCCAACTGTCGATGAACTTGACTCACCTGTGAATTTGAACTCTGGGAAAGATGTGAGATCTCCACCACCATAGAGTCTCTGAAGCTTTGCTACCTCCTCGGCCAAAGCTTTTTCGTACTCTGAACCTGCATCAACTAGCCCCCCAGAGGCCCTGCAGGTGGAAGACAAAGATAATTGACATGCATCAGCAAAGCCTCATTTCATTTTCTCCCACACGGAATGCATTTTAAGGGCATGAAAATTTCCGATGAATCATCAGTACTGGGGATGATACAAAATATTTTTGCGCGGTTACATACACATGTGGACAAAATTGTTGGTACCCTTCGGTTAATGAAAGAAAAATTCACAACGGTCACAGAAATAACTTGAATCTGGCAAAAGTAATAATAAATAAAAATTCTATGAAATTTAACCAATGAATGTCAGACATTCCTTTTCAACCATGCTGCTTGGAGATGGTCTTATAGCCTTTACCTTTAACATGTTTGTCTATAATTTTCTTTCTAATCTCCTGAGACAACTCTTTCCTTTGCTTCCTCTGGTCCATGTTGAGTGTGGTACACACCATGTAACCAAACAGCACAGTGACTACCTGTAGCCCTATATATAGGCCCACTGACTGATTACAAGATTGTGGACACGTGTGATGCTAATTAGTGGACACACCTTGGATTAACGTGTCCCTTTGGTCACATTATTTTCAGTCTTTTCTAGGGGTACCATCATTTTTGTCCAGGCCTGTTTCATGAGTTTATTTTTTTAAATAATTCTGTTGAAGCATGGTTGAAAAGCAATGTCTGACATTCATTGGTCAAATTTCATTTTATTTATTATTACTTTTGCCAGATTCAATATATTTCTGTGACCATTGTGAGTTTTTCTTTCATTAACCGAAGGGTACTAACAATTTTGTCCACGTGTGTATGTTGGTGTAAAAGGTTAATTCTGCTACTCCTCGTTTTACTGCACAAGACATATTGCCCACTGCTTACCTTCAAATCTCCACTGGTTACCTAGCCTTGGTCGCTTGACACTGAGCACAAGCTGGGTTGTGTTGAAGCTAGCTAGCAGTGCTGCTTATCAGCAATTACCACTAATAACAGCCATCTTAACGCAGCAGCACTGGTGTGGAAACACTCTACTCACTATACTGTTGGCTCTGTTAGCATGACTACTGGTGCTAGCATAGCTAACAATAGAGTGGTGAAGGGATGATGTATTTTTGTAGGCCAAGGAAGTAAGCATCGCACGTGTTCCCTCAAAAACCTTATGGGATTTTTAAAATGGGATTTTCGGTTATCACCAAAAATAAGCTCTCTGACAAACGAGTTTATGAGACTTGCACATTTTGTTAAGCATGATAATCTTCACAGATGAACACCACTTGTGTGGTTTGAAGCGTAAATGACACGCCAGAAGCAAAAAGCTATTGTTAGGCTATACACCAACTACAACGTGTTCGCGCCACTTAAACATCACTACTACAAACACTGTAAAAAACACAATCAAAAAATATCACAGATAAATCTACAAGTTTGAGTGCAACTGTGTAAAGCTGTAAAGGCAGACAAGTGGGTTTACTGAGTTTCTATGTCCGGTGTGATGACGTTTAATGTCCCCGACAAACACTGTAGTCCCATTTAGTCGCTTGTTAGCAACTGCCTTTTTTAAGACGAGTAAAACCTCAAAAAGTTCAAAAATCCGATTTAAGCGGACTGTTGCAGAAAGCAATGTTTAAATATCTTTAGCCTGTAACTTCACTACTCTATAGCAAAGGAGTTCTGCAGCTCAAAACAAAACTGCTTTCTCACAAGGGTAACCTGGGAAGAGACCAGGGTGTGGCCACCATGTTTCCACTGCAACGTCATCCTGCCACCAGGAAGGCATTACACCAGTGGTCATCATGAATGAGCAGCACAGCTAGCTAATTTAGCTCCCTTCCAACAGGACTGGTGCACAGTGACGAGCAGACAAGGCTAACCTTAGCTTAACAGTGGACACTGTAGGGTGGGCAGTGGGCACTATGTTTCCACATGTAGATGCAGCTACCAGGCTGTCTGACAGCAAGGTCAGCTGAAAATAAAGATATTTTCTTTATTTTCAGCCACACAGTCAGACCTAAGGGCTATTTAGAGTCACCAATCAACCTGACCTGCATGTCTTGGAATGTGGGAGGAAGCCAGAGACCCCAGAAAGAACCCACGCAGGCACAGGGAGAACATGCAAACTCCACACAGAAGGGTCCCCGCCCATGGAACGAACCCCGTTCCAACCCGGTATTGAACCAGGGACCCCGTTGCTGTGAGGCACCAGTGCTAATTATTTTTAATAATCATTAATTATTTCTGATAGCATTACTTTAACAATTGGTGACCCTTACGTGAGACCTAACCACAAGGGTTGCCCCGTGTTAAAGCAAAAATCCCTACACTGGCTGGCTAGCAACAGCACAAGACTGAGAGCTGAAAGTTGACTTGGGGAAGCAACTGAAGTTCCCAAAAACTGTTGCCACAACACCCCTAAGGCCAGGCATGATTCTGTTTTCAGAAGCCTCCAAGTAAGTCACACTCTTGGAACTCATCATTCCCTGGGAGGACCGCATTACTGAGGCAAACAAGAGAAAGAGGGAAAAGTATGCTCAGCTGGTTGAAGATTGCCAAAGCAACAGTTGGCAAGCAATGTGTGAGGTCATTGAAGTGGGATGCAAAGGGTTCGCAGGTCAGTCCCTCTGCAGGGCCGACAACATACTGGGCATCACAAGGGCCAGTATCTGAAAGGTCATCAAGTTGACCACAGAGGCAGAAGAAGCTGCTTTATGGTGACTGGCTCAGGATAGGAGAGCATTGGTGGGATGGGGCTACCTGGACACAAGTTGGGGCTTGATCAACAGTGGGTGAGTGACCTTGGCAAGGGTGTGTGATCATTGAGACCCAAAAACACCCAATGACCCCAGATTACAAACACTGATCATGCACCTAGGTGCATCAAAAGATGATGCATGTTACAAATTTCTGTAGTATGTAGTATATCTCAGCAGTTTCCACTGGTTTGATACAATTAGTTGAACCGAAAATCTGACAGTTGTAACCCATTCCTTTAATCAGTTCAAATACAGAACATACAAGATTAACAACTTTCGTCTGAATCACCTGTGTGGGACAAACATTAACTGAACTTCAATTGCACATTTTAGAAACCATTTAGTTGCTGTCTAGCGGAACCCCTGCTTGTCCTAAACCTGAACTGAACCTGTTTTAAACCCAGTTAAGCCAATGGCAGAGTCAGAGCCCTGAGAAGCTGAAACCTGTTTTTTTGGGGTGGTGAGACTTACTTGCTTTTTGTGGAGTACTCGCGTATGGAGTCCAAGAAGAGCTTCTGAATTGGGTCCATTTGAGCTGAGAGTCACAGGGAGAAAAAAATTGAATGAATTTCTCCTCAGAAAAGTATTCATAAACCAGGATCATGCTTTGGGATATCATCTGTCCATTTGGCTTGGCTTAAACAAATAAAAAACAACCAATCCAGTTTTAACCATAACCCTCATGCACATAACACCACCTGGGAGTAGTGGACAGAGTAGCCATCTACAGAGGTCAGATAGGAAAGAATGTGTGAAAGGTCAGCTCAGTAGACAGGTTAAAAGGTTGCTGTGATAGGTCATGCTAGGCGATAAATAGACCTGCTGCAAAGTATAGGTTGCCGACAGTCTATTCAAACATACATTTAACAGTGTCCAAAGAACCAATTGAAAATTTTTAACTCTGACTCCACACACAGCAACCAGGGTGCAATCTCACCAAGTGCTTTTACCATGACAGAAAGTTTCCATTTACACATTATCCATTAACAAAACAGGACCACACATGTAGGGACTGATTACATATTACTTTTGCCATATGAACCACTAATAAGTGTGAGAAGTGTAAGGGACGGAGGAGGAAAAAAGAGGTTTGGCATAAGGAAAAAAAAGGTGACAGCTGCAACCTACTCCTTCACCAGTGGAAACAGTACCTTTAACATTATCTTTGAACAGCTCTATAAAACCACAACACAAAACTGGGAGATGATAAGTGCTGAGAGTTATATTTCTACCATGTTGGGACATCTTAGGAAAGAAAACTGGGGAAAAACCAAGGCTCTTAAAGCAAAGAAAAAAATGTTATTTTGATTAGAAAAAAAGCAGTGAATAAAAAGGTGGGAAGAACAGAACAATGACTAATGCAGGAAGGTGGAAAAAATCTAAAAAAAGAAATGAGTGCACTAAACAAGACAGCCTTTAGTACGTGGAAAACAACAACTTTGGGGGAAATAAATTAATAAAAAAAGGTGTTCAGAAATCAACCATGCCAAAACAAATGCTGTGCAGTTAAGACGTGCATCATATGCAAGATGGCTGGAGCAGCATACACACATTAGACAATGAGTTGAACTAGAGCTACATGAAAGACAATGACCCAGCAGGGGCAGGGCTGTAACATGGCTTGGTGGATGTGTCATGAAGAAGGGAAGGTATTGTTTGAGGGGCTAAAATCAGTCAAGTAACATAACTGACTATTAGGAACAACCTGTGCAAATGTGTAACAAAAAAGTGTGTTTGTGATGTCAGGTATCTTTACAGTTTATCCTTACACTTATCACAAACGAATACTGTATATTCATAAATAGTGATAAAAATGACTGCTGGTAGACTGCAGGGTCCACAGAGGAAAAGAGAAGGATTGTGGGGGAGGGGGAGGTTGTAGTGTGTACCCTCATAAGGTTCAACTGGCTCAGCTGGGGCGTCCGCCTGCAGCACCTCTCCTGCAGCTTCAGCTACGACTGGAGCAGGGTCCACCAGCTCCTCGGTACTCTCTATAGGGGCAGAAACTTCAGCTGCTGCTTCAGCAGGGGCAGCTTCAGCAGCTTCGACAGGGGCAGCTTCAGCAGCTGCAGGCTCTGGGGCATCCTCAACCAAGGGCTCTGCAGCAGCTTCTACAGGGGCAGCTTCCGCAGCTGCAGGCTCTGGAGCAGCTTCAGCCAAGGGCTCTGCAGCAACTTCTACAGGGGCTTCAGCAGGAGTGACTTCAGGGGCAGCTTCCACAGCTGGTGCAGCTTCTGCAGCAGGGGCTGCTTCCACAGGAACTTCAGGAGCAGGGGCATCAGGGGCTGCCTCCATGGGAACTTCAGCAGCAGGGGCTTCAGGGGCTGCTTCGGCAAGGGGTTCTGCTGGAGCAGCTTCAGTGGCTGGTACCACTTCAATAGCAGGGGCTTCAGCTGCAGCCTCTGGTGCTGCAGCAGTTTCAACAGGAGCTTCAGCTGCCGAAGCAGTAGCTTCAGCTATAGAAGCTGCAGCTTCAACAACAACTTCAGCTACTGGTACAGCTTCGGCAACCACTTCAGCCACAGCTTCAACCACTGGTGCAGCGTCAGCAACTACTTCAGCCACAGCTTCAACCACCGGTGCAGCGTCAGCAACTACTTCAGCAACAGCCTCAACGACAGATTCTGCAACAGCCTCAACAACAGGTGCAGCTTCTACGACGGCTTCAGCAGCGGCCTCAACAACAGGTGCAGCATCTGCAACATCTTCAACCACAGGTGTGGCTTCAATTGTCGGGGTAGGTTCCGTGACTGCTTCAACAGCTGGAGGTGCTTCAACCGCTGGGGCGGCAGCTTCTACCACAGGGGTGGCTGCCACAGCCTCTGGTGCAGCAGCAGTGGGTGTGGTCTCTGCAGCTGATTTGGCTGCAGCTTCTGCTGCTGCAGAGGCTGCTGCTGTAGAAACTCCTTTCTTGGGGAACTCATATGTCTTGTGCTGGACAAGTTTTTCTATATCGAAGTATGTTTTAGCCTGGTCTTTGTCTAGGACAAAGGAGGAGGGCAAGCAGACAAGATGCATTATTTCTTTAACATATTATGTATGATTGAATGTCCACTGTAAACCCACATTTTACACAGAAAATCCAAACTTATACTGGAAGATTGGGTTTTTTTGTACAGGAAAATAAAGAAATGTAAAAAGAAAGTTTTCACAAGCCTGTGGGTTAGCTCAAGGGATACAGCAAATGTATTATAGAAAAGCTTCAAGACCACTCAACAGAGCAGGGTGACAACTGTGGTCTGGACCATAACAGCTTCAGAGATGAATGTTGTATACTATAATCAAAAGGACCTACATGTATTTACATTGGTCAGCTGATGGGACAGTTAGTAAATGAAGCAATTTTCAAAACCTGTGGAAGGAGAGCCAGCAGTGCAAATGGTGAGACCTTGGTGCATCTCAGTTTCTTAAGATATGACAGAGACTGGATTCTATAGTTTAGGTTAGATAGCAAGAAAAGCGAAGTGATCTTGTAGTAACTACACTGTTAAAAGGACTGTTGGTCAATTCCACAGTATACTGTATTTTGCATGTGTATTATTTGCTCCCTTACACCAGTACCAATGAAATATAATCTTTTAGACAACTGAGAAAGTATATAATGTGTTTATTTAATTATTTAAAATAGAGATTGACCTGAAAGAACGATTTTGTTCATTAGTAATCCAACAGCAATTTTCTCCATCTCATACTACAAGGCAAGCAAAACCACAGACACAAATCTGCCACACAGGCCAAATCCTGGCAAAAGCTGCTGGTTCTAGCAGCAACAGGTTAAATAGGCTTTGACACAACTGTTCTTTGACCTTGCAGCCATGATCAAGCAGCTGCTGCATGTTATGTGTTTTTACCATGACATAAGTCATGAGGGTTGGAATCTGACCCCTGACCTTTCCTGTAACATTCTCTCCAGCAGTGCACCAAACAATATAACAACAAACACAAAAACTAAAACCCAAATTTACACTGGAAAATGTTGATTTCTGTTCCATGGTTTTCTGAATAATATAAGCAACTACCACTTGTTTGGCAACAGGTGCCGCTTTGTGAAGTAAACTTTATCTGGGTCTGACCTTGAAAACTGTTGTGAAATGCAGCCATACAGTCAGATGACAGGAGAGGAAGAACACATCACTGATTTCAAGTGTTGGATTTCTTAGGTCACAAAAGTGATAGGTATTTCCAGTTATTTCCATATGTCAGTACCTGCATTATATTATTATCATCAAGTACTTGAATACCTAACGCTAGTATGGGGTCAGAAGTAAAGCCCGGGTGAAAATGCAGGTAAAGTACCCTACCTTTCTGCACTGCATAGACTGTAAAACTGTAGAGATTAAATCAAATCAAATTTAACATTACATAGCTTTGACGGTCAGTATATTTTAACTTAATTCCAAACATCACACACTCAGCAATATGTGTAGTACATCTGTGTGTTCAGACTGGACTGAGTTATGACTCTGAGAAGAAAGCTGCAAGTTCTGATGCAAACAGAGTCAATCAGCTTCAGAAGCTTAAGCCGAGTTTAAGAAAGTATTAGATTGAGTGATATCAGGCAGGTAGAAAGATACATCAGACCTAAAGTGAAATGAAAACAACAGCAACAAATGTAGACCAGGTAGGATGTAAGCCTGCTTTATGTCTGTATAGCTGTGTTTCCAATCAAAGGCTTTCAGTATAGCACATTTAAAACTAAAAGTGCCACCTATAAACATGTATCTAGACCCTAGATCTGTGGAGCCTTCCCACTGCAGGCAGTACTCTGATATGAAGCTGGAGTTTTGTCCCTTGCTGTATTCCTTGTTTACCGGTGATACAGAGTGAAGTCTGCACCTCATTTATTGTCCAAAGAAACGGGGCTGCACGCTGACATCTTCAGAACAAAAAAGAGCAGGCTGCAGTTGCAGTCTTATCTATTGGATATTTATAAATAGTGGATTTGTGCATTGACTCCCTGACAGGCAAAAGAAGGGATTTAGTGAACACAGGAACATTTTCTCAGTCTACAGCTGCTGCAAGAGGCTGCAAACAGCATTTCATTTTATAGTTACTAATGAATGAAAAACTTGTGACAGTATAAACAGTGGTTAAAGCTCAGCCCTGAGCACAGAGCGGTGATTCTCTACTGACCAATCAACAGACTGCAGCGTTTCTAGCTCCACCTTTTAGTGCCACATATATGTGCTAGGTACCCCAGGGAATGGGGTGATCAAAATGGGAACAGTTCCAAAAAGGTACTAAAGGTACCATCAACAATTTTTCTTTATACATCTTTTTGTCTTTGGCTTATACATACTGTACACAGTTTTGGGGATGCACGATAATATCGGTGTGTGCGATTGTTGGCTTTAAAATGAAATATTGGAATCATTCAACATGCTGATTTCTGCTAACATCTCAAACTGATTTTTTTATTTTTGACAATGAGAACTTGTTCAGAACATCAACCCTAGACGGAAATATTTTTCTTATTTTGCACAATGAATGAATATTGCATCCATCCAAAATCACTGTATTTTTGTGCTACAGTACTAATTAACAGTAAGATTTGATAATCCTTTATTAGTCCCAAAGAGGGGAAATTTGCAGAAATGCAGATATTCCAAGTCTGTAAGGGTTTGGAAGAGTTCTGTTATGGTAAATAACTCACTTAACTACAGGTTTCACCTACACTGAAGCCTGTCTTCCTTGATGAGATCGATTATATTCAAGAGCTGATAAATGCTCAGCCACATGTTTTGACAGTCACTGGGACTCTCTGAAACCTACCTGAGTTATTCTTTTTCGACGACTTCTTAGAACCCCCGGATTTTGTGCTAAGGGCCACAGCTGCAGGTGCTCTACTCAGAGTACTCCAGCTCTCAGCCTGAAAACACTGACAACACATGCACACACAAAACATTACATTAAGCCATTTACTTACCTTAAAAGGGAGCAGCAACTGAGCTTTGAAAAAAATACACAAGTCTAAAGACTGATACAGTTACAGTTTATTTGGTGGTAATTGTATTAAATATTCACAGGAGCTAGGGCTTGGTGATATGGAAAAAAGTCTTATCACGATAATGTTTTTTATATCAGTCGATATATATCACAATATACATCAAATACACCAGGGGACTGTTGCTGTCTTACAGAGCAAACAACTATTTAAGCAAAGCTGCACCGGACGTCGAAATGCAACTGTGTAATAAGTCAAACTCAATTCCTGTTTCAAAACAAGCTAATTTTCAGCTACAAAGATGCTAAACCAGCTGAATGCTAAATTTACCTTATAAAGTCCTCTCACACAGGTGATTTTTTTAAACATTTGGAGCCTCCAGTAGAATTTAAAAACAAGTTCTCAGGCTTTGAACAGTGTCTGACTGCACAGCATGAGTTTGTTTTGACTGCCCCACTGGTATCAGAGGGGTTTAGGAGGTTAAAAAAAGCCTTAAATCCAGTCTTAACACAAAAGAAACTCTTTCAAGTAACATATCCTATACCCAGTGGGGGGAAAAGTACTGAGATCTTTTACTAAAGGTAAAAATAGCAATACCACAGTATAGAAATACTCTGATAAAAGTAAGAGTCCTGAATTCAAATTTTTATCTTTTGTACTTGAAGTTAAGTAAACACCAAAATATACTTAAAGTGTCACAGTGCTTCTCATGCAGGATTGGTCAGTTTTAAAAATAATAATTAAAATATAATTGGATTATATTTATTTATGCATTAATGTGTTCATCACAAATGTTGCAGCTGGTGAAGGTGGAGACAGTTTGATTGCTGGGTGGCAGTGGTGTAATGTAACAAAATAAAGATCATTACAGTGAAAGTGATTTATTACAGTGCTCAAGTATTTTGTAGGACTAACTGTACTTCTCTTGAGTCTTTATATTTCTGTCAACTTTCATTTTTCCTCCATTACATTTCCTAAGTAAAATGTATACTTTTACTCCAAAACATTTCCCCTTAGCATCTTAGTTACAACACTACAAAATAGGAAAGGAAGGGAGGAAGAAAGAAGGGAGGAAAGAATAGCGAGAAATAAAGGAATGGGAGGGAAGGAAAAACTGGATTTTCTTCTTTAAATCCTTTGAGTTGGGGAAAAAAACGCTTTTTGTGCAATGTATGCTCCACTTTTAAGATGGTGAAAGTTATGAAGAAATAAACTTCGCAACTCTCAAAATTTTGACTGCTTGCTTTTTTATTCCGAGTATTTACTTGTACTTTTACTTTCAAGACTTAGTAACATATTATAATACTATTATTTTTGCTATAAGTACAGTACAGTACATTCTTTTAAGACTTTCACTCAGTAATTCTTCTGGTAACATATCTGTACTTCCACCACTGCTGAGTGGCTTCATTTGTATCAATACACCATCATTTATGAGTTGATTCATTTTATTTTGAATTAATAATCCCAATCTATGAAGTAACTAAGCTATCAAATAAATGTAGTGGAGTGAAAGTACACTATTTGCCTCCACAATGGAGTGGAGTAGAAGTATAATGTAGAATAACATAGAAATAATCAAAAACAAATGATCAATGACCAAAATCTAACAAACTGATCTTACTTTAAATGATTTTGGAAAACAATTGCCTTGAAAAAGTAAAGCAAATATTACTATAAGTCTCAATTAATGTTTACTATTTCTGAGCAGTAAGTGTAAACTTCTTCCTACTCCTTTTCGGGCATGTCAGTGCTTGTAAATGGACTTTATGGAATATGTTTTTTTCCACTTTATTCTGCCTATCTGTTGGCACTGACTTAACTTTTTAATGTTTATTTTGTTTTCACATGTCATAAATACATTTTCATTCATAAGTATTAAGTTTACTTGATATTTAGCTGTATTTACTTATTTTGTGAAGTTGTTGCAACTTATAAATGACAAGTGGAGTGAGCTTATTCTCTTTTGAGTGTTAGCAACTTCAGTAAATCAAATTAATCTGACTTCACTTAATCATGACAACAATGATTTTGCCAATGATGAAGTTAGCAAATCTGCCACTTTTGTTTTATTAATGTTTTTAATAAAAATACAAACAAAACTGACTAGTTTGCAAAATACAAATATAAAGCACAGTGTACTTGGTAAACTGAAGTTGCTAAAACTTAGAAACAGATTTAATTAAACTTGTCATTTTTTAATCACAACTTCACAAACGTAAGTACATATAACTACATTTGAGTAAACTTAATTAGATATAACAAACAAAACATTCAGTGTAATAGTTGTGTTTACTTACATTTTTCAAGGCAATCAGTTTACAAGATTTTTTATTTTTTATTTTTTACATGTTTACAGTGTAAAGTACAAATACCTATACAAAAACTGTAAAGTACAAAAAAGTACAAAAACTGTACTTATGTACAATAATTGAGTAAATGTACTTAGTTACATTCCACCACTGCCAATACGGTTTAAATGCAAGGACAGTTTTCAGTGAATGGTATACTGGTGAGTGCTCTCTAACCTTGTCCTGCCCAGTTTCACATGTCAACTCTCATTGCTCGCAAAAAGTCAAATTCCTGAGCGAGGATGTTCAGCTGCTACCAGGCCTGACCGTGTGTCTGCCTGCGGCACCGAGCCGTATTTTGAGCTAACCGACAGTCAGATACAACTGCCTCCAGTTTGTGCTTCAAGTTTTAGAATTCACAAGTTCATTAGTTAGTGTTTTCATACTGCAGGAACACGAGTTTAAAGCCCTTAGGCATGTAGCGGTGTACAGGTTATCTTTGGGAATTGTCGCTCTGGCTAAGCTTAATGTAACCACGAAGACGACACAGACAAACTAATAAGAAACTCAGTCCAAAATTAATAATTTACTGACCGACTTATTTCAATAGTAACACAAAAATAGGCCATACATTGATGCTATTAACGCTAAACATGTATTACCTTGAGACAGCCCAGTCGTCCTATCCTCAGCAAGGAAGCCGCCATCTTTCCGTACAGCCTGCCTGTGCTAACGAAAAACATCACAACCAAACATCAAGACAATAAGAACGACATCAAAATATCTGCAACATGAAGTTAATTACACTGCATTAGCGTCGTGCAAGCAAACACAACTGCTATTAAAACAACAGCAAAGCTATAACAAACTTCTCAATTTTGTCTAAACGAAACAAAAAGCAGCATGTAGTAAACGTAACTGTCATTGAGCAAAGGTTGGTGTTGGCTGTTACCTTTTGATAACTGGTAGTGTAGGTTATGAGATTCTCGTGTGGCGGTCAGAGCTCCTGCAGCAGCTCACAGCAGCGTGGACATGCAGTTCTCTATCACCTTTTATGTAAGGCATGGACGTGACAGTGAACGCCCCCTTCCTGACAAAAGCCCTGCAAGTGTTGTCCCTTAGAAATGTGTTTATTTTTTACAGTTAGTGATTATTTTGCATGTGGTTACTAATGGGCATATCTGTGTGAATATGTGGAAGCTGCACTGTAAAGATATGAGGGCTCTGCAATTGTGTGACCAACTTTTCGTTATAAATTTGGTTTATTTCAGTGGTTTTAGCGTTATGCGTGGCAGCTACAGTAAAACAAACTTACTCTACTCAGGTACTTTTTCTGTCAATATCATATGGAGAGCTGAATGTGTATATTTTGTGTGGTACAGCCTTTGTTCGGCAGCAGCACGCACAGCAGCAGCTCTTGTGTACATTCTGTACTTTTTCCAGGGGGCGTGTGTTGTGAGGCTGGTGACGTAATATGTGCGCGACAAAATACAGCTCTCCGCGTGGGCTACCGTTGCATGATACACAGACGCCAGCCATGGCCGCTGTGGGCTCCTGTGGAGAGTGGTTTATTTCCACCTGCGGTAAGAAGCTCGTTGCCATCCACAGCAAACAGGACAGGTAGGAGCCACGGTGCCATTATGTATTCGCTGTTATTTGTCTGTGGGTAAAATTAGCTCTTCTGGCTAGCCCTGTTAGTTAGTCGCCAGACAGCATCGGGAAAAATGTCTAGGTTTATTTACAGGATTTTTGTAAATTATACTTGAAAACGTGTGTGGATGTACTATAGTATTTTCGTCTTCTCTCTCTTTTTTTACGAAGGGAAGATAGTCCCAATTAAACGGCCAGTCCCTTTTACTCGCCCAGTGTAGTTACATATTTGGACAAATAAAGGCCTGTCTCTATTAGATGCCTGCTCATTCATCTTTATAGAAGTTCTTTAGATGTATACAACTGGGATGTTGGCTATCTGCCGTGGCTAACTTTAGTAAGCTGCTTAGATCACACATCCAGAATGTATTAATGTTTAAACTTTTGTCAATATGAACATGCTACACACAATGTTAGCTTAGTAAGATTCTCGACGATTCAATCCATCAGTTCATTTTTGCTTACTGAAGCTGTGAGCACCAAAGAAGATGGTATTATTGGCACAGTAAACAAGAAAGATGTGAAAAAAGAAATAAGTAGATGTAGAGGAATATATGAAAATTACTTTTCAAAAACTATTTACAGAATGACTTTATTTTTTAAACATTTTTTTCCTAGGTTTTTTTGCTTTGCATGTTTTTTGTTTTAACTTTTTTTTGACATTTCAAGTAATTTTGTTGTACTTTTTCACAGATTTCTTGCTAAACTTTGTGTCATTTCTTCTTTTGTTGCTCATTACCTTCTTCTCATTGCCCAGGTCTAGTTGTCAATTGTTTTTAGATATTCTGTGCTACAGACACATTATAGTCAGTACTGAAAAGAATTGGAGGTTCACATCTTTTTTCTCTACCAAAAAGCTTTCAGATTTCTATTGAGGCGAAATGGTGAAATTTTAATTTTTATCGTGTGTATAAAAGATTAGTTAAATAACTTGTTCTCACAGTGTTAAAAAAATTTAAAAAATCACCTTTCAGGATTTTTGGGGCTCCATAGATTTCCTTATGAGTTGGGCTGCAATTTTTTTCGTCAACTGATTTATCATTTAGTCCATAAAATCTCAAAAGACAACAACAAATCATCACAATTTTCCTGAGCTCATGATGATGTCTTCAGATTTCTGTTTGTCTCTTTGTTCCCTGACAGCAGTTCAAAACCCAAAGATAATCAGTTAACCTTGATAAAACCAAGAAATACAGAAAATCCTCCTGTTTGAGAAAAGGAATCAGAGAATACTTGACAGTTGTTCTCAATAAGTGGTGACTTCAAAATATCAAAATGCTTACTGATCAGTTTTGTGTGTTGAGTAATCAGTCCATTGAAATGCTTCAGCTGTACCTCTGAGAGAAAAGAAATTCATAGCATGCTGAATTACCTAATCACCATGACAGGACCATAACACCAAAACTGTGAGACTGTTTCTAACTTTTGACTTTTTTAAAAGAAGTTAAATACAGTCAGCTCTGTGATATGTCATTTACCACAGAGCTGTGTCAGAATGGTAAAAACTACTCATTTTCAAATGGTTCCCAGAGGAGGAGCTAATTTATAGCCTTACTTCTCAAAGGTGGGAAGGAAACTGTTTAAACGGTATAAAATCTATTTCAAATTATCACAAATTGCCCGAAATGAACACACTTATTGTTATTTACAGTACTGAGGGGGAATACAGCCCAGTCTGGTAGCACTGAGTACATGTGAAAACATAATTTCAGATTGAATTGGTGCATGAAAAAGCCTCACAGTCAGAGTAATTATAACAGTAACTGTAGTTGGTTATGTGACACTTATGGTGGGTGAAGTGAAGATTATATGTCTCAAGTCAAACCAGGAACTTAAATCTACAGCAGCAGGGGCCTTAGGTGGAAGAAATGATTCATTCTCATGTTACCGATGCTGCAGGAAAACTAAACAGAGCTCAAACTGGACGAATGGTGCAAAATAAAATCTCATAAGGAAACCGGAACTCCCCAAAATTGAAAACATAAACTCTTTTGCGTTTCATTGCAGAGAACCATTTGTGTTTGACTGCAGCAGTGCTGAGAAGAAGCCAAAGAATCCAAAGGAAGAAAACAACAGGTAAGAACAGGCACAAGGCTCCTGAATGGAAAGTTAGTGGTGAGGTGTGTTTTGCAACCTTATGGATTTTGATGGGGCTACCTCTGATGAATGAAGTCATTGTTATAGCCAAGGCAGCACAAAAGCTCATTTTTTCTATCTTCAGCTGTCAATTTGTCCAATAAACACATGCTGAAAGACTGTGACATTGCACTCTGGGAACAGTTGAGTCAGTTAAAAGAGAGCTTCAGAAGAACATTGCACTTACAATGTGACTTTCATTATTTTTTTATTGCTGCCTTTTGTGTTCAGGTCAATGTTCAGTTTGTTCAATAAAAGAATGTTGGAAATGATTTCCTGTAATTCTTTAATTCAACAAGCAATTATTTTTATTTTATCAGTACACTGGAAGCAGCAGAAACCTGAGTACACTATAATATCTGTTCAGTTATGTCAGTACTAACAATGTTATCACATATTTTTCATGCAGCCTAACATTTATTTTGTATCATTTATGTCATCTTACAACATGAATTTAAATTTTTAACTGTAGCTTATGTCCTCTGTCATTAGTGATGGCGGTGGCTCAGAGGAAACAGGAAGCGACAAAGTCCTCGCCTTCACCGTGTCTTCATCTGGAACGCTGGTGGCGCTGACTGATGACTCCAAGAGACTGGTCCTGTTTCGCTGTGAGCCTTCCTGGCAGTGTGTCAGCATCAGGTATAAGTCAAGCTCTGAGCTCCACACACAATAGCACCATGATGCAAGCTGTGCACTGGCAGATGTGCTAATAGAAGCTGTGTGTGTGTGTGTGTGTGTGTGTGTGTGTGTGTGTGTGTGTGTGTGAGACACAGGTGGGTGGTGAGGAGGTGCACTGCCCTGATGTTCAGCCAGGCAGAGGAGGAGCTGATAGCGACTGACAAATCAGGAGATGTGTACTCTTTCTCAGTGGTGGAGCCTCAGAGAGAGGGCGAGCTAAAGATGGGTCACCTGTCCATGCTGCTAGCTTTGGTAAGGAATACCAGACCACATTATCACATCTGTAGTCTGAGAACTGATGACAACTGTCACGGCAAGTGCGCCACTTCAACATGTTCTCATCCCTAATCACCACAATGCCATTTTTATCCACGTCTACTCCTGACATTTTAGGTATCCTATTGCATCAGCTGTTTTTGCTCCAGAATTGTGCTACCTTGATATAAACAAATGCACATGGTTGGATGACGCAGCAGTGGTTTTGTATACACAAAATGAGCACATGACTACCAGTGCGGACCATCAACAAACGCACATGCTAGTATGGATGGTTAGGATTAGGCAACAAAGTAACAGATGGTTTAGGTTTAGGCATAAGAAGCACATGGGAAGATGTAGAAACAAACATCACTTTCAGATGGGCAGCGAATACCGGACTCCTGCATCAAAGTCAATAGTTTGTAGGTGCTGTCCGGTTGTTTTCTCAAGTGACGCCGCTCATGCACGTATCATGTGGACATGCCTGGTGCTGTCCAGCCATTCGCAGGTGTAAACGTATAATAACACCGCAATCAGTTCTGTCTCACTGTGTTCTCAGCTGGCGCTGTCATTAAATCATTTGGCACAAACCTCCACTTGCAGTCAGGTATGAACTGCATTAGAATTTGGGGCAGAGGTCAGTGTGGCCTCACAAAACATGTTTTTTGGCCATAACTCAAGAATTCATGCAGTAATTATGACAGAGTTTCACATGAATGTCTAATAGGATATGACATGACGAAGATGTGATGACAGTTTTATCCAAAAGGTCAAAGGTCAACTTCACTGTGACATCATAACATTTCCTGGCCATTATTCATCATCATATTAGGAACAGAAGGGGAGACATTTGGTCAGATACTGAATTGGTGACACTAATCTGTAAACTGCGGTTGTGTAGATCTTCTATGCATTAACGTCATGCACATTACGATGGCAGAAGAAACAGCGCTCGTTTTATTTCGGGCTGGGATTCCTTAGAGCAGACGATCCACTGATGGCTAACAAGCTGTCACTGTACCGAGGATGACATCGGGAAGTGCAGAGTCAGTGAAAATTGGCTATTTAACCAAGATTTGGCAGCATGGCTGAAAGAAAATGGATACAAGGTTTGATGTATTTAGAAGTAATAAGGACATTTTTCAAACTCTGCATGATGAGAATCAAGTGAGTGCAATCCCGAAAGCAAATGGCCTCATTGTGGGCACTTATTAGTGCACCACTGTCTCAGAATAGGGTGGCATGGAGGTGCAGTGGTTAGAAAAGTCGCATCACAGCAAGAGGGCCCCATGTTTGGAACCTCGAGTGGGGTTGCCTTCTGTGTGGAGTTTGCATATTCTGTTCATGTCGGCGTGGGTTTTTTCGGGGTCTCCAGTTTCTTCCCACAGTCCAAAGACATGCAGGTTAATTGGTGACTCTAAACTGCCTGTAGGTGTGAATGTGAGTGTGAATGGTCGTCTGTCTCCGTGTGTTGGCCCTGTGATAGTCTGTCTAGGGTGTAGCTGCCTCTTGCCCAAACACAGCTGGGATAGGCTGCCCCACCACGACCGCTAACAAGATATGCGGTTATGACTAATGAATGACTGATGGCCCCCATCTGCTGTCTTTCAGAGCATGTCCACCGACGACAAGTACATCATCACAGCCGACCGTGATGAGAAGATCAGAGTGAGCCACCTCAGGTCTCCGTACAACATCCAGTCCTTCTGCCTGGGACATCAACAGTGAGTCTCTGAGCCTAAAGGGGAGCAACGAGTGTATGTTAACACTAAAGTGAGGAACAGTGTGTGTGCTCATTGAAGTTTCCAACTTTGATTTGATCAGTTCTGTTCCTGTTTTTCTGCCCTGCTGTCTCACAGGTTTGTTAGTGCCCTGCTCGTCCCCCCAGGTCACCCACACTGGCTCCTGTCTGGATCGGGGGTGTGTGCGCATTTCCCAAAGTTACATTACACACATATGCACAGTCCAACAGCTACTGTAGGCTCTCTGAATCAGACACATCTCCATGTGATTAGACATACAGCTGTGTTGTTAACATGTTTTTCTCTGGGCTTTGACCCTTTTTTTCCACCAAATCTTTTCAGAAAACAACATTTGTATAACACACAAACAAGAGTTGGTAGGAGTGGAAATCATACTCATCACCAAATTCTTCAAATCAGATTAATAAACCAAGGCCATGAAAACAGTCAGCTTTTTTAAATGAAACTTTGCATAAATCTCAAACCAGGAGAAAGAAACGGTTTTGCTTGTAGCCAATCACCACACAACATTGTACGACTGCATGCAGTGTGTGATTTGCCCACTGCCGCAGCAGCTACACCCCGTGCAGTCTGTGGAGAGCTGAAGTCAAGTGTGGAGCATTTGTTGGCAATATTTCTTGGAGTTGGCAGTTCAGCGTTTTCCAGATGCTAACAAATGTTCAAAAGTACACTAAACTTCATGCTAATGCAAATGAAGTAAATATAAAAGGTCTAATGAGGTACTCCAATTAACCTAACCTGCATGTCTGTGGTCTGTGGAGGAAGCTGCAGAACCCAGAGAAAACCCACGCTGACACAAGGAGAACATGCAGACTCCACACAGAAGGGCCCCCCATTCCCCCATGTTCTCACAGCATGATATCAGAGCTTCGGTGTAAAGTGTAGTGTGTTTGTGTATGTCAGGACGGGACCATGAAGCTGTGGGAGTACGAATCTGGCACCAAGCTGCAGAGCTGGGACCTCAAAGATCTCGAAGAGACACCTAGCTCCGAGGGTGACAAACAGAAGGTAACCATGGTAACCACAGCATGTTTTACCCAATAACTTTAGTGTGTCTTTATGACTTTGGTGGTTTTGTGACTGTTCATCTGGAGCTATCATGATGGTAACACTGGGCTTGCCATAAACAGATCCAAACATGCTCCCCTGATGAGGAATCCAACTGACTGAGATGACTCCCTGACTTTTCCTCCGTCCTCTCCATGAGCTTGATATTTGCAGTTTTGAGTAAAATAGCTTAATCTATTGGATGGATTCCCGTGAAATTTGATGTACAGTCTCACAGAGCAGCAAGCCTGTCTGTAGGCTCTTAGTTTTGTTATCATGGAACTCCTTTTTAAGCTCAGTATACACTGAGAAACAGATGAAATATGACCATTGTGAAAGAAACGTTGTGATATCTTTGGTCATGGCTCTAAAATGGTGGTTCTACATCAAAGTGAGAGAGGTTCAAGGATGGACATTGTCACTGTCCTGTGATCAAAGACAGCCTGGGATCAAATTCTGACAGTGTGAGAAATTTTGGATGACCATCTGACTGTGACTGCTGTTATAACCTACAACTACTAACCAACCAATAGAAATGCGGCATGAAATGACGCACTGACCAGCACGACACTGATGCTAATGTTAAATGCTCATCAATGCTAAATGCTAGTAGATGTTAATACTTCATTTGAGCTCTTGTTGCAAAATTGGCGCGCCAAGTTTGCCTCAAAGTTTTGCCAAGAGCAGCAGAGGATGATGAGGGATCCCTCTTCCAGGACAGACAGACGTGCAATAGATGTCGTAAAAAACAAATGACCATATAGTTTCCTTCACAGTAGCATATGTTTGTACAGGATGTAGACCAGGCATGTCAAACTGGTCCACAGGGGGGCCGGTGTGGCTGCAGGTTTTTGTGCCAACCAACCAAGAGCACACAGTTTGACCAATCAACTGTCTGAAGACGGAGATCAGTTGATTAAATGAGTCAAGTCTGGTGTGCCACACCGGCCCCCTTGTGGACCAGTTTGACATGCCTGATGTAGACCATCAAAGATATTAACTAGCAGGACCTCACATCAGTGATCTGTCTTGTAGAGGTGATCAGTTGTTGTCGGGGTGGCTGTATACAGTCCTCTGGTCCAGAGGAGATCAATAGATGTCTCCTGTCTCTCTCTGACATTCTTTAGCAGTTCATTCATGGCACCATCAGCTGTGCTCCGTTTGAGCCTCTCAGTGGCTTGTAAATTGCCCCCCCTCCCCATCATTACAGCAGCGAACAGGGACATTGGATCCAAGCAAAATTACACTCAGGGTTTTTCAACTGTAATAAAATGTCCACAAAACAATAACTAGAATATTTGAAAATGTCATTCTTGAAGTCTGAAAGGTTAATATTCTTTCTTTATCTTATTATTTCTTGCCCTTATGTCCCACCTGGATCCAGTGCTAACCTGGATCCAGTGCTAACATGCAGGCCTGTGTGAGAGTGTGTCTAAAAGAAGGAAAAGTATTGATGTGCAAGTGCAGACAATGATGCTGATGGTGATGCTATCGGATGTAGTTTTTTTTTAATGTGTCATTTCATTTAAGATTTCAGACCACAAGCTTTGGTCTTTTCACATGACATTTTTTTTGGCAGCTTGGGAAACTGCTGCTTCTCATCACTGCCGTATGGCATTTATCACACTGATTTACTGTTGTTACAAACTCATTAAACACGTTTACTATGTGTAGCTATACTTATTGTTTTGCTTCCCTTAAGTTACAATCTTGAGGATCTCTCTTTCGTTCTCTATGGCAGCACCTTTGGCGTGAAGCGGGATTTGCAGTGTGCTTATTGGCAAACAATCTAGAGCTGTGTTCAGCCCCAAAGAAACGTAGCAAAACCTTTACTTAAACAGAAATGGTGGTGCATTGGACACCCTGCTGCATTTCACAGGAAAACTGCCATTTAATATTACCTGCCGGGTTCATTCAGTTTAATTGAAAGCGTCTTTATTGGCGTAGGAAAACTTATGTCTGCATTGCCAAAGCAAGTGTGAAATAAAAAATAAAACAGTCGTCGTTCAAAAAGCAAAGATCTACCGGAATTTGGTTTTCATACATGTTGCTGCTGATTGGGTACACCACTGACACGCACGGCAAACGGGAGAGTACCTAAGAGCCTGTTGCACATCGTTGCACACCATTTTGAGGAAGTATGTTTTTCATTCCAGAAACTGTAGCAAAAGTGATAAAAGGTTTTGAGATTGAACATGACCCAGACTGACAGAGGTGCACCGCTCGATCCCCAGCCTGTGGGCTGAGCTGATGTGTGTAAGTTTAGTAGAAAAAATGACTCGTTTTCCTAAAGTTGGTCCTCTTTGAAGCCCTGGGTTACAGAGATGATGTAAAGGGGTCCTTCACATTGTGAGCAGGGCACCTCTGCTACAGAGAGCTTGTTATCGGTGAGTTTCCTCGACATAAATGAAGCTTCTAGTCAGTCAGTCAGTCAGTCAGTCAGTCGATGTTGGTGCTTTTACTCATTAATTTTTCAATAATTTTGTAAAAAGAACAAAAAGAGACCCACTGACTCAGCCACTCTCTCTGTGTTTTTTTATTTCTCAGAACCCAACTGTGTGCAGAATCAGCAGCTCTCCTGATGCTCACCATGTAGCAGTGCAGTGTGAGAGGTGAGAGTGTATTTTCAGTGTTTTCAGAGTTATTTGTGATGCTGCCTCAGTCATTCCTGCTTCCTGCATATTGCCTGTCCACATGATGAGCTCTGTATGATTAGAGGGACAGCATGAGACTGCGTACTGCAGCACCATGCACATGCAGGTGTGCACGTGTGACCTGATTCAGGTGCATGAGATGCAAATAAATCATTCCTCAGAAAAACATCCTTCTATAGCCAGGGGACTGTATATTAGTCAATATTATTTGGTGTTGCATAAACATTCAACATAAACAAAGTTTTTAAAAGATTTCTTATATTTTTTGAAGGATTGTTACTTAAGATCATTTTCCGTATCTGTAAGTCAGTCAATTGTTTTAATATAGTTTAGTCTCTAAAATCCAAATATTTCACAGTCCAAAATGACAAAAAAGACTTTTATCAGATCAACAATCCACAACACAAAGAGAGAGAATTTACAGTGAAACAGAAAAGAAGCAAATCCTCACATCGGAAACAGAGAATGTTTGGCCAGTTTTTCATCAAAAATCACAAACGTGTAGAACTGCCAGGCCAGAAAAACCCGATCATTGAAACGTTAAGATATTTTTGCAAGATGCTTTCATGTTAAAACGAGAAAGGTCTCATTATAACATCCTCAAAATGTGAAAACATCTCGTATTAACAAACTTTCCTTGATATAACAATAAACTTATTCATTTTCTTATAGTGTAAAACTTTCCATGTTGCAGAGATTAAAAATTATATTGTTTTATCAAGAAGAGTTTCTTTTTTATAGCATGAAACATATGAAAGTATCTTGTAAAAATGTAATAACATCCTGTACTAAAAAACTTTTCTTGTCATAACAAGATGTTTTCACATTATAACAAGAAACTATATTTGATATAACAATATACTCATTTATTGTGTTATAGTGCTGATTTTTCCATGTTACAGAGATTTAAAAAAATCTATATTGTTATCTCCAGAAGTTTCCTGTTTTAACAAGAGAACATCTTATTATAGCATGCAAGTATCTGAAAAATGGGAAAACATTTGTTGTAACAAGAAAATATCTGATAATCTATTAAGACTATATTATTATTTGATAGTAATCAGTTTTTTTCTGGGTTGGCTGTTGTGCATTTCTGTAATAAATGACTAAAGAGTAAATTAACTGCTGATCGGATGGGATATGTACTGAGTGGGACAGTGTCTCAACTCCTCACTGCTCTCTGCTGGACAAATGTGGAACACCGACACAAACAGGATATTTGTACAGGATTTGCGGCCCTGTTTCAGGCACTGACACACACTTTGTGTTTGTCCCTTTTCAATACAGAACCACACACAGGTTTATGGAAATGTCTACATGTAACTGCTGCAGCTGATTTATGAGCGCAGTGCAGACGGACCGCTGCAACCGCTGTCTGAAAGTTTTTATCACTCTCTCTCTCTCACACACACACACACACACAAACACAAACACAGAGGATCTAAAGCACTCTGCAAACACTGAGTGACAGACAAACACAGACAGAAAGGGAGAAAAATGATTTATTTACAAAATAAGGGTGACTTTAGTGAAGCTCTCAGTTCAGCAGCACAACACAGTTATTTAACATGTATCTTTACCTGTCTGTTACCTGCAGGTCCATCCTGCTGTTTGAATGCTTTTATTGAAGCAGCTTGTCATTATTACTAAGTGGGATATGATATTCTCGCTCTGCAGAAATAAGGTATTATCTGTTTAAAGGAGTATTACCCAAAATCTCAGACTGATTTTCAAAAACATCAAGTTATTTAATGCATTTAATGTCCTCACATTCCTTCAGCATTTCCCGAGGCTACTTCTCATAACCTATATTCCAAGTTTAGCAGCAGAAAAGACTTTCTTCAGCACCCCACTGCTCTGCAGACATGCACACATGTCTGGCACTAACCTCTGACAGGCGTGGTAAATATAGCCCACAACTCCTCTTATTATGTGTGACATGTGTTGTTTGTATTGGCAGAGGGGATTTACTGAGTCTATAATTCATTAGTGACAAGCTGACTGATCAGGGGCTGCAGCATAAAGTCAGTTTAACAGAGTCAGTCTCTCTATGTCTGCAGTCTCGCCGAGAGAGAACAGCTACAACCAAGGTGGTTATCAGCTGTCTCTGTTAACTCTTTCTGCATCACAGAAGGCATTTTTTGACTCTTAAAAATGATTATTGTGTAAAAACAATAACATTAGAAACTATCACTGTTGCCTCACTTAAGGTTAGAGAGGAATGCAGGCAGAAAATTACTTATTGTGTGAATTTATGAGTTATTGTAGCCTATTTCTTTTATCACTCTTTTATATTTAACGTGACAGCTGCTCATTCTGCAGCTATGAAACTTAAAACTTGATGCAGCAGACAACATTATAATCAAGAACTATATTTGGCTCTCACTCTGTCCCGTAATGAAGGAGACATATAAAATCACTTTAGTTTTTGGACAAATGAAAGTGAAATGAATTTGAATCTGAAGGAATTATTGCACATTTCATATGCAAGTAATTCCATCCTTATTAAAAATATAGTGTCGTGTTACTGTTAAATTCTGCATGTAATTTTATAGAAGCTTCTTGTAAAGTAACTGTGGACGAGAAGACCACAGACACATAAAGTAGTTCACTGAGAGCAACAACAGTGTGAATCAAGCAAACAATATTCTTGCTCAGATTTTCTGCATCACTGTAAAGAAAGAAATGTGACGCGATGCATACAGTCAGAGTAACTGCACAGCTTCGTTTGGTTGCACTTGTGTAGCATTACGTCTCATAAAGTTGGATAAATTATAGTTATAACACTTCCTCTCTGCTGAGAATCTGTATCTTTCATTTGCTGACACTGATTATAGAGTGACGCTGCTCAAAGAAGCTGCAAAAGATGCTTTTCGGCTGATTTCAAGCAGAAACTCAGAACATAACCTGCTCAAGGCCAGGTTAAGTTTCCCACACAAGTTACCATGGCGATCTAGCCAGGTTAAAAGAGAGAGAGCTCAGATTTTCTGCATCACTGATGAATTTTAGGTTTGTGTAAAGAAAGAAACATGACGTGATGCATACAGTCAGAGCTACTGTAACTGCAAAATTTTGTTTGGTCCCACTTGTGTAATGTTATGGCTCAACAAGTTGAATAAAGTGTATGTTAATAACCTCTTTCTCTGGGCTGAAAATGTGTATCTCTCATATTCTGATAGACACTGATTACGGAGTGATTCTATTTGAAGAAGCTGTGAAAGGCACCATCAGCTGAAAAATTATAAATTCATCATACGCTGGCAAAATTAAATTGACTAGCACAAGGTACAAGGTAAATTTATTAGTCATTACACTTTGTCCTTGATCCTGCTACATCTTTGGAGTTGAAGGTGGAATAAGTAAGTAGTAAATAAAGGAGTCAGATACATTTTGTGAAGTAAATCGTAAAGGCTTATATAATCATGAAAACCATCTAAACTAAACTTGTTGCAGTATTTGAGAGAATGTTCCTGTGAACATCAGAACTGTAGAGCCATGTGATGACAGAGTGACAGGAAACAAAGAAGGAGTGAGTGAACATGTTCTCAGCTCCTGTTCAGTCTCACACACACACACACACACACACACACACACACACACACACAGACACACTGGAAGCTGCTTTTAACTTTGACATGACAGTAGTCCCTCGGCTGGCTAGAAGTTATTTTTGCTTCCGATCTTTAAATGTATTTTTGGGCCTCTAGAGGCACAAGGTCACAGTGCAGCTGTAAGTAAATACTGTACGTGTAGGGGACATAAGAAGTAGGTCAGAGGCAAAGAGGACACGTAGTGACATCACTTCCTTCAGTGTAGTCACAGATGGTCTCCGGATGGATAACCACAGTAATCAATTTGCTGTCTCCTGTGTGTCCTTAGAGTGTCCACACTTCAGTTCTTCACTCTGGACCAGGAGAGTGAGCAGAAACTCGCGCCACACAGCAGGCTCTCCCTGCCCCACTGTCCTCTGGACATGACCTTTGACTCTGAGGGCCGGCTCTGGGTGCTGATGGACTCCAGTGATGCACCGCTTCAGGTTTACACACACAGAGGAGACAGCTGGGAGGTACAGTCACATACATTCATACTGGGCCCGCCAAACACTTTGACTTTTTTTATTTCTGTGACTCTGGCCTGTCCCACATGGGACTGCAACACACCATCACAACACAAAGCATGTGTCGTCTTCAGGTTTT
Organism: Plectropomus leopardus; assembly: GCF_008729295.1. Lineage (NCBI taxonomy): Eukaryota > Metazoa > Chordata > Actinopteri > Perciformes > Serranidae > Plectropomus > Plectropomus leopardus. The sequence continues at coordinate 1,075,249 of NC_056472.1, forward strand.
ACAGATATCAACACAAAAAACAAAAATTAAAAACATTGAGGTTTATCTTGATAAAGAGCTTATTTTCTCATTTCCCATGCTTTCGTCACCTAACGAGCAAATCTAAATGTGTCATGTGTAAATGACCGTCTACATTTTTTTGCATCATCCATATTTACTAAATTAGAAAACAAACAAAATGAGACCTTGTTTACTATATCAGCTAAAGAACACATGACAAACAATTGATTTTTTAAATTTTGATTAAATGCTGAATGTTTTAGTGAATCACAATTAATTGCATTTTCTAATCACATTTTCAATTCCATTATTTTTCATTTTAAAACAGTTTTGAAGTCTGTACTGACAAGATAGGTCTATTCTTATTAGATTGTCTTCATTAGGGATCAGATGACCGAAAAAACTGCATGCGACTAGCATAAGTGGGTCGGTAAGTCAGAAAAGGGGAGACTCATGGGTACCCACAGAACGCATTTTCTTTGGACTTTGGAGCTTTCTTTAGCCCCCTTGCTGAGAAGCAACCATGACATGGTACCACTGCACTCCTCAGGTTCTCTAGTTTCAGGTATCATCACTGTAGCCGTAAAACTCATTTGCATACAGATGGTAGATTTTAGGGTTTTTCTGTTTGTGTCACATACGAAAACAGATTCACAAAAGGAGATCTGTTGACAGATGATCAGAATCTGCATATGAGCTGCATTTACCCACAGTTCAGTCAGTGTGATTTGCACTGCTGCACACAGCATAATGAGACATAGTAGCTGTCTTACAGCTCTTTGACAAACATTGAAGGCGTTGAACACAGGATGGAGCTATGTGACCACTTCCCTGTGATTCCTCTCTGATGCCGTGTTGTGTGTCAGGCTGCACATTACATAACAAGATCAACGGCTCTGCATGTTACTTTTTAAATGTATGAATAGATTTTGATTGATAATGGGAGAACAAATTGAGACATAACTTAAAAACCAAGACCTCTCTGGACTTTCTCCGTTGCGTCTAACAGTGACTGACTTTTATTTAAAGGACTTTGGACAAATTGACGTGATGATATTTTCCCGTGCCTCGACTCTCTTCAGCTCTACTACAGTGCAACAGTCTGCACCACTAGCTAACTTTAGCTTAACAATGGAGTCCCCTAGCATCAACAAATGATGGGCACCCAGCATAGTCCACACATGCCATGTTTTCATCCCCCCCCCCCCAATACATTTTGCAGTGGCAGCCAAGAAAAGGACCTTCAGTTTGGTTCAGTGTGAATAAAGGTTGAATTCATTAAGGAACTCTGAGCAGAGATTATGAGGTGGTTTACAGCAGGACACAGTGCATTTGTGGTTGCCATGGTATCTATAGTTTTTTTTTGCAGCATGAAGGAATCTCCTGTTTTAAAGAGAGCTTAGCAGAGGAGCTGCTCCTGTGCTCATCTGATGAGGTCATTGTGCAGAGATAAAGGTGTATTGACTCTCCATTTGATGCTGTGGCCAACTTGCACATGTGTGCGTGCATACATGCGTGCGTGCTGTGTGTGATGCCCTGTATGACGTGTATGACCTGTGTGATCTCCTGCTCCATCCAGTGTGATGCTGAGAGCCCTGAACTGATCAGAGTGACTGAAGCCTTCAGGCCACACTGGGAGACACTTGAGGGTGAGTCATCACACACGCACACGCACACCACCACCACCATGCTTCCACATGGTCTTTTGGCCTCTTGTCATGTCCTGCGTCCTCTCTATCATCCTCGCCCCCTTCACGCCCTCTAAACAAACACGACCTGCAGTATCACATGACATGACATGCCACCTCCCACAAATATGTCATGCAGGGCTTTCGTTCAGTGTTGCCTCTGAGGATTTAAGCAGTGCAGTGTGTCTGCTGATTGACAGATCAGTCAGTCCGTGCATTTACATGATTTTAGAAAAAAGTGGAATTAATGGTTTAGTCTGACTAAAACTGGACTTTTAAAATCCATGTAAACATGTTAATGCAACTGAAATCATAGTAATGAATAATTTGTTTATACATATATTCATAAGGGGTATTGAACCAAAGCATCAAACAAACAAAAAGTTTTACAAATGTCCAGTGTTTTCTCAGCTTTGCCATCTTTCAGTGCGTGTACTGTTTGGATATAATCTCTTTTTATTTTGAATTCTTGTTCATTTGGTTTCTTTTCAGTCCTTTTACATTTATGAATTAAATATTTTCCATACAAAATAAACAGATTGAGGTTTATGTGCCCTCCTCTTCTGGTTTTCATGTTCATGTGATTGCATAGATAACACGTGCTGAGTTACTCTCGACAACTATCTCCTGCTGTTCTCTTGCCCAACAGCCTCCGCGAGGAGCCACAACCGCTTCGAGCATCTGTACAAGGTGAGCTTTGACAACGTGACGGTGTACCTGCAGAAGAAGCAGCAGCGGCTGGAGGAGCAGCAGCTGAAGAGGGGGAGGGGACAGCAAGCAAACGGCAACAAGAAGGCCAAGAAGACAACATCAGAGAGCAGAAGCCACTCATCCTCCTGAACCAACTCCCGGAGAGAGAGCTGGTATTTCCTTTCTGTTTGATGCTTTGAATGATGAATCTGAGTTGAGTGTGTGTTGGGATGAAGCCTGTGTCAAGTGTGTGTTTTAACACATGGCCTGTGAACATGGATATTTATGTTTGGCTCTAATTTCTTGCTGATTTTTACAATAAATGTTACAGCTAACCTGAAGGCGTTGCCTCTGTTTGTGCCAAAATCACTGAATGAAACATGCTGTTTGTCAGTATGCTCCCTCTCCTCACACTCCTACTGCTCCGCACCATGTACCTGCTACTTCCTGTGCATCACAGCACAGCTTTAACATATTCTGTCTCGTGCACACAACTGATGCAGCATGCCTGGATCTGAGGGACCTCTGTGACATGTGTCAGAACCGCAGTTACTGAGCACAGTCGTCTGTGAGAGGCAGCACATGCTGAAGCAGCTGCTTTGGAGGAAGGAAGACAAACCATCTGTTTGTTCCAATACCTACAAAAACATACTGTTTAGTATGCTAGAAAAAGATTTAGAGTGTGTTCCAAATCACAAACTTTTTCTCTTTACTTTCAGTAGTACTACAGCTGCCCTCACATAGTATGTACTGTTGCATGCAGGATGCACACGATCTAGGCTACTCTCTCATACCACTGCACCCTGAACTTTGACCCTCTTGCTCATATATCTGTTAACGTGGAGGGAAAACAGAATTGGCTGAGCTCGCCAGAGACAGCGGTCAGTCCTGAGAGCTCTGCTGTTGTTACTCTGCATTTTATGTAGTTTGAACTTTGAAGTAATAGCTGCATACATTTTAGATTCTTACATTTTATATTCCTGAAAGTAAAATTAGCCTACATTCGCATTTCTCTTCTCTACTAATGGGTCTGTTTTTTTTTGCTGTTGGTAATATTTCTTTTTATTTTGTTCACATAAACAGTTAACCCTTAGGCCCATCTTTAATGTTACACACAGTTGTATCACTCTGCACACAAAATGTGCTTTTTGAAATCAAATTTAAAAAAACCTAGCATCAGCCCTAATCATAAATATCAAATATTCATTCATTTCCAGAATTTTAAGCCTTTAAATGCCAGGTTTTGTCATGATGCCACTATGATTATTAGGTGAAAAAAAATTCAATATGCTACTTTTGTTTTAATGAGAACAGTCTGGAATGTGTCAGTAATTAGCAGCTACATTGATTGTGACAGGTCACCCAGTGGAAATAGCATGTATTTTATCCATATGCCAAAAATGGCAAAAATGACACCATCAGGTGGAAAATATTCTAAATGATAAATTCCAAGACAAAAGCCCAGAATGACAACCAGAAATAATACAAGTGATGTTTTTGTGCTTTGATGGCTGTGGGATCAAAAATGTCAGTTTGAATGGGATTCAATGGAGCTTTTATTTTTTACTTTAACAGTCTGAATGTAACAATTTAGTTTCCACAGTGTATTTTAGACTTATTTTAGGAGCTGAGCTGGAAATTCACATATTTAACAAAAATACACAATCTTGCCAAAATTTATGCCATATGCATGAACAAAGCCAGAATTATCAACAAATGAAGAATGAAAAGTGCATGAAATGCAGCAAACAGTCCGATTACTTTTCAACTACTTATCAGTCACTTGAATGCACCGTCATCTGTCACTGCAGCTTCTGTCAGCTGTCAGAGCTGTCATTCTGTTTGGGGCTCAGTTGCTGTGACACATCTCCTGCTGTACAGAGGATGGAAACTAGAAAAGCATGTTGGTGTGCATACTGTGATATGTGACAGGATGTAGTTAGAACATCCTAGTATTTTTGGCATACTGCATTTGACAGACTGTGTATTGGGACATACTAAATATTTAGTATTTAGTATTGGAACACACAGTTAGAATGTTCCAATATATAGTATGTGAAATGCAGTATGCCGAAAATACCAAGATATTCTATGGCATCTGTTTGGCTTACAGTCTCTCTCTTTACACACAAACTGACGAGCACTGTGGAAGCACTGGGTGCACATTTTATCATTTATTATGATCAGATCATGTATATCATCTCATATATCCTTTATATCATTCTTATTTATTGTATTTAGTGTGTTTTCTTGTCAGATTTGCTTGCAGCTCGCAGAAAAAAATAGAAAAGATGCCAAAGGAAGCAGGCAGCATTACCTGGAAAATCAGCTGTTCCGCATCCAGTGTGAACCTATCAGTTCATTCTTGAATCCAAAAAGAGGTTCGTGCCAAATTTGAGGAAACTCCCTAAAAATGTTCTTGAGATATTGTGTTCATGAGAACAAGACAAATGCAAGGTTACAGAGACTCTCAATCTTTGACCACGTGATTTGAATCAGTTTATCGTTGAGCCCAAATAGACATTTGAGCTCAACTTGAAGAAATTCCTTCATGGTGTTGTTGAGATATTGCTTTCATGAGAATGGGATGGACAGTCAAACCTAAAACATGCTCCAGCCCAGCCATCACCAGTGCTGAGGCATAAAAAACTGTGGCACCACAACAAAGCCGCCATGAGAGGTGCCACTCACCAAAACTCACAGCCAGAAGGGCTTTAACCAGAGAGACAACAAAGAGAGTAAAGATAACCGTGAAGGTGGAGTGGACACTGACTATCTGTTTACGTGACCACATTAAGCTGTATACTCGGAGCCGGGCTTTATGGGACGCAGAACAGGATGCATAAACATTACTTGTTATTACAGCACGTTTATTATCATACAGTATAGAGAGGTTTGGATCCCTTAAACCATTAGTGCTATAGAGAAGAAATAAAGTCAGTATTTTGTTCAACTACAATCAGTAGAGACACTTAACAGTCCAGACAGCAGTTTTTTATTCAACTCATCCTTTTATTTTTTTGTAGGAAAGAACAAAGTTCACTAAAAATCTGTACAATCTGTTAAAAAAAACAACACATCTCAAATAAAAAACAATGCAAGATATGTATCTAAATATTGCTCACTGAAGCAGTCTGTGCTGTACAAATGTCCTGAAAAGAAGCTCTGGATTGTCCATGTGGTCCTTGAGCCCATCAGGAGCTTGTGATGCGTCTCAGAGCTGCTGTCTCATGTCCACTCTGTCACACTTCTGAGAGTGACTGGAAATTCACCTGATCTTCCCACATCACACATCCTGCTGCTCCTCTGTGCAGCCACAACCAGACGGGAGGAGATGAGCGCCCACAGCGGACCCATGTGTCTGACAACTCCAGTGTATGGTATGTCACACTGCACTCTGGTGCTCTACACTCACTGCTGCTGAAACACACACAAACACACACACACACACACACACACACACACACACACCACATTCATGAAGAACAGCTGTGTTGGTCTGAGGTACAAACCTCCCCAAACACTGACAGTGACGTCTGTTCTTTCTTACCTCTGCAAACACCTTTTACTTCTTCTTCCCTCCCATAGTCAAGTTCTCACTTTTCTTTTTCTGCACCTGAAGGGAACACAACTTGTTAACAGTCACAATCTTCACCGAGGACAAAGCACATGCATCAACACACACACACACACACACACACACACACACACACACACACACACACACACACACACACACACACACACACACACACACACACACACACACAGGCACATTTGTGAAACATTTGAGTGACGACTACAGTCATGTACACAATGATTGCCTCATGAAAATGATATTCATGCATTTCCATATAACATGTAGGCTACACACATTTTAATACAGGCATGTTAGTGAATAAGGACACTATGACTAAATATTTTAGACACTGGAAGACCTTTTGACGTGTTTCAGTCGCTTGACTTGACTTTTTCTGAGCCTCTATATTACACTGTCGAGTTTTTAGCCTGTATGTTTGGCTGCAGTAATAAAATGCACTTTGATGACTTAAACTTCTGCATATTTCTGTATCATGATGTGGTTGAATACTATTTCTGGTCCATATGATTCAAGTAAGATTTCAATACAGTCAAGTTTGTTTTGTATTTTTAGTGGGCATTTGAAAAAAAAAGAGCGCCATGTCTGTAGCACTATTAATTGCCGGTAATTAACCCTATGAAGTTCAGTGAAGTCTGCACCCTGAGTGGACTCTCTGGAAGTCTGCACATTGTCTGCTTGAGGCCTCCTGCAGACTGGATGAATTGTAGATTTTGAAGCCCTGAGCACTAACAGACCCGTGAATGTGCCCGCAAAGTCTGCAAGTGCAGTGAAGTGCAGAGATTTGGATTGAGCCAATAATTTTGCAGCAACACTTGCAGCTGCAGTAGATCAGCCCAGTAGTTTCCAACCTAGGGCTCCGGCCCCTCCAAAGGGTCACAAAATAAAATTAATATAAAAAAATTTGGAGGGCAAATCTGTTTAGGTGGGACTGCAAATAACTCAGAAACAAGAGCAGGGCCTCAAGGTGCAGACTCCAGTTATTTTTACAATCCATTACATTCTTGAAGCTTGTCTTAAAAAGGAAATGCAAAAGAAAAATAGCACTGCCTTGGTCTGTACAAAGGACTGGACTTTTAAAACATCACAAAGTGACACCCTCCCAAGAAGGGACACACACTTCATGTCCACTCTTTTAGAATCTGAATTTTACCTCTTCTACCTACATCATTTCAACAGGAAAGGTTTTTAGACAAGTGAGCGTCCTATGTATTTTCTGCTCAGTGTGAGGTGACTGTCGGCTGGAGCATTAATGAAACTCTCTTGCTTTAGTCATCAGAACAACAGATGAGTTTGTGTGTGTGTGTGTGTGTGTGTATGGCAGAGGAGCATTGTTGCTGCACATTCTGTTCATTCAGAGAGCAAACAGGCAATCAGCCCCACTTAGCATCAAATGTGTGCCAGAGCCTCTGCGTAAGTTTGTGTCCCACACTCTGAGCACTTGGCACTGTGTCAGGCTCTCCATGCAGCACAAATAAAGCTCCACATCAACTCATGCTATCACACTTCGACTGCACAACAATCAACTTCTACTGATGACACCTCACACTTACAGCTCTGTCAGTCTGACCTCCAGCATCACTGTCATCGCTGTCCTGCATACTCACCTTCATCACCGTCTCAAACATGGGGATGAGCACGAACTTGATAAAGCCGATCTGAGCCGTCGGCTTGGTGACCTTTTCTCTGTCCATAAACGGAGCCACAGGAAGCCCTTCAGCCTTCTCCCTGTCGCTCTGCGAGGCATGCACACACATACACATTTGCACACACACACGCAAACGTGCACACACATGCACACACACACACACACACACACACACACACACACACACACAAGATCACCATCTCCATACTTTCCAACAGAACGAGGGACAAATGTCTTTGCCCATTCATGACACAACACTTGTCTCATACAGCTTCACAGGGGAGGTCATACCTTAAAGATAAAACAAAAATGTTTCCTCTAATTATTTGTTAATTTCGGTGACTGGGTGTAATGGGTGACATCATAGTGGAAAAAGTTTCTTTTTGTACACTAACATTAAATCATCAGAGCACGCAGCACCCAACATTGTCTCATCCTGTAATATCCTGACGACATTTGGTAAAGTGGCCTTCACTCACTGTTGTTGTTTTAGTGTGTTGTTTTGTTGGTGTTCTGTATTTGGTCTTGATATAAACAAATGCTGGAATTTGACTGTCGCCACTGGTAAAAATGGCCCTTCATAAAACAACTGTGAACCCAAAAGTCATTTTACTGTATTGTGAGTTTTGGTCTTATAACTATTTTTGAAGCTTTCAGCTTTGAAAAATGGGCACAATAGGCAGAAACGCTGCGACCTTATGGCTGTGTTTGCATCAAATTGGCTCCACTCGAAAAGATCTCCCCTCTGTGGTGGACTCACCTGCATGAAGTACTCCTCCAGCAGGCAGTCCACCCAGGGCTCAGCCACCTCCATGGGCCGCACCTCGTTGGAGATGTCACAGCACTTGATGAGCACCATCTTCAGCTGCACAGAGCACAGGCTTGCAGTCAATACACAATTATTATCAATATTGTTACTATTATATGACCATGCAAAGCCAGTGAACATTAAATGTCATGACTTTTAATGTGTTATCGTGATGAAAACAGAGTGAAAATACATTTTCATAGTAGTAGCTAGCTAGTAGTAGTAGTAGCTACTGCCATATTATAAAGTTACATAAACTACTGTAGAATAAAATACTGTTAAAATGTTAAATAAAGTAAAGTATACAGTTAAATAAAGTACTGTATATTAAATAAATCAAAGCACAACCCATGGTGATTTTATTTTGAAGAACCAAAATGAGTTTCCTGTCAGTCTGTCTATCATCAGATGGACTCTGCTTGGTTCATTTCCAACAGGTCACATGAAATCAAACTGAACTACAAGGCCACAGTTTTTGGTGCGGATCGACTGAGCCAGGCTGCAGGTATTGAGAGGTACCCTGAGACTTGTTCCAAAATAAAAGTGTTCTTACACAGGTGACGTGCTCCTCGTCCGTGTAGTCGAAATTGTCGACTTTCTGCTTAAAGGAGTCAAGGATCTCACCGTGTCGGGCCATGTCTGTCGCCAGGATCAGTGTGATGGTTCCCTGGAAAACAGCACAGAGTCAAACCACTCATCAATAAACACACACACACCAGGGTTCCCACACATTTTCACCAACAAACATTTTCAAAACTTTATCATGTCACACACGCACTCACACACTCACACACACAGATCTCCTACCTGTCGTATCTGTTTGAAGGCCTCCGGGTCAAAGTTGGAGAAGATGTTGCAGTCGGGCTGAGAGAAGATCTGGAAGGCCACAGCACAGTGGTGGTTCTCCAGAGGGGAGATGTCGTTGTAGCGGACTGCCAGCTCTGTTCTGGCGTTGATCTGGTACCTGAAAGACAGAGAGAGAGAGGAGGACAGAGAGGGAGAGATGGCACAGAGGGAGGAAGCATTGAGAAGGTGGAGAGAAAGAGGCAGGGGCAGACAAAATAGAAGGAGACAAGTGAGGAAACAGAGAGAATGCACAGGGAAGTGAAAAATAGCAAAAACACTCAAGAAGGAATGGAGACAGAAGGAGACAGGGAAGGAGGATGGGGATAAAAATTAAGAGAACCCCAGGATGGACGGAGAAAAGGATGGACAGAATGAGATGGTAAAAAAAAAACATGAAGAGAAGGAAAAGGAGGAGTCAGCAGGAAGTTACTAATTATGCAAACCAGACAGATGGAAACAAGGAAAAAACTTACAATGTATAGCAGGAATTGTGTTTGTGTGATTTTCTTACGTGTTGTTGAACCCCGGGTGATCGAGATCATGACACACAGCAGCTGTCATGAGAATCAAAACGTCAACCTGAGTGAACTTCTCCTAAAAAGTTTACACACACAGACACACAGACACACACAGACACACACATTTTTATCAATTAATGCATCAATGATGTCTTTTCCTCAAAGATCACGTCATAATGTGCATTGATGTGTGTGTGATCCCATCTTCCACCTTCAAACTGCCACATGCAACATCTTCTCCGACTGTGACCCGGAGGCCTTCAAACAGATACGACAGGTAGGACATCTGTGTGTGTGAATGTGTGTGCGTGTGTGTGTGAATGTGTGTGTGTGTGTGTGTGTGTGTGTGTGTGTGTGAGAGAGAGAGAGAGAGAGACCTCGTTAGCACATTACTGGTGCAGATCACACTCTGTCATTAGGCCTGTGGTAATGAAACCTCCAGTGAAAAGTTGCCTCTAACACCACAGGGAGACTCCCTGAGGAGAGAAAGCTCCTCTTTTCCTTTTTTCTCTCTTTTGTCAGACATGTGTCTCCCCTTCATCACCCCCTACTCCCCCTTCTCCTCCTCCTTTCATTCTTCTCCTCTGAGCTTTCGTGATCCCTCACTTATTTTCACACCACAGTTTGTTGCCTCCACCTGTCCTGTGACAGCTAAAGCATGGAGACATGTCTTGATTTTGCTTGCATTCAAATATGATTTGATGGTGAACACAGGACAAAGACAACAGAAACAAAATTTCATGAATTAAAAAGTCCACCCTAACTTATTAAATTTAGAGATGGCTGTGAAAACTGTATCAAAGACCAGCTTCAGTGTCATTGCAAACAGCTATACTGAGTTAGTGTTTCATTGCTATTTAAAGGAGCTGTGTCAGACATTCGGAGCATGTTCATGAGTCTGAGCTGCGATTGTCTGCACACGGCTCTCAACATGGAGGTGGCTGAGCCATGGCTAGCAGCTAATGACGCCTCACAGCTGTGTCACACCAAGCCGTCATTGGCCCTCTTTGCTGCGGTGTGTCCAGCACCGTTGGGCTTTTTTGACATTTTTCAACATATTATAGTATGATGTTTTCGTTCATTTTTTCGACATGCTATATTATTATGTTTTTGGATGTTTTTTCAACATTCTATGCTATGACATGTCTCAACATGCTATACTATGTGGTTTTCAGCTGTTTTTTGGACATGTCATATTTTCACATTTTTCACCATAGTAGGGTGTTTTCTATCGTTTTTGTTTGACATGCTATATTATGATGTGTCTCGAAGTGCTATTTTATGTGGTTTTCAGCTGTTTTTCGGACGTCATATTTTGACATTTTTTGCCATATTATGATGGTTTGTGGTGTAGGTAAACGCTTTGTTTTTTCAGCATTCAAGTGTTGTTATTGTGCTAACTAGCATCATGATGAATGCAGACGACTGCTGTCTGCTGGTATGGATATCATGCAGGCGCACAACCAAGTGCAGGTCAGAATCTAATCTCAACAGCTGCAAAGGACTCAGCCTACATGGGGCACACACTCAGGTGTACCAGAGATCGCCTTGTTTGTAGTTACTATTATTCCCTGATTTTACCAGGTTAAAACCTCACAGCAGCAAGTCTCAAAGAACAGATTACCTGCAGGCTGCAGAGGCAGATCATGCTGTACATCATCTGGGTGACACAGAAACAGTGGCGGAAGTTGTGGAAGGGGTTGTTCTTGTAGTTGTCATGGATACAAAGCTGGGGAGAGAGAGATAGAGAGAGAGATAAATCTGTGAGCATCCATGTATTTAGAGATATTGTTCTGGTCTGGAAAAAGCCTGTTCTGTGTGGGTTGGTTTTATTTGAATGTGCAGATGGAGCTGGGTCCAGGTCTCACCAGCCATCTCTTGAGTGTGATGGGGTTGATGTTGAAGTCTTTGACTAAACCCAGATCATGGTACATATGCTCCAGACAGCTCAGCATCTGGAGGAGCAAAAGAACCGATCAGTGATCTGCCTCCATACACTGAGACACAGAAAGATGATGAAATAATTCTTTAAAACTTTGATCATGTGACTGATGAAATGAATAATTTTGCAGTGTTATTCTTTTGATTATGGATAGACCACTTTATCATGTAGTGAGCAGAGTGATATGCACTACACATCAAAAGATGGATACAAGCTAAAGGAATATGATTATGGACTTTTACTGCCTTTCTTAAGAAACCAGTTACAAAACTATGAGCTAGAAACAACATATGACATATATAACAAATACGTTGCTGCCTATGAATCACTCATTGAAGGGAAATAAATTATGGAATATTAAAATTAAATATTTAATCTCAAACAGCAGTATTTTTGTGAATTGGATTATTTTATTTTACTTATGATTTAATTTTTGATTAGTATTATCACCTTGTTTTGTTGTAAATATTTAAGAAAACTAATTAAAAAAATAATGTATCTAAAAAAAAAATTTGTCCTCTGAACCATACACAAACCCTGTTTTAGTTTCATCATGTGAATTGATGTAAATGTCAGTTAAAAAGAGCTGCTGCAACACACTCTCTTAGGTTGATGACATAATAGACCTCCAAATCAGGATTAGGTTTGGGATAAGTGAAGAATATCAAGTGGGCTTTGACTACCAAACAACTGGTTTGAGATAATTATGGCTAAATGCTCACACCCACTTGTCCTAATTCAAACCTATGACTCAAAATTATCCAGCACAGAATCCCGGTCAACAATCAGAAATTGCAAATCCATCTTTTCACTTATTATTTTAGCAAATCTCTTTCCCCTTTCTTTATACATTGTTTTTCCGAGCAGACACTTCTCCTTGTCAAACACAGGTGCAACAAATATTATTGATATATGTCTATGTTTCATTAAGTTGTTTCACCTCCAAAGCACTTTATTGTGTAAGTTGAGGTACTGTCAGGGAGTAAAGACACATGGATGTGAATGAAGCCATCATTACTAACACACAGATCCCATTAACTGTAGCCATATTTCACTCTGGAGTTTGTATTTGCACCTTTAATATCATGTTCTGTCCAGCAGTGATTACAGGTGCAAAGACACAACTAAAATTAGTCATCAACATAATGAGCCTGTATTCAGACTACAGGTGAGATACAAATCACAATTTTACATTTATGCTACTTGCATCCGTTGATGCTTCACTTGTCAATGTATCCGTAAATAATCCAGATTAATAATAAATGGTTTTATAATGTGTAGATATACTATAACAGCCTCAAAGTTTTACCTAAACGATGTTTCATTGTCTTACATTTCTGAACTATTTCATGTTCACACTACGTTATTACAAATCAAGCAAGAGGTGTAAACATGAGGTAAGATTAACTGGCATGATTTGGTAGTTTTGGTGATGTCATCAGCACTCCACAGAGCCGCTCTTTTGAGTGACAGCAGGTCAAGCAGCTATGAGTCTGCTGTGTCTGTGCGATCCAGTACCCGTACTACCCAACTATTCAGTACGGCAAATACAGATTTAGTAACAATACACACTATGTCAAACACAGTATGCTAAATATACCAGGATGCTCTACTATATCTGGTTGGATCCTGACCAACAATCCTCTGCAGCAGCACATACATGACAGCAACTGAGCTGCAAAAGGTGCACGTACAATCTGAAAATGGTATGCAGTGTTTTGCTGCATTTTTCAGGTTGAATGACATGTTTCCCCAAAATGGTGCAAAACGATTTGTGTCAGAAATGTACTCAATCAGCGGAGACGTGTATAGAAACCAGATTCTTGTAGAGCTTTACTTATTGTACACAGAATTTTTGTTTTTATTTCTTACTTGCTTTGGCAGAGTACATGTATGTTATCCAATGCTCTCTGAACTGGATGAAAACTCGGCATATAAGAAAAAAAAACGCCTGCATAACACACAGAAATGGCGAAAAACTGTTTAGCGGTCTGTTAACACGTTTCCAACAAGTATTTTCTAACATTTATGATGTATTTCCAGAGAAATTACTAAATGACTAACTAAAAATTGCATATCTTACTCATTGATAATTTCCTAATCAGTTGATGGTTTAGAAATAAGGAACAGCAGTTAAGCTGTGTCTGATGAAAATGAATCAGAGGAGTAATCAGTGCAGGAGTCTTACCTCATTTGGCTCCCACTGCCAAGCATCGAATGTGGGCAATCTAAGAGCTTCTACTGTCTCCTTAGACAGATGGTACTACACACAGACACACACAGGGCAGCAGGACAGACAGATAGGGAGACATGGACAGGAGAAGAGAGAGGAAAATTGTGGGTGAGACAGGTTTCAGTGAGCTGCTCAGTCTTACTTGCTGGCCTCCCACAGCTAGATGTTTTTTCAGGGTGTCTGAAAAAACAGTACATGCTTTCGCATGTACTGCAGCCAACAGAACTCGCAGTTAACCCTGTCCGCCTCCCTCTGGCTCAGGGGCACACCTCTACACACCACTGCACACCCCTGCTGTGATGTTCATGCATGTAAAGTCATCCGCAGTACTTTCCTTTATCTGTCTAAACTCTTGTTGTTTCCCACCACAGAGAGTAACAGTTTAAATGTTTCACTTCTGTTCTTGTTCATTTATAAAATGTGCCACAGATATCACTAGCAGCCACACACACCAGCTGTCAACAGGTGAGTGTTTCTAAATGTGAAAACTGATCTAATCTCTGAGGGCAGAGATGAGCTGACCTATTGTACTGCAGACTTCTGGGAGAGGACATGGACTAAGTCAGTCACATCCACATTAGACATACTGGTGGACCTGGTTTAATGTAGTTCCTGGAGGCACAGCGGTGGTGCGGTGTTTCTCAGTACACCCGCCATCAGCAGAGTCACCTGACTAACACAAACACACAGTCAACAGTGAACAGTGTCGCACACAGTTTCTAGGAAAATCTACCTTTGGGTAGGAGGGCACATCTCTGCGAGGAGTCAGCTTCTTGGTGTCGTCCACAAAGTTACTGAAAAAACAAACAAACACACACACAGCTTTAAAGCTACAAAGAAACAACAAGATAAGTAATACTTTAATCAATATCAAATATATGATTTTCAGTAATATACAACGACCCTCAGTCAGTAAATTAGCCTAAAACTCCAAAATAAAACATCACTTCACTGGTCTTACTTTCTCAATAACTTCTACTACTACCACCACCACCAATACTACTACTAAGACTACTTCTACTATGACCACCACCACTACTACTACCACCACCACCACCACTACTACTACTACTTCTACTACTACCACCACCGCCGCCACCACCACCACTACTACTACAACTATTACTACTACTACTACCACCACCACCACTACTACTACAACTACTACAACTACCACAACACCACCATTGCTACTACTACTACAACCACCACCACTACTACTATTACTACTACTACTACTACTACTACCACCACCATTACTACTACTCCTGATACTACTACAACCACCATCCTTTCCAACTACTAATAGTACTACTACAACTACTATGGCCACAACCACTACTTCTGCCACCAGTACCATTACTACTACCACTACCACCACTAATTACACCACCACCACTACTACTACTACTAGGCCTGCTACTATTACTATTTCTGCAAGTACTACTTGTACTTCTACTACCACTACCACTGCTACTACTACTACCCCCACTACCACTGCTACTACTACTACCCCCACTACCACTACTACTATTATTACTACTACCACCACTACTACTACTACTACCACCACCACTACAGCTACAACTACTACTACTACCACCACCATTACTACTACTACTACTACTACTATCACCACTAATAACACCACCACTACTACTACTACTAATACTGCAACTACTACTACTACTACTATTCCTGCAAGTACTACTAGTACTTCTACTACCACTACCACTGCTACTACTACTACTACTACTACTACTACTACTAGGCCTACTACTACTACCACCACCAATACTACTACTATTACTACATCCACCACCACCACCACTACAACTACAACTACCACCACCACCACCATAACTACTACTAATATTACTACTACTACCACCACCACCACTACTACTACTACAACTACTACTACTACTGCTACTACTACTACCACCACCACCACTAATAACATTATCACCACCTCTACTGCTAATACTGCAGCTACTACTACCAGTATTACTATTACTGCAAGTACTACTAGCACTACTAGCACTACTACTAACACTACTACTACTACTACTACTACTACTAGGCCTACTACTACTGCTACCCCCACCACCACTTCCACTACTACTACTACTAGTGCCACCACCACTGATATCATTAGAGAGCACAATGTTTGTTTTCATAGTTATGCAGATGACACACAGTTTTAGATCTCTGCTGAACCAAATGATGCTGCAGCTATAAACTCCATCACTACCTGTCTGCTGGCAATAAATAAGTGGATGAGCAATAATTTCTTAAAGTTAAACAAGGACAAAACTGAGATCCTACTAGTCGGCCCTAAAACAAAAAGAGAAATGCCTTTGAATAATCTGGGAAACTTGACTACCTGGATTTGATCTGAGGTCACAAGTCTTGGTGTTATCCTCAATTCAGATTTGAGCTTTCGGTCCCACATTAACAAGGTGACAAAAACATCTTTCTTCCACTTTAGAAACATAGTTAAAGTACGGCCATTTATAAATCAAAAAGATGCAGAAAAATTGATTCATGCCTTTGTTTCAAGCCAACTCGATTACTGTAACACACTTTTTACTGGGTTACCGAAAAAATCCACTGAGAGACTTCAGCTGATCCAAAACTCTGCAGCTCGGCTGTTAACCAGAACCAAGAGGAGAGAGCACATTAGTCCAGTTTTAGCTGCTCTGCCCTGGCTTCCTGTAACATTTAGAATTGATTTTAAGGTCCTTCTCCTAACATACAAAGCCCTTAATGGGCAAGGACCAAGTTACATTGCTTATTCTCTTGTTCCTTACTTACCTTCACGAACACTGTGATCATCTGCAGCTAGTTTATTTGAGGTTCCCAAAAACAGCCAAAATAAAATTGGGGATGCAGCATTCGTCAGTTATGCCCCGAAGCTGTCTATTTTGCTTTGCTCTTGCATACTGCTGCACATCTTCAGATGGTGTGTGTGGTGTGTTTTCCTTGATTTTATGCTTTTCATATACTCTATTTTTATGCTTATTTTATTAATAATGTCATTGGGTTATATTTTATTTATTTTATTTTCCATGTTATGTTATGCATTCTGTGCATTCAGTTTTAATTTTTATCCTTATTTCATCTTACTTTTACAAGTATTATCGAGTGGATTTTATCCATATGAAGATGCATTCTATGTATTCTATTCTGATTTTATTTTATTTTTATATGCAGGTTTTATTATGTCTTTTTGTCCTTTATGTGTTTTGATGTGAAGCACTTGGTGCATTTAATTTCTTTCTTGTAAAGCACATAGGGCTGCATTTCTTGTATGAAAGGTGCTATACAAATAACAGCATTCTGCTATCCAACAGAAGCAAGAGCTGATTCCACCATGAGTGACAGTTAATCACCAATCTAAACCCTTTGTTTAATGAAATCACCAGAGGCTTTCACTGATGTGAGCAGTGAGCAGAGAATTGCTTGTGTTGTGGCTGTCACCTGTTGTTTCTGGATGCCATCTCTTCACGGAGCTTCTTGATGTCGTTGCGACATTTTTCAATCTCCACCACCTTCATCCCCTCCACTGCAAACACACAGAGTCATTTATTAAGCCTTTAAACCCTTATATATATATATATATATATACACACACACACACACACACACTTCATGTTACATGACACCTCACAGTTGCTACCTATTTGGTTATATGTTTGAATATGGCAGAAGCTCATCAACCAAAGTTAGATTTCTAAAGTTTCAAGGTGACCATAAAAGACTTTTCTGTAGTTAACTCTGAGGGGAATCAGGTCATTTTCTTGTCACATTTATTACTATATATATGTGTGTGTGTGTATATATATGTAGATAACAATGTGATGATGTATAAAGGGTATATGTATGTATAAACATATAGATGTTTCTATATGAGATATGTAGTACATATTATATATGTATGTGTTTGTGTGTGTGTCTACATGATTTTTAAATAAATGTGAAAAATTTAATTATAATATTCATGAAGATAGTTTTCTGTAATTTTCTTTTCATTTTTTTTAATCAGGTCATTTTCTTGTCACATTTATTACTAATGTCTTGCCTTTTTGCCTATGTTTACAAAAGAAATCAAACCAATATTGCTTATACAGCTTGTAAAAGGTTTCTTAATTCAGCACAAGAAAACTGATGTTGATCCTGGTTTCAAAGGGTTATAACCACATGAGTCATATTAAAGATGAAAAGATAAGATATTAATATATTTAAAACCATTATCCTCCTGATTCCCCTCAGAGTTAACTACAGAAAAGTCTTTTATGGTCACCTTGAAACTTTAGAAATCTAACTTTGGTTGATGAGCTTCTGCCATATTCAAACATATAACCAAATAGGTAGCAACTGTGAGGTGTCATGTAACATGAAAGGCTGGATCCTCAGGAAATGTGGAGGTGGAGATGGTACACACAGTCTCCTAAAATGTATTTTTGAGCAGTCAGTCTTACACAGTATGTGTATGAATGTCCCCTGTGATGATGGCCATGTTGAGGCCTAAAGTCTGAAACCTGTCAGAGCAGAGAAGATTACAGCAGCTAATCAAAGCTGAGATCAAACTAGAAATACTGCCATCCGGTTGTAAGCCTCTGCTCATCAGTCAAGTGTCTCTAACAGTTTACATCTATGTCTATGAAAACATGGATGCCTCACACAGACTTTCCCCCCGATAGCACAGATCTGTCTCTCAATCAGCAACATTTCAACATTACTTTGAACATTAGTGTCACCAATTCAGTATCTGACCAAATGTCTCCTTCTCTGTTCCTGAGATATGATGCTGGGTAATGGCCAGAAAAGTGTTTTTGAAGAACATTGTGATGTCACAGTGAAGTTGACCTTTTGGATATAAAATACCAAAATCTGATTGGTGCATCCTTAAGTCCAATTGGATATTTATTCTAAATTTGAAGAAATTATCTCAAGGCATTATTGAGATATTGCGTTTATTAGAATGGGACAGACACATGTCTGCATGGATAGACAACCTGAAAACATAATGCCCCCCAGCCACGGCTATCAGAGCCATAACAAAAGCATTTTGTCATACAATGTGATGACATGCCAGATACTGATAATGCTGTCAATCACTTGCTGTGTTGCACTTTGAGGGCTTGAAATGACAAACAGCCCAAAACCTACATTATTCTGGTCTGGAGCTCTGCAGACTGGATGTTTGCCCCAGTAGATATATCACGGCTGCTTTATGCTGAATGAAGATAATTTCAGTGAGTTGAGAGACTGAGGAAAGTAGGAGGTTGGGGAGTGTCTGCGAGCTGCTGGTGTAGGAGGTGGATACTGAGAGAGGGGAACAGAGCCTGGAGCTGTACACTGCAGAATCAGCAGCGGCCACTCAGTGCGGCTGCAGCAGCCTGTATAAGAACAGCTGTCTGTCGTCTGACTGCAGTCACAAGTCACCATACATAAGTCTCTGACTGTGTGTGCTCCTCCGTCTGCCTCCTTCATCAATCGACCTCCTCCTACTCAAACAGAAAAGGTTGCCCCTGACTACACTCCTGCTCCCATTAGAATAGGTGACCATGGCGACCAAAGTCATGAGAGGATGGAGAAATCTGTGTGGGCGCCACACGGTTGCCATAGCTACCAGGTATCCTGGCAAATGGCATGCTTGCGTGAAGTGGCTGTGTGTCACATCTGCAACTACTAAAGTACAACCAGTCAGGAAGAAGGTACTGACAGAAATCATTTTTAAGACTGCACACAATTTTCATACAAGTTCAGCAATTGTCCTGTGTCTGCCCTGCAGGGAAGCTGTCATGTCAAAATTCTGGAAGATCCTGGTTTAGATCAAAAGTGAGAATTTGAATGAAATTGGTTAAGACCCCATGAAGAAGAATTTGGTGTAAACTGAATTTGCTGTTAATATATCTTCTCATACAATAACATATTTGCCAATTGTTTAAATTAAATGCTGCAGTGTGCTGTGGTTAAGGTGTAGATTGCATTGGTAATGTTTAACACTGTGACTGATCATTTAGTCCTCCTTTCCGCACAGACAGAAGTACAGTTCAAGCAACAAGTGGATGAAGACAACAACCTCAATGTTGCATGACAGTGATGCTTGCGGACCTCAGATGATGTTAAAGCACACCCTCGAGTGTAATACTGCTTAAATGAACACCATTTTCAGGATTTTTGAAGCCAGAAGTAAAAATCTAATGTTAGGCTATAAACAAAGTACACTACTGTCACATGACCGTCACCGACACAGACCACAGACCTTTTTTTCTTCTAACCAAAAACCAATTCAAAAAACCCCCTGACTTTGAGACGAGGGAACCGCAAGTGCCGAAATGCTGACTCATTTCTGTGTTTTAGGTATTATTAACCCTCAATGGCATGGTGTTGCCCTCAGGCAACAAACTACATTTTTGGACCTCACACTGCCACTTTAATTGTTTTTTAAATTTTAACATAGTAGCATATCACCAGACATGTATGTGTCCAATAAAATGAGGGGCTGAAGTGGGTTTGACCTTCTGTCTTCTGTCTTTAGGAGGCAGAGCCGCATGGGGCACAATGTCACCAAATTAAAAGATTATTATTACTTTTTAACATGTTTAAGTCTTCAATAACCTTAAATAAAAAAATATGTGCATATGCATCAGCATGTAAAGAAGCATTTTTGATTATTTTAGGGGTGGCACGGTGGCATCGTGGTTCGCACTGTTGCCTCACAGCAAGAGGGTAATGTTAAATAATTATTTATGATAATTTTAAATATAGTTTTTCCTTAAACATTCTTTTTTTCTTTTTTTAAAAAATTCCTTAATCTACTAATTTCTTGGAAATTCAGTTTCTTGGAATTTTTGGAACATTTCTTACCAAGTTCCTCATTGCTATTTTCCCATGTTTCTGAAAGAAATTAAACCAATATGCTCAAGGTTCAAAGGTTGAAATACTTGTGTATGTGTATATGTATGTACATGGATATGTGTGTGTATGTTTACATGTATGTAAGTCTGTGTGTGTAAAGATGTAAGTGTATGTATATATGATAGAGATGAGGTTAACAAATTAAATAACTGAGTAGCTGAGAAGGGGTAGGAAATAACAAGGTTATAATTCTACTCCTTTTCAATTATTTATGATGCAATTTCTTGTTGCTTATTTGAATCTGTTTATTGAGGGGTTTGTTTTTGCATAGATTATAATCCATTTTTGTTACTGTCAATTTGTTTGTTTGGTTTTTTTTATCTTTTTCTGTTTGTTTCTTTGTTTAACACATTCCAACTATATATTTTTTAAAAAGGCATCTGTAAGCATCACAAGAAAAGTGATGTTGCTACAGGTTTCAATGTGTTAAATCAAAAATGTGTGTGCAAAGCTATTGTGCTCAGTGGTACCAAAGAGTAAAAGCATGAGAAGAATGATTGTGTTGTGTTAAAGGTAGACAGAAAAGCATTTTTGAGTGCAGTGCAGTGCAAACACCGTTAAAGACACATCTGAGACTCTGGCTGCTCATTTCTATCTGATTTGTGTTGAATGTGAAAAACACTGACTTGATGTATAACTCACATATTCAACATGACCTTTATCTTTAATCACAGCCTTACCAGGATGTAATGATTGCAAAAGATCACTGATTAAATGTTCCTGTGGGTTATTACTATGGCAGCTAGCCTGCTGAGAACACAGAGACCTACATTATATAAAAAACATGATGGCAGGACAGAGCAGCGGGCCAAGCTATCACTACCTTTATTGATCCAGTTTTATAGCTGGCTTTTATCTTGAGTGAACTGACATATCACTGACTGCCAAGATGCCATCAGACAAGCAGCTGCAAACTCTTTCAAGTGCGGCAAACAAGCTTCCTCCTCACAGGTGATGAAAGTGATATTGGTCATGTGAAGAGGACAGCGCACAGCTGTATGACCTCAGGTTCAGTGTTGTGTAAGGGTGAAGACGACACATTCCTTCCTGCTCTAAACAGGTTAAAAAGTGGTCAATGTTCAGCAGATGCTCATGAGAGTGCAAGGTTAGCAGCCTCTGGAGGTGGGTTAGCAGACCACATTACCTGAGCAGCTTCCACTTATCTAATCACAGCCTCATAAAGTGTGGAGGAACACAGGTTCAGACAGCATGCTCTGAAGGCATGCACTTATCTTGAGACCCATCAGTCTGAGCACTACTGTACAGCGTTTAGGTAATACTCTTCTCTCTGGAGTTCTGATTCAAAGCTTGCTAAAGTAAACACCATGACATCAAGATGCAGAACTTAACACCAACAAAATGCTGCTGTTGACAGTGGAATCTATAGAATCTCCTGTTGGAAGCAACAACAGTCTCAAGTTCACAGGTCTGTAATTTGATCTCTTTAACTTCCCTCAACATGCCTGTGTGTAGCCTCACTAGCAAAAATGGATCAATGAATTACAGTCAGGCAAGACCATAGACTGTACATAAAGATGAACGACATGACAATGCCCTAAAAGTGTGGCTTTTCAATCTGGATCACTCCCTGGTGACTGACTGCAGTATAGGTCATAAGCCCCTCCATGTTAGTGAATGGGACATAGGCTGAACTAAAAACTTGAAATACACGCCAAATAAATTTTTCCCAAAGATTATTTCTGTCACTGAAGGTGGTTCTCCTCACCCTGATTTTTGTGTTTTTCATGATAAGTTTGGTTGTAATGAGTTATTAAATTACCAAAGGAGGCTTTTCCACCATGATTGACAGCTTTGACAGCCAATCCCTGCGCTCGCATTCAATATAGCTGCTTGCGATTGGTTGGACGGGTGTTTTGGCGGGAACTCCCCCACCATCGCTACTGCGCAGTCTCTGGTTCTCAGTGACATCACCCTTGCAAGATGGCAACGCCTGCATCCGGGATATTTTCTGTCACAGTGAGAGGACGTGGAGACACGTCGTCTATTTTTCTTTACAGTCTATGGACCAGACTGAAACATCTCAACCACCAGGTCTTGTGGAGACATTACTGGTCTTCTAACAACTCTAAAAGCAGCAGCTCCGTTTCTTTGGCATCTGGCTGCAGATTCAGCGGGGGTCTGCAAGCGCATGTGCAATAGGTATCTCTGCAGGAGCATGTACAAGAGTTCGCAGTTGACAGGAAATCACATGTTCTAAGCAGCAGAAGATGGTGGTAGAAGAAAATAGAGACAAGAGAGAAGAAAAAAGAGAGTGGTAACTGAGTAAATTTTGAGAGTACTTAAAGTAAGTTTTTGGAGTTCTGTGGAGTGTTTTGGGTTTTTTTGTTGCTGGAATTATCATTTGGTGAAAATCAGGCAAATGTAGCTGCCATTTGCAAGTTAGCATCCAACATGAAGAAGAGGAACAGAAAGAAGTGAGCTGATGGGTGTAAAAACGGAGGAGAAGGCTGTGCTTTATTGAGTGCGACGAGGTCACTGAGTGGTTTAACACACAACTAGATGACTGGACTATTTCATTTAAAGACTTCATTACAGTACTTGTGTAAATGCACTTACTCATGCCATTACTTGTTTGAATCCTATTGTCATTTGATAAAGTGTTTCATTGGTTTAAAGTGTGTCTTATTCTTTCTCTATATAAATATATGAATTCAGGGTTTTCAATTTCGGCATAGCCTATTCAATTTTTTTATAGGAAAAAAGTTTATAATTTAATTTGATTTCCAGTTAAGTGCTGAGACCTCTCCTGTGAATGTGTTTGCACGGATCTTACTGCACGTGTGCTAATGGAGTCCTGTGGGTCTGCAACTAGGTGGTCTTGGTTTCCTTTGCTTTAGGTTTAACTACCTCCACGACTAACGCCATTCCCATCAGCCCAAACTCTACTTCATCTTTAGAGCTTATTCACAAATGCTAAATGCTATTATGGTACCACACTGAACTAAGACATTGACGACACAGCTGCCAGCATGTAGATTCTTCACTAATACACAACAGTAACATCATTTGATGAGCGTAATCAAATTGCTGCTTTTCTAAACAGATGAGAGTAAGATAAAGCACTGGTTCATCACTTCAGCCAGACAGTTTATGAATTAAATCAGATTCATTCAAGTTTTTGAAATAACTTGACTGGAAATTAAGAAATTAACAAATGCTTTTTTTAAAACCTTGAATTTTCAAAAGCCTTTGGGTAAGAAGTAGATGTTTAAGGCTGGGTGCAACACTGAGATGAGATATTATGAAAGCTCCTCCTTGGCTTAAACTGTGTTACTTTTTGTGGGGAAGGTGTTTCCTGTTAGTTAGCAGATCAGCTGATGACAGAGGTATGTACATATGACTGGGTGGTGGGAACAGACTTACACTCTACTCTTTTCTCCAACATGCTGAGACGATTGGTGACCTCGGTCTTCAGCTCGTTGATCTTGAACGCCCTGCGGACAGGTGGGCGCAGGTGGCAGAGAGACAGAGGAGGAGGAATGAGTTAACAAAGATAAAGGATCTGCATCTGACATCTGTCTCTGTGCCAATGATAAATCTTAACGTTTGTTTACACTTTGCTGCTCTAACTTGTATTTAGAGCATAGCTGCAAACCAAACCGACTGTGACATGCCACAGAAGTGCAGTGGTTTGAAGATAAATTCACTTAACCTTTTCAGCAGGAAATCAGCAGCTTCCATTATTAACTGATTGTTTCAGGTAATCTATGAAATAAATAGATAAACTGCCCCGTGGTTGTATGCCTCTGTGCACCAGTCAGCTGTCTCTTACAGTTTACATCATGTCTGTGAAAACATGGATGCTTCACACACATCTTCCCCTGACAGCACAGAAGATCTCTACAGTCAGCAAGTTTACAGACCAGTGTCACAGATTCAGTATCTGACCAAAGTTCCCCCTTCTGTTCCTTAGATATAATGCTGAGTAATGGCCAGAAAAGTGTTTTTGCAGAACATCATGATGGCACAGTCAAGTTGACCTTTGACCTTTTGGATACAACATACCATCATTTCATCTTTGTATCCTAATAGACATTTGTGTGAAAGTTTGTCACAATAAGCACATTAATTTTTGAGTTATGGCCAAAAACATCTTTTTTGAGTCACATTGACCTTGGCCTTTAGTCAGTTTATTAATAAGTCCAAGTAGACAAGTGTCAAATTTGAAGAAATTCCCTCTGTTATCTGGACATATTGCATTCATGAGAATGAGACAGATGCAAGGTCACAATGACCTTGACCTTTGACAATCAAAATCTAATTAATTCATTATTGAGTCCAAGTGAATATTTGTGTCAAATTTGAAAAATTTCCCTCAGTGTGTTCATGAGATAGCTTGTTTACAATAATGAGACACAAAAAGAAAGTCACAGTATGACCACCTAAATCTAATCAGTTCAATGATTTGTCCAAGTGGACATTTTTGGCAAATCTGAAGAAATTCCCTCTAAACATTTTTGAGATATAGCATTTACAAGAATGAGATAGATGCTATGTCACATTGACCTTGACCTTTGATCTACAAACACCAGAATCTAATAAATTAAGCGTTGAGTCAAAGGGGCCGTTTGTGCTAAATTCGACAAATTTCCCTGAAGGTGTTCTTGAGATATTACGTTCACAAGAATTAAACAGATTAGGTCACACTAATCTTGACCTTTGACCACCCAAATCTAATCAGATTGTTGAGTCCAAGGGGATGTTTGTGCCAAATTTGAAAATTCTCTCAAGGCATTTTTTTAAAATATCATGCTCACGAGAATGGGACAGACAGCCCAAATACATAATGCCTCTGGTTTCAGCTATCAACAGTGCAAAGGTATAGAAATGAAAGTCATTTTTAGGTTCCAGGATTTAGAATCTGTGTCCCAAACTGAATTCTTTTTTAAAAATATTTTTTTTATTGTTGTTCAGATAAGATAAGAAATTAAAAATCACAATTAATTAGTTGATTAATCAATAACAGATATAATTATTGCAGCCCTACACTCAGTTGTCATTATCTAGCAGTGCCCTCACTGCAGCTGTATCTACCGAGAAATCTATCTATCTATCTATCAGACCGTATTACACAACTTCTTATCCTGTGTGCCTATTAATGCTCCAACACTGCACCAACGGTCTAATGTCCTGCTGCAGCAGTGGACTCCTGTCCAATCTGCTCCTGTGGACCAGTGAGACTATCAGCACCAGTGTCACCCAGTAGACCTCCCTGTACAGGACACATGATTCCAGAAAAAAAACCAAAAAAAAACAAACATGATATGATAGCTGAGGAGTCGGTGCAGTGAAATCACATCTGGAGTCAGTGGGGAGGATTAGTGAGAGGTGCAAAGACAAAGCCCAGAGGCAGATAGGAATGAACTCATTAAGAGAGACAGCAGCTCCACAACATTCAACAGTCACATTCACAGGTTGGAGCTGCCAAGTGAAATAACTCATAAGAGGATTGCTGCAGAGCTCCCGCCTCTTGGGATTATAAAATACATTGGTGCATTGTCACCTCTGATAATTTATTCATACTTTGTTGCTTTCTTAGTACTACCAGTCTTAATCTGTCTTAATCTTTTTTCTCATAAATTTAATCTTGTTATATTACAACTTTATTCTTGTTTCTTCTCATAATATTACTATTTTTCTCTCGAAATTTATGAATTTGTTCTCAGAATATTATGACTTCATTCTCCAAATCAGATGATTTTTTTTTTCGTTAACATGGCCACAGTCCTCCATCTTACATTATCATTAAGTTACAAAACAAGCTTGTTTTTGTCAGTCTGTCTCAAGGTTCTTTCCTGACACCAAACATGGACAGCACTCTAGAAACAGCTCAAAAGAATTAGCAACCTGATGAAAAGAGGAGATAATGTAATAGAGAGTAATAGAAAGCCACAAAATGATTTTGATTCATGAATTAAAAAACAAACAAACAGAAAATATCCACATTGCAGTAGCTGCTGCAGTAGAACAAGTTAACAGTGAAGAACACAGTGAGCCGGCTTCTTACCTTGAAAACTGCTCTGCTACTTGCGTCAGTACATTCTGAAAGAGTTCCTCTTTATCTGAGGAGAGAGCAAGCGTGGAGCCGTGTTAATATACACACACCCACACACACATGCACATTTACACTGTAAACAGACTGTAGGACTGCTGAGACACACACATACACACACACATGAATACAGAGGAGTCTAAGGTAAACATTTGAATCCACTGGGGCAGAATATTCCAATAAAAACACAACAGCTACCAGAAGTACTGTGCATCACCAGTTTAACATACTTACTCACACTCATGCACACATGCGGACACACACACACACACACAGACATAAATCCATGCTGAGGTTATGAAGTCAATCAGAGGACATCTGATGGCCAAAGCAACAGATGGCAGAGGCAGAGGAGTGAGCGCAGAGAAGATAAATAAAATGTGCCCCCTCCCTCTAATCTCACCATGAGCAGCAGAGTATGTGCTGAAGCGGCTGACAGCTTGATGTCTTAACAAGCCACTTCTGATTCCTCTTCCCACACACTGAGAACAGGCTACATTCACAAACAAAGCCCTGCCATAGGCTCAAAGCTCCATCGTAGTGGGCAAAGTTCAACACTATGGGCCAATAAACTAACAGCTATAAGAAATTGTAAAAAAAAAAAAAAAAAAAGATATTGTCGGTCTGTAGTAGTTTGTACATTGTGTCTCTCACATTCCATGTTTCATGGGGGGTCAGAGGTCACTGCAGGCTGTTGTTAAAAAATTCCTCTCTGTGATTAATTAAGCCGCTTCAGCTGGAGTGACTAAACGGACTGGATCGTCACTCTCACACAATAACATCCTGAATTATTTCTCTACACAAACATGTTTGAAATAGTCCCAAAGTTAATATGTTTTAATGAGGATTACTGGTTTAACCTTTTGAAACCCGAGCAAATTGGCCTGATTCCTTTCAAGAACAAAGGAAGAAAGGAATGAGTAACTTTACAGGAAATTACACAAAATATTGGCAAGGAATTAGTTAAAATTACAAGAAAATTACCTACAAATTTGAACACAGAAAAAGAAAAGTAAAACACAAAAAAGCAAACAAGGAAATGACATGAAAAGAATTTTAAAACATCAATGGTTTTTCTATGACATGATTTTAAATATATAATCATAATAATTACAAATGGCATTGTACGGAATTTCTTTCCTAGTTTTTTTTTTTTTT
The DNA here is from genome assembly GCF_008729295.1 of Plectropomus leopardus. NCBI lineage: Eukaryota > Metazoa > Chordata > Actinopteri > Perciformes > Serranidae > Plectropomus > Plectropomus leopardus. The sequence goes on from NC_056472.1 coordinate 1,103,381, forward strand.
TTTCCGGCCATTTTTAGTTACATAGGGAGCGGGCCCTTGTCTGTGGAGATAGACATGTTGCACTGCCATATTTCTACAGTTTTTACGATTTTTCGTCGGTTACCTGAGTTAGCAGCCCCTCCATGATGAGCACCGTCAGCGTCAACAACATTGATTTCTCTTTAACATGGTTTGTTCAGTGTTTTTGACCGATGGGTCTTTTGAATTGTAGAGGAAGAGACCTCTATGGGTAACCTCAGCTCCTGATTAAAACTACCTGAACATCTGGATCTTAAGTTATCAGAGAAAAAAAGGTGAGCACACATTAGCAGGTGCTAGGCTAATGGCCCATCGGCAATGTGCCAAACAGCAAGTTGGACAGGAAGAGACCTCTGCAGGTTCTGCTCCCGATAAAAACTTCCTGTACAATAAACACTGAATGAATCCTGAGCAGAACTTTACGCTTGGCACGTTTCAACTGCTTGCAATCTGCAATCCTTACCAAAAGATGCCACTAAATGCTAGATACTGCTCCTTTAAGAGAACATTTCACAAGAGGTTGAGTTCACAAATTGTTTGTCTAATGGAGGAAACACAAGTTTTATATTGTAGAAATATTGAATAAATGCATGTATATCATATAATCAAATTCTGATAATTCTGTGTTAAAGTAATTATAATCACTTGATTGTAGAATTTATGAATCATCAGTTTTAATTTATTTCTTTATTTTGATTGATAAAATGAATTTATATTTTGTTTTTTATTACAAATTTTAACACATTTCCCTAGTTGTACTCACATACTTTTACTTAATTGACATTTTCATTATTTTTACAATATGGTTTTAGTACTTTTGCAACAGTAAATGATCTGAATACTTCCTCCACCGCTGAAACATCATTTACAGCATCATAAATGCCTTGTCGGTGCTGGGTTTTTGGTTTTCCTGTAACACCGTTACTGACACTCTGTAAAATCTACTGTTTACAATGTTTAGCCAAAGTTTACTCAACAGTGCGTCTATCTCACCACTGCAGCAGCTCCTCTACTTCTTACAGCCTTTTTTGGTGGCATCCCATTTTTTAGGCATGTTTCAGAGTCTTTGCACACAGCACTTTGCACAGCTGCCCATATATATACTGTTAAGGGGATGTTACCTGTGCTAATAGGTGTGTCAGAGCACATTTGCATAGTTAAGAATGTTTGGTGCATCTATCGATAGTTGATATCTCTTATTTTTTCTCTTGACAAAAAAATATGAGACATATTAGAGATTGTTGCAGTATGAGGCCCACTGAATACATTTACATCCGGACAATAAAACAAGTCTTTTGGAGAAAGTGGCAGCAGGACAAAATTATTATGATCTAGTTTATCTAGTGTTCTCTCCTGTGAAGCAGCAGTGCAATGAGAGGACAGAGTGTTGTGACAATGCTCAATTTGTGTCTGAATTTTAACAGGAGTTAAATGTTCAGAGGTTGAAACTGGAGGCAGTCGCCTGTTTCTGTGTATAGGACTTTGTGTGGAGATTGTCAAAAGAAGAATGCATCACTGTATGTGATGGCTTCTCTTTTCTGCTCTCACCGCCATCTGTTCTCTATCTGAAGTCTTTGTTCTGCTCTGGGTACAGTTTGACCTGGCCTTGCTGCGGGGTCATGCTGCACAGATCACTGTGCACTCTGTACAGCAATGCTACTGTTCTGTTACAACATTAATACCAAATAGAGCTGACGAACATGCTGCTCCATTTCCTGTTATTAACCTGGCAGAAATGGAGCCTAATATATCATATGTTTACTAGGGCTGGACCCAAATATTTGACTATTAGTTTATTAGTAGCTTTTCAGTTTTCATTTTGGTATTCAGAGAAAAAAAATTTTCAGAGGATGAATGCCATTTCGGTGTTTGTGATCCTGCTGCTGGGCCTGTCACACACACAGTGACAGGAAGGATCATTTTACCCAACAGTTATTAACTTCTTCGGTCTTTTACATGTGTGAAATGAAACCCGTCTCTGTCAGTCAGTAATGTGTGTCACGTGAAGAGGGCTGTTGTGAGATGAGTGAGGAACAACGCAGGAGTTAATTAGTATGTTTACATGATGTTAGAAAAAGTCACTATTTTGCTAATCTGACTAAAACCAAAAAGGTATCCGTGTTGTCACCGTTCAACATGCAACCTGTTGCCACTTGCTAACTTATTTGGTTTGTGACATAAAAGGTCACCAGAAAAAGGTCCAATAGCAACTAGCTGAAAGGTGGAGCTGGACATATCTCTGTCTATAAATGGATTCTCCCCTGCTGCTTGTATACTGGGACAAGGATGGTAGTCCATATAAACGGCCTAATCGAGTATGACCCTAGCTAGCCTCAACTTAAATTTGTGTGCACGTACTCTGTGAAGTCTACAGCAGAGTTTTAGGGGGTATCTTAGGAATCTGAGCCCAGCACTGTCGCTGATGTGATGTTAAGTCTCTATAAAACCAGTTATATGGCTTTGAACTACTGAAGTGAAGTTGTTATGAGATCAGAAGCTTTTTATAGATCTTTTCCCATGTGTTTGTGTGTGTGTGTGTGCGTGCATGCGTGCGTGCGTGCGTGCGTGCGTGCGTGCGTGCGTGGGCCACAAAAGGAAAAGGCGTTTAAGACGAGTTCAAATGGATTTTGGTTAATACTCCCTGTTAATACCTGGTGGTTGCAGATTTAGGAGAGCGCAGGTTTCTGGGGTTTCTTCAGAGCAGATCAGAGTACTTAATTAAAGGTCTACTATGCAGGAAGTGTAAGTGTTTATAAAAAAGAGAAAAATCAATCCCAGCTTTGTCACCTGATGTTTTGCCTTGCTATGTTTGCTTTTTTTTCTGTGTCTGTGGATTTCCTATTTTCCTCTTGAATGCGTGTTGCTTACAGCCAGGCACCAGGAGTCAGATGCATAAACAATGTGTATGCATGAAAAACATGCATATGGCTTTCCCACACATTAGCTGGTGTGCAGTGAGAATATGCACACCTCACAGTCTTCATGTTTTAGGGCTTCCCCACTTTTTTTCATACTCAGTGTACTGTGCTTCAGGGGAGGTTTTGGCCTTCACATTTTGCTACGGAGTGAGCACTCTTTGGTATTCGTAGTAGCACACAGGCAGGCAGCGACACAGATGAGAGATAAGGAGAGATCTTCTGCTTAGAGGTGGTGAATTTACAGCTCACAGCAACTTATTACGACACAGTGTCTGGCTTTTTTTTTGTTTCTATTGTCCGCAAAAAATGTTTTCAATTTGCTATTAGCACTGTTAGCTTGTTAACTAAATGACGTGAATGCCGCAAATGTAATCATGTCGTCTACATATCGCAATGAAACCCGTTTGAACTTTCAAACTTTTTATAGAAAAAAGTAGAATCATCAAATATTGAACTGCCAAATCTGATTCGACTGGCATAATTCTGAGTCAGGTACAGGGCTACCAGGCATACACATGATTTTAACTGAGATCACTGTGGGTGATATGATAAGGAAAGAATATTAATTGAAAGATGCATAACATTGTTTTTAGCATTGTTTTGGGCAGCACAAGTATCAATATGCAACTGAGTGTTCAAGGGTGTTTCTAAACCCATTTATGGCAAACTGTGGGTTTGGAAATAAGGCTAGTGCACATGCACCCTGCACCACAATGATCAAGATTTAGAAAACAGAATCAGGGAGTGCGCACGGCTTTATAATTCTGACAAAAAAGAATGTGTATGCCTATTTCTGCCTTTGTGCATACACACAGTTTTAGATGTGAATCTACACAGAGTTTCATGCATCTGGCTGCTGGTCACTACCTTTTTATAAAGCCCAATCTCACCTGTGTGCTGTGGCCAGGAATGTCCCAAACACAGCAAAATCAGAAAGTCCAGGCAGAGAGCAGAATGTGTGCAGATACACACTGAGTGGCTCATTGTGAGGACTGGGAGGGATTACTGCTGTGTGAGTCGGTACATTGTTTTTGAGGAAAATCCTGCATAATATGCCTTTAATGGCTCTATCTGAGTGAATTTGTGTGTGTGTGTATTCCCTGGAACTCACCAGCGAGCTGTCCTCCAGTCACAGGCACCACTCTGTACGGCGACCTTCAACACAACAAGACACACAGGCAGGTTAGTGCAGAGCAGAGGAGGTATGAAGCTGAAAGAAATTCTCCATCCTTCCTCTGAGCTGACACGCTGTACTCTTCCTCCCGCTAACTAATTCAAGTGGTAAGGCAGACACACACACACACACACACCCTGTTTACAAAGAAAGATTAACAACACTCAGATGATGTTTGTCAAATAAAAGCTTTCAGATTTTACCCTAAGATAAGATAGCAACCATGAACACAAGCGTACACGCACTCACACACACGTACACACACACACACACACACACACACACACACACAAACACAGTGTCCTCCCTTATCATCGTGTGTCTGTGGATGTGTGTGAATTCGCATAAGGTTGTGAGTGGAGTGTATTGAGTGTTTTGTCTAACAAGTCCAGGGCAATTGCCATCATTTAGGTTGAAGGGTCATTCCATTTCCTCGCTCCACTGACAGCTCTCGGAGTGCATGTTGGAAGAAACATGGGAGAGACTGCTGCTCAGTCCACCTTTTTGTTCTGGGAAAAATGGAAAATTTAGACAGCACTGGACAAGCCTCTGAAGGTCATTGTGAATTACCAAACAGCAGCTTTGGAAAATTCCATTGTACAAATGAAACTGGATGTGTCATCTCTGGATAAGACGGGGTTAATAAATAAAGATGCTGTTACTGCTTCACAGTTTATAGATTTAATGGACAATAATGCAGCAGTTTTCAACCTCACATCTTCTCACTCTGATGTAAACATCGATATAAATACAGACTGAAAATGACAATTGCTGTTGTCTTCTCCTATGATAAATATGATCATGTCATGTGATGTTAATTTAGGTCACTCCCAGAGATGATTCATGATCTCTGGGGCCTTCATAAAGATTTCCTTTTTAAAATGTTTCCCTCACCATCAACACTTTATACTTGAAAATAAAAGCAGTAGTGTGGTACAGTGTGTTTAGGTGCAGGCATCACATCGTCTTGAACCTGTCCAGTGGTTCAAGACATAAACAACTACATGCAAGTTGCTAATGTGAGAAATGTGAATATCAGCATTTCAGCCACCTGCTGCAACAACCGTTCCCCATCTAACAGGTGAGCTGAGCAGCCTAAGTCTTCCAAAAAAGAAAAAATGAAACTGACAACATCAGGACATGTTTACTAGCACTGTCAGTGTTAACACCTTAATCACGATGTGATTAAGGTCCATAATTAACACATTCATTATTTTTAATCACGTTAATTGCTGACTGACATTCTCATCTATAAGAGGCTTCACCTGGCTAAGTTTTAAAGTTAGAGTGATGATAAAGGTATCATATGACACTAGAAGACCTGACGAACTCAGTGATATCAACCACTGTCAACCAACCATAGCTTCTAGGTAAGGAGGTAAAATAACGCTCCAAAGTTGGGCTAAATTTTGGCAATGGCAAAACAACATAGCCATTTCTCAGAGGTGCCTTGACCTCTGACCTCAAGATATCTGAATGAAAATGGGTTCTGTGGGTACCCATGAGTCTCCCCTTTACTGATATGCCCACTTTATGCTCGTCTCATGCAGGTTTTTTTTGCTGTCATTTGATTCCCAATCAAGACAATGATTTAAGGATTTCTTTATCATATCAATATGCAAGAAATTGCAATTAATTGTGATTAACTATAGAAATTTTCAAAGGCCCCACCGTCACCCTTACAGAACATTTGTGAGGGCGCCACTCAACCTAACTTACATAACTTTACGATAAGTATGTAACGTGACGTCATTCTCGGTGCGCTAATTTGTTAGATATGAAAAACAATCTAGGAGGAGATGCTGTTATGTTGCTGTACACCAATTTATGTTACTGCATGTGTTTATGTACAGTTTTGTCTGATAGATACATCTCTTGCCAGGACAAATGGTGGCTTCTAATAAATACAAAAACATGGAAATATGTAAAATGAAAAAAATGAACACACAACTGCACGGCAACTCACAAAAAAGCTCTTCAGTAATACTGTTGAGTGTTACAGTAAGCAACATCCACATTCATTGCCAAGTGGATGTTATCTACCATGTGTAATCAGAAATAAACTAATCATAATACTTAGTACTGCCTGCCACTGCCCAATCATTTCAAGGGCTGAGGGCTCAACTGCAAAAACCTGATTTTTAGAAAACGTTTGATTCATTTTTTACTGTCAGTTTCATTTGTGTAACTGCAACAAAGAGAGTAATTTGTTGTCTAATTTTAGCGGTGACATTATTGTTTCCTGTAGTGTTTAACAGCCAATCAAAGTGCACGATGCACAAAGAAAACTTGATTAAGGTTTATAGGTTTTTAACAAAAAAACGTTAAGATTTTTTCGAATGGGATGCCCATCAGCTCACTAGTAGAGCGGGGGCCCCTTGTACAAAGGCTGAGATTTTGACACAGGGGCCGTGGGTTCAACTCCAACCTGTGGCTCTTTGCTACATGTTTACCCCTCGCTTCCTCCCATTCACACTTAACCTACCTTTTCAATGAAGGCAAAAAGTCCAAAAAATAATCTTTAAAAAGAGAGAAAACAAGGACAAGCGGTTACAGAAAATGACTGACTGACTGACTAATTTTACTAAATATTGGTGATGTAATCTCAACAACAGATTACTAAATAATCTATTTTTTGCTCCAGTTTTGCTTCTGTCATTCACATTACTAACTTACTTTTGCATAACATAAACATGAGTCAGGCCTGTCTACTTCATAGTGCTGTTTAGCATCATAGCTAGGCTAATGTTAGCACTTAGCACCTGGAACATTTGGAGAGCTATCAGCAATCACAGGCAGAGTAGGTGTGGGTTTTCCTGCAAGGCATACTGGGTAGGCGCACCCTGCGAATCAGTCTCGTCTCGCCTTAATGGCATTTGTAGACATGCATCATTATCCCCAGCAGGATGTGCACTCTGTGATTCCAGTGAACACAGAGAAACATGCAAGATACAAAAAGCAAAGTCACCATTTCTGCTTCTGGTTCTCTGTTCTATCTTGTTTCTCACACTCAGTATGTTTCCATGCACAGTTTAAGAGTAGCTACAGTTATAGCTCAACTAGGCCATTTCATTGGACGACTGTCCTTGTCCCAGGATAAAAGCAGTGGGGGAGAATCCATTTATTGATGTAAATATGTCCGACTCCACCACGACAGCTGGAGCTATGTCCTCTTTCAGCTAGTTGCTATAAACCTTAGTATTTATACAGTCTATAATATAGACCCAATCACACTCATGACTGTTTATTTACGATAACTTAGAGGTAGAAAACCCTGCGTCACGTACATATAAAAAACCAGCAGTGAGTTAAATCTGTCTCTGTTGATTAGTTTTAAGCCACCTAAATAAGCAACATCAATATCAGTTCAAGCTTAGCATACGCTGTATTTACAATATTTTCAGCGCTTTGCATTGCTGTCAGACAGCCCTTACTGGTGGGGATTTGAAGATGTTCAAAACTCCACTGAGAAAAACAACCATTTTATTCCACTGAACAGCAGAGCTGCTGCTCTACCGCCGCCTCCATCAGCTGTTGTAGAAGCTAAAGAGGAGACAATATTCAAATATAACAAACACTTACACTGATATTGATTTTTTTAGGTGGCTAAGATATGTTTTGCTGCAGCCTGTCCACAGCAAGAATATATTCAAAATGAATATAAAAAACTACCTTTTCAAGTTGTATGCACCTCACCAGGGCCAAAACACAAGTCTCTTCTCAGTGCTTACATTTTTTCAAATGCCACGTTTTGCAGCACCCCATCCTCCCTCATCACTGAGTCCAGATAAAGTCAGACTGAGGTGTTTACATGACAGAATAGCTCGACTTCCATTCGAATTATCTGGGTGCCTTAGCCAGATTTCAAGAAATTCAATATGGTCCTATTCAGTCAAACTAGCATGTTTACAAGTATTTTAAAATTCCAGTTTTAGTTGGTTGTTGTTGGAGTTTACCCAACAACAACCAACATCAACATATGCACCCAACATCAGTGTGGACTACCCGGACATCTTGGATTCTCTAGGCGGTGCCCTGGAAAGGGTGCCGACTGGGTACTCCATGGCTCTTCTCAAGGGACTTCAAAACTCATGTGGGCAATGACGGAGAAACCTGGAGGGGTGTGATTGGGAGGAACAGCCTGTCTGATCTGAACCCAAGTGGTGTCTTGTTATTGGACTTCTGTGCCAGTCATGGATTGTTCATAACGAACACCATGTTTGAGCATAGGAATGTGCATACGTAAGTGTACTTGGTACAAGAGCTCCCTAGGCCAAAGATCTATGATCGATTTTGTAGTCATATCTTGCAGCCGTCTTGGAACGAACAAACTTCACCTGCATCCTGGGGGAGGTTGAGGACATGGAATCCGAGTGGTCCTTGTTCAAAACCTCCTTTGTAGAGGCGGCTGCTCGAAGCTGCGGTCAGAAGGTCGTTGGTGCCTGTTGTGGCGGCCACCAAAGGACCCGCTGGTGGACACCAGCGATGAAGGAGGCCGTCAGGCTGAAGAAGGAGGCCTTTCGGGCTTTGTTGGCCCGGGGGTCTCCGGAAACAGCAGACAGGTAATGTTTGGCCAGAAGGTCTGCAGCAGAGGCAGCCGCCAAAGCAAAAACTCAGGCGTGGGAGAGTTCGGTGAGGCCATGGAGAAGGACTTTTGGTCAGCCACAAGGAAGTTCTGGCAAACCGTGAGCAGCTCCTGAAGGGGAAGCAGGGCTTGTCTCAGGCTGTCCACAGCAGGGGAGGAGAACTGCTGACCCTAACTGGGGATATTGTTGAATGGTGGAAGGAACACTTTGAGGAACTCCTGAACCCTGCCTTCATGTCCTCTGTGGAGGAGGCAGAGTCTAAAGGCTTGGGGCACCTTCATCCATATCCCTGACAGAGGTTGCTGGGGTAGTCAAAAAGCTTGTTAGTGGCAAGGCGCCTGGAAGTGGATGAGATTCGCCCTCAGATGCTGAAGGCTCTGGACATTGTAGGGCTATCTTGGCTGACTAGCCTGTTCAGTGTTGCGTGGAGGTCTGGTACGGTGCCTGCAGAGTGGTAGACCGGGTTGGTGGTTCCCATTTTCTAAAAAGGGGACCAGAAGGTGTGCTCAAATTATCAGGGTATCACACTACTTAGCCTCCCAGGGAAAGTCTACTCCAGGGTGCTGGAAAGGGGGCTCGAACCGATTGTGATTCAGGAGGAACAATGCGGTTTCTGTCCGGGCTGTGGAATAGTGGATCTGCTCTTTACCCTAGTGAGGCTGCTGGAGGGGTCGTTTGCTCATCCAGTCTACATGTGCTTTGTGAAACTTGGAGATGGCCTACAACCGTGTCTCTTGGGGAGTCCTGTGGGGGTATTGCGGGAGTACGGGGTGCCAGTTCGCTTCTGCGAGCCATCTGGTCCCTGTATAACCAAAGTGAGAGCTGCGTCCGCATACTCGGTGTAAAGTCAAACACATTCCTCGTTTGTGTTGGCCTCCACCAGGGTTGTCCCTTGTCTCCGATCTTGTTTATGATTGATTTTCATGGACAGGATCTCAAGGCCCAGCGGGGGGGAGGAAAGGAGTCCGGTTTGGGTATCTCAGAATTGCATCTCTGCTTTTTGCAGATGACGTGGTTCTGTTGGCTTCATCACACCCGCACCTCCAGCATGCACTGGGGAGGTTTGCAGCCGAGTGTGCAGCGGTCGGGATGAGAGTCAGCACCTCCAAATCTGAGGCCATGGTTCCGAAAATGGTGGACTGTTGAAAATGGTGGACTATTTCCTCTGGGTGGGGAGTGAGTTGCTACCCCAAGTGAAGGAGTTCAAGTATGTGGGCGTCTTGTTCATGAGTGAGGATAGAACGGAGCATGAGATGGACAGGCGGTTTGGTTCAGTTTCCACAGTGACGCGGGAGTTGCATCGGACTGTTGTGGTGAAGAAGTAGCTGAGCCGGAAGGCGAAGCTCTCGATTCACTAGTCCATCTATGTTCCAACCCTCACCTATGGTCATGAGCTCTGGGTAGTGACCGAAAGAATGACATCGCAGATACAAGCGGCCGAAATGAGCTTCCTCCGGAGGGTGGCTGGGCTCAGCCTTAGAGATAGGGTGAGGAGCTCAGACATCCAGGAGGAGCTCGGAGTAGAGCCGCTGCTCTTTCGTGTCGAAAGGGGCCAGTTGAGGTGGTTTCGGCAACTGATAAGGATGCCTCCTGTGCGCCTCCCGCTAGTGGCGTTCCGGGCACATCCTACTGGTAGGAGGCCCCAGGGCAGACCCAGAACACGCTGGACAGATTACATATTTAGTCTGGCCTGAGAATGCCTTGGGGTTCCCCAGGAGGAACTGGAAAGCATTGCTGGGGAGAGGGACGTCTGGAGTGCTCCGCTTAGCCTGTTGCCCCCGTGACCCAGCTTCAGATAATCAGATGGAAAATGATTGATGGATGGATTGTTTTAGTCAGACAAACACAGTAATTCGACTTTTTCTAACATCATATAGACGTACTGACTGCTGTCAGTGGTATCAGACACAGGAGACACTAGGGCTGGGCGATTAATCAGATTTTAATTTCGATTTTTTGGCTTCCTTTAATTTTCAAAACAAGATAATTGAGATAAAAAGATTATGTGCAGCATGATGAGTCTTACAATGTTGCTCCCATTTTGTCTTTTATTTTGTAAATCAAGAACACTCTTTCGTCTTGCTCCAAGTCCAAACAGAAGTTTCAGCACGGGTTGAAAACAGAGAGCCACAGCGTACTGCCTCTCTGGTTGTTTTGAAACTTCACTGTCTCATTGTGGTTCCAGACAGTGTGCGCAGCACGAGTGAGAGCACGAGCGACAACGAGCACAAGTGGGGAGAGCAAACGTGTTTGTGCCGGTGATGGTGACAGTGAGGCTGCAGTGAGAGGAGCAGAGAGTATGACATGAAACATGGATGTGTCATGTGTCAACAGTTGAGGCTGTCTGTCAGAGAATAATGCTACACCTCTGAAAGATCCGAGACACGTTCCCATGTCTAGCTTGCCAGCTGCTGATTAAAATGACAGAAGTTAGCCCCGAAGTTAGCGAGCCAAGGTAGCTTCCCACTGGAAACTGACCAGACTTCCTTAAGGTGGACTGTTAAGGTGTGCCCACTTTTCTTATTGTAGTGACACTCCCAGCTGCTTCTAAACAGATAATGGAGAAATGTCTGTCTAGTGAGTCTCTCCTGAGTTGGTCAAACAATCATTGATACCAATTCAATTTTTTTTTTGTGTGTGTTTGATACAGTTACTGTTATGTATTGTTAAATTATATTAGTTGGGTTAGGTTTTATTATTATGTGATTGTGAACAAACTACAGTAATGTGCAAGATGTGTTACAGTCATGGGTGCACCACAAAGCTTTCATTGTTTTTCAGTTCACCTGTATTTAAAGTTAAAGCATATCCAGTGTTAAAAATAAACACCAGAGTTGATGTTCAATGACTGCATGATGTTCTGGAGGGCAGTAAGTAATCATGTTAAATAATCGTGATTTTAATATCAATCAAAATAATCGTGATTATTATTTTTGCCATAATTGAGCAGCCCTTGGGGACACTAGAACAAGTAAATACACTCATCCCTACAATGTAAAACACAAGCAGGAAATAAGAATGAGCAGGTCTATGCGGGAAAAACTGGTTACAGTAACATGAGCCAAACCTTTCTGATAATAAAGTTTGATTATCTCTAATTTCAAGAAAAACATCTGTACAAGCAGCAGTTAAACAGTGGAATAAACTGCACTGTAAGACTGACAGTAAGTCATCAGAAGGAAGCACAATACACAGAAGCTGACCTTGAGCACAGGAGGACTACTGGGAGAGAAGGCCCAATCAAGTGTTGGTAATATTGGAGGTTTAATGAAAAGCTAAGTGCAGAAGCAACAGTTTAATCAGAATAAACTTATCCTGTGGCCAAACACTGCATCCACCATGACTCACAATGTCCAGGAAACTAGCAAATGTTATTTCATCAAAAATAGTCATCAATGGTACACAATGTTCTTAGATGACAAAAAGGCAGAAAATAAAACAGGAGCAGTTTTTATTGTGATGAAGCGTTTTGACTGGGAGCAGTTATTCTGATCACTGCTGAATTACATTCACAGCTGTGCGGCTTCTAATGAAAAGCTACACGTTTGACGTTTCATGGCTGCGCACTGAAGCAATATGTTAACAGACTGGGAGGAAGGAGCAGGGGACACTGGGATTTACAGTCAATCAGCCAATGTGTCTTTCAATCAAACAGCCAGCTGGCTTACTGAGCAAATGTTCTGTCAAACAATCAATTAATCAATAAAGACATCAGAAGCATGCAGGTTTTCCAATACCTCTCTGTGTTGTGTGGCATGGTGGGGTCGATGGACACAATGGCTCCGGAGGAATCCAGCAGAGACAGATTAGTGTTCCTGCAATGAGGACAAAAACGTGTTAAAATTTTACTGTAAGTCACTTGTCTGTTTGGTGTGTCTGGGCCTTGACCCTCAACCTCAGGAGGCCTAACAGTCACTACATAAAACATTAACTGGATTTATTAATGTAAAAATGAAATAACATTTCTAAAGCTATAATATCATATCATATCATATCATATCATATGGTATTTCCCGATGTTTCTATTTCAGTTTACAAATATACCCCTTCACCCCTGCTTCAAACTGAGAGATGATACAGACTACACAGCATGATAAATCATTACTAAACAGGGGTCATGGCTGCCTGCACTGTACAACAGCAGAGCAGTATCCGGTGTTAGGATTCAGGCACTGCTACTGTGTGAAAACAGGATGAAAGCAGCACTGTAAACAGGTCCCACTGTGATACTGACTGTGATACTGTGTTCAGCACCTCTGTGGTGTCATATGGTGTTAAATGTCAAATCAAACAAGAAGAGTCCTTCTATGGGAGCTAGTTATCACTGTGCTGTTTGCAAACTGCTAAAGCTGACAGAATTAACACAGTTGGTGTGTGTGTGTGTGTGTGTGTGTGTGTGTGTGTTACCTTGGCACACCCAGGGCTGTGCAGAAGAGCTCCTTAATGTCACACGGGCTGCAGAACCTACTGAACACCACCTGAGGGACACACACGCACGTACACAAACACACACACACCAGCTGTGTTAATTCTGTCAGTTGTCAGGGAATGATTTATAATTAACGAACCAAAAGCTGACATGCATCAGACAAAATTAACATATTGAATCCACATATGAACCTGTTCACAACATGATAGAAAACTTTGAAAAACAGGGAAAAATATCACATGCGTAATTATTAATGTATATGAGATGTTAAGAAAATAATATTTTGCTCCAGTCAGTTCAGGTTTATTACTGTTATTAACCTGGTTCATATTAGGACATTAACAAGAGACAACAGCTTGGAATCCTCATGTGTTCTTTTCCACGTCACTTGATGTTAATCTGTTTGAGTTGTCACACTCTGAAACCTAACCCTGTCAGACTGAGTTATCAAGACAGTTCCCTCCCTTGTTCACACATTCACTTGCTAGTTTATTCTGAGCAGCAAATTTTGATTCTCATCTAGTGTTGAACTACAGAGTGTTAGCCTAAAGCGTGACTCTTCAACAGCAGGTCCACAACCCCCTAAAGGGTCCTCAGAGTTACTGTATGGGATCCGCCAAATTGTTATTTGGCAATTTAAGTTTTCATTTAATTAACAAATTAAAAAATTAAATACGATACATCTGAAAATACACATAAACATGAATCCAACCTAATCTTAGCAACATTGACTTGTACCAAAAAAAGGAAAGAAAATAATTAATTTTCAGTACAAACTGTTAACCAAAAATCCTTGTGCAATCATGTAAGCTATCTGACCTTTATTCGCTGTGTGGCACCTGTCCATAATATCAGGGCAAACTGCTGGCATATTAGCCAATAAGCTGTATTATTTCTTCAAGTGTACAGACATTCTTGTGAGCCACAGTGGATTGTTTAGTGACTTTTCTAACATACAGTCCACCTCAGAAACAAACACAATACATAAAAAATATAATTATTATTGCCAATAATTATTATTTTAAATAGCTTAGTATTTTATGTACCATAAAAGGGTATATTTATGGCACTTAGGGTCACCTTACATATTATTTTAGACCCACTTTTATATGCAACTCAGTGTTATACAGTATATTTGTAGAGGTTCCCTGGTCTCCTTGGTCTAAAAATGGGTGAGGACCCATGCCATAAAGAACTATAAATGCCGTGGACACTATGTTTTTGTTGTCATTGTGATTTCGGAGGCATAATATAATGCATATATTATACTTGGATGCAGTAACAGACATTAAAAATAGTGCACTAAGAGTATTATAATACGTAATAATATAATGCATATTTTATTATATATTATAGCCTCCTTGGATACAGTGACAGACATTAAAAATAGTGCACTAACAGTTTTGTTTTCTGGTGTGAGAGCATGGCCTAGTCTTGTTTATCATATGTGTGAAATATGTAAAGTTGGACTTTTGTCATCACTTCTTTTCATCTTTTCACTGCAGATCACACAGCACAAAACTTTTGTTCAATACAACAAAATTTACTTTTGAGTAAAGGAAGACAAACGAAGGGAAGAAACAAAAGTGAAAGTGCCGGATGAAGAGAGGGAGGAAAGCCAGCATCAAGGCGAAGCTGACCCGCCTTGGACAGAGAGCTGTTCCTCTACCAAGCATTTTTCTGGCTAATGTCCAGTCGCGAGAGAATTAAGTGGATGAGATAAAAATTGAGGTTCACTCAGCACATCAGAGACTACTCTTCACACATTAGGGCTGGGCGATTAATCGTATTTTAATTTTGATTACGATTTTGGCTTCCCTCGATTTTCAAGAGAGATAAAAGATTATGTGCAGCATGGTGAGTCTTACAATGCTGCTCCCATTTTGTCTTTTATTTTGTAAATCAAGCGCACCCATACTTCGTGCTCCAAAATCCAAACAGAGGTTTCAGCATGGGTTGAAAACAGAGAGCCACAGCGCACTGCCTCTCTACCTGTTGAAACTTTGTCGTCTCATTTTGGATCCAGCATGTACAGTGAGAAAGAGAGCATGAGCGACAAGGAGCAAAAGCGGGGAGAGCAGACGTGTGTGCCAGTGATGATGACAGTGAGGCTGCAGTGAGAGGAGCAGAGAATATGACACGGCTGTGTGATGTGTTAACAGTTGAGGCTGTTTGTCAATGAATAAATGCTACACCTCTGAAAGACCTGAGACACGTTCCCATGTCTTGCTCACCAGCTGCTGATTAAAGTGATAGAAGTTAGCCCCGAAGTTAGCAAGCTAAGTTAGCGTCCCACTGAAAACAGACCAGGCTCCCTTAAGGTGGACTGTTAAGGTGAACCAGCTTTTCTCATTGTAGTGACACCATGGATGTATTATAGGGGACACTAGAATGCTCACAGAGACATGGTTAACCCCTAACATCCAGCATCAAGCTGTTGCACTGGATGGGCAGATTTTTTTGGGAGCCATAAGGACACAAGACTTATGCAAATTCACTGAATGCACTCCAGGAATTGAATGATGCCATCAGAAAAATTGTTTAGAAAATGAGAAATAAATCTACCTTCTATTCTCAATCAGCTACTTTCTCCTCCTTCTGTAGATGTTAACAGCATGGCAAGGTGTCTCTTCTGGTTTCTTCCATTTTGGTTTCTTCCTTTTTTTTCTCGTTACAGGGGTTCTTTTTCGGGAGTTTTTCCATGGGTGATGTGAGGGTCTAAGGGCAGAGGGATGTCGTACACTGTAAAGCCCTCTGAGGCAAACCATGTTTTGTGATAATGGGCTCTATAAATAAAACTGACTTGACTTGAATTGACCTGACTGTCCTCCTGCAGCAGGATATCATAGTTCTCCCTCCTCCTCTAACAATTGAAAGTGGAGCAACCAACCACTGGGGAGAAACTCTGAACGTGCAGGCTTCCCACGCTCCAGGCTCTTCTTCTGATTAAAGAATGTGCACATTGCAGCACAGCGGCAGTAAATATTTGGTGTGTTTCGTCCCTCCCTCAGCTTCATATACAAGGTCAAGCAATGTCGTTGAACATGACAAGTGATATGTGTCACTTTGCGATATACAATGAGCGATGACCTATATAGATAAAGAAGGTATTTGCATGTGATGTGTGGCATCATAGAGCACAAACAGCCGAGGCACAGCCAGAGATGACAGGGGAGGCCGGGCAGTGGTGGCGGAGGCAGGAGGTGGGGGCTACTTTAATGAGCGTTGTCAGGAGGGTGAAAGAAGAGATGATTGTGGAGGAGGAGAGAGGTCAAAGAGCACTTGAGTGGTCTGGCAGTGGCAGACCGTCACAGGTGGAGGAGACAGGGACTGGTGGGGGTCAGCAGACAGAGAGCATTACTTCACAAGCAACACACATACAGCTGCTTTTTATTTCTGCTCTGGAACACACTGCAAGGGCTGACTTTTCCTACTCTTCGAATTACTGAATTTAATATTGCACAAATATCCTCCAACACAATTTGAAAATGTATGGTTATGAAAGCCACAATAATTGTGAAACTCTGTCTCCTGTAACTTTGACTAAGACTGACGAATAAAAAACAAATACTGCTCCTATCAGATATCAGCATGTGTCCTCTGTTGACCATAAACCCTTGTCTTTGGCTACTTTTCTGGTTACAGTTCTCATCCTGAGTTAGTGCATTTTGTTTTTATTTCACTTGACTGCAAATAATTGATCTATTTAGGTTTTAACTGTACTCACATTGCTCATTAAATCTGCCCAATCCTGCTGTATATACTCAGGTACTTCCTTGTACTGAGTCAATACACGCATTTGAATTGTCATTATTTTCTGTCCACTTCAGCAGAAGAGGCCATGGAGTCGAAAAAATAGAAAAATATAGCAAAATATAGCAAAAATGTTGCAAGGATTTGAGGAGCTACAGGCTGCTGCATCTACATGTTACATTCATAAACAAGCTAACTGAGCCACTAGTGTCATACATATCAGCTGCAGAAATTAATGTACTACCTAAATGAGCATTGCAAAAAATAAGCTAGGCTAATGTAACTTGCTGTTGGTTTAATTTCCAGTAAATATCACAATATAAAATATGTGCTTTCTGATATAAAAAGTAATGTAACAAACCTGGGAAGGTTTTAGGTGTTAACATCTCCAGTCTGATCTCGAGCGCAAAGCTGATAGCTACATGGTTTGTTTGCATGAAGTAAAAGAGGAGCGAACAGAGAGCATAGTGGACAGAGAGTTGCGGTGTTACGTGATGCTACTTGATAGTTAGACACTTTCTGTTGGGCAAAGGTGTCATTATGTTCCACTCAGGACTGGACTGGTAAGTCATCGTGGATGCCTGGTAAAGTTTAATAAACTGGTCCAGTCCATCTCAGCATAAAAAAGGTTGAGAACCACTGGTTAAAAACAACAACACTGAGTGACACAAAAGCTGCTGAAAAAGCAGGAACAGGTTGGTTCATGGTCCATCATCAGATTGCACCTTACCACTGCATTTGCACTACCTCAGTACTCTTGCACTACCTCAGCATTCTATTTATTCTATTTTTATATATTTATGTCTATTTCTATTTTCTATTATTCTTCTTATTTTTCTATGTATGTCTCTGTATGTCTTACGTGCCAAGCTGCTGTGACAACTAAATTTCCCTCCGGGGATCAATAAAGTCGTCTAAGTCTAAGTCTAAGTCTAAGTCTAAGTCTAAGTTGAAAAGTTAGGTGGCTAAAACTGCCCAGGTTCAGTGGCTCAAGTGTTCCTGGGAAACGCCACCATGTGTCAGTGAAAAACAACCATGTTCAGAGGCTCACATCTCTGGAAAAGGCTGCTATGTGCTGCTAAGAACACCGCAAAGTGAAAAACAACCAGTATTGTTTTTTGTTAGTCTTGAGCAGTGGTCTACAGGTTTGCAGACATCTCGCGGTAGTGTCGCGCCATCCATCATCCCGATGGCAATTAAGCTCATATGCTACATCACTTTAACAACTTTCAGGGCATCTAAATGATGTTATAGAAAGTCTAATTATTGTGTTAGTCCATGTCAACATGTTAGTCCGACTGAAATCACACTAAATCAAATTTCTCAAAATTGGACTAACACACCCAGATGATGTGACTGGAAGTCCAGCTATTCTGTCATGTCAACACCTCAGCTGGACTTTAACTGGACTTGGCGTTCTGCACGTGCTCCTAGTCGCTGCACCTGGTTAGAAATAGGGACTGTTCATAACCTGTGAGGGGGGAAGGGATGCTGCAAAACATGTCAGGCATTTAAAAAAAAATGAAAGCACTGAGGAGGGACTTTTTAATTTTTTATTTAATTTTGGCTTAGGTGAGGGACATACATCTTGAAAAGGTAGTATATTACATTTATTTTAAATAAAAAAGTCACACCCCAGTCACCACTCTTCCCTGATAAATAAAGTTCACTCCCACAACACCGGCACAGAAGCTAAGTGATGTCCTGCTATGGACAGGCCCACAGCAAAACATACTTCAGCCACTTAAAAAAATCAATATCAGTGTAGGTGTTCATTATATTTGAATACTGTCTCCTCTTTACCTTCCACAGCAGGTGATGGAGGCAGCGGTAGAGCAGCAGCTCCGCCATTCAGTGGAGTAAATTTTTCTCAGTGGAATCTGATGTTTTTGATATAATGGCTTCAAATCCCCGTTGGTAAGGGTTGTCTGACAGTAATGTAAAGTGCTGAAAATATTCTAAATGTAGTGAACACTAAAACTTTTTTGTAGGTAGCTTAAAACTAATCAATGAAGGCAGAGTTAACTCAGCGCTGTTTTGTAATATGTGTGTGATGCAGCAGTTTTACCCTGAAGTTATTGTAAATAAACAGTTATGACTGTGACTGAGTCTATATTATAGACTGTATAAATAATATAGGTTTATGGCAACTAGCTGAAGAGGGCAAATCTCCACCTGCTGTGGTGGAATAGGACATACTTTCGTCAAAAAATGGTTCTCCTCTGCTGCTTGTATATTGGGACAAGAAAAGGTGTCACATTAAATGACCTAATTGAACTATAGCTGTAGCGCCACTAAACGGTGCATGGAAATTTACTTGTTCATATGCTACGTATGAAATTGTATAAATTTAATGTATCTTTTATTTGAAAAAACAAACCATGTGAACATCGTCTTCTGGTGACTGGGCTGAAATAACATCATGACAAGCAAAAAGTCAGCTGAATGTAAATGAGTGTGCAGCAGTAACGTGTCCAGTGGGATATGATAACAGCAACTCTAGCACTCTAGCTGATGAAAGAGCTGAACGTGTTTCCTTTGGTCATACAGCAGCACTTTGAGTTTCCGATTTTGCTCTAAATTAACATATTTGATGAGTTCAATAATTCTCAGGATGTGTCAAAGCAAAGCAGTAATGTTAATTTTCTCTCCACAGTATTTACTGCTGCTACACAAATTCAGCTTGTTGTTTTAAGATACCGAAACCAATTTCAATAACAAACCCCACTTTATCACAATTGGTCCCCTGCTGCTAAATGCACCCTGGATGATGATCTCAAATATCAACTAGCCGCCTCTACTGTCATGCAAATGAAAAAGATGCCATATTTTAACCTGATCACGCAAAGAGAACATGCAAACCAGAATCTGATTAAACGTATAAGGACGTGAGACAACAAAAGGAAAACAAACACTGAAAACAATGACTTCAGGGACAAAGACAGAGCTCATGATGTAGTAATAACATGCTTTGTAATGCAAGTTGCTGTTCATCCAGGGAGTGTATGAAAAGAAGTGCTGAATATGCAACAGATATGTTATTTACAACAAAGAAAATGCATTTCAATTAAAGCTGGAAAACACAAGACCATCCACTGACTGTACTGATTTCCTTACCAATACTTCATCCTTTCATAGTCAAATCAATGCATATAACCTACAATCTGTCTCCCTGACCTGAGACTAATCCCACATTAAAGCCAAATCTAAATCTAAATGGTTGTGTCTGTTGCACTGCTTGTACTTTTCCAGCCAAGCAACAGAACAACCAGCTGAGTATTATACAGATTTTTTTATACAGCTGAATACAGAAAATTTGGCTGCTGGTGAGGTATCACATGCAACCACACAGCTGCAGGACACACACACCATTCAAAAGAAAAAAAAGACGGCCTGAGACATTGTCTCTATTTATCTATGGCTGATAACACTGAACACCGCTGTCCATAACAAGTTACATCCAAAATTTCATCTCTATTTAATCTTTCTTCTATTTAATTTCTTTCTTCTCTGAGTTCTCAAGACAAAATGAGTTTAGGGGCCGATTACAAGGAAATGCGTCGCTAGAAAAGCTTTGCAGGCAAACCATTGCTTCCCTACGGGAGAGCGCACCTGTCAGGCACTCCTTTCTTGCTGCTGCAGTACACGTTTCTGGCAGTTTTTGGGGGCGCATGAAAGTTTAAATATTTTTAACTTTTCCACTCATGACGCAGAGTCACACCACTTGTCAATGTCACTTCTGGCCACAAGCTCTCCCAGCCATTTTTTATATGTGCTTCCAAGGTGTTTTTGAAGCGGTCATACCTGGTGTAATGTGTCTCAGTGTGATTTGCCCCAGATTCTTGTTTTTATGGCTGATGAGTAAAGCAAATCTACTTGCATATTTTATCAGCATTTATCTGGTGGCTGATACCAACTTCCGACCCTTCTCCTGATGCAAAAATCTTTGAAACTAGTGCGACATAGCAAAGAAAACAGAGAGAAAGGACTGTGGCACAGAAAGCATACAACTACCAGAATGCACTGCGCCACACCAGACCAATAAACGCCTCTGTTGGTACGTGACATAATTCAAATTGATCTGTCTGACAATGTGGTAACTGTTGCTGGTAACAAATGATTTCATATACCAGTAAGCTAAAACATTTCTCTGAAAACATTTGTTCAACCTTGGTTTATATTTGATCAGAGCTGCTTAGTTTTACTGTCTGATCTCTGTTTTTTCAGCCTTTGTTTTCACTGTGCAGAAAGCAGTATGGCGCCCACTTCCTGTTCACAAACTCTTGCTACTACAAATAAACAGCACACTAAAATATGTTTCTGAAATATTTTTGGTGAGAAAAAAACAGTACAGTAACAGAAGCTTAATTTACATTTGATCGGCACTGCCTAGCTTAAGTGTTTGGTCAGAGTTTTTCTGAGTTTGATAGATAGATCTAGATAGATAGATAGATAGATAGATAGAGAGAGAGAGAGAGAGAGAGAGAGAGAGGGTTCAATCCACATCTACATTCTTTGTGTATTCTTTCTTTCTTTGTGTGCTGGTGGTATGTGTGGCGCAGGCAATATAAAAATGTGCAAGTACAGCCTGGCTGCTGCCTAATTCCGGCACACCCAGCTAGCAATATTTGGTTCTAAAAACATTCTGAGAATGGTACAATGCAACCATGAAATGTTTTAGTAATGTTTCCAGCGGCAAGTTATGTTTTAGTACAGAGAATGTTCTTAGGGTAACTTTGTCTACAAACGTCAAAAAGAGTTGTTTTTTTTTTTGTTAATGTTACATTACATTTTCATTAAAAAAATGCCCTATAATCTCAGTACTCAATAACATGTTCTGAATTAAGCTTTTAGAATGTTTTTCCTTTGTTCTCATGTAACATTGTGGGGATGCATTCTATGCTTTGTCAACTCTCAAAATCACCAAAACATCCTCAGAATGTTGCCATTAAAATGTTGCATCTTAGTCAGCATTCAACCACACATGAACATTATTTGAAATGATAAACATCCTTAAAATGTAGTTTAAAATGCTTTTTTTAAACATTATTGTTGTTTTATCATTATTTTTTGGGCTGTTTTTTTAACTGTGTGTGTGTGTGTGTGTGTGTGTGTGTGTGTGTGTGTGTGTGTCCCTTTTCTTTTAATCATTCTGTGCCCCTCTCTAAATTTAGACATTTTTGCAGGTCCATAAACGCAGCGCAAGTGAAACTCATCATGCATTATTTTTTATCCCTCAACAGCAGTTTGAGTCACAGTGTGGACAAGTGATCAGTTGATCCGTTCAGAGCTAATCAGACTGATGGATGACAGGAGAAGCAGAGTGCAGAGAGAGTGAATGCAAACTTTCAGACACAGCACAATGAACAGTTTAGTTTCACCCTCACTGCGCCTGGTGTTCCACTGCTCCATCTGTGACAACAGTATGCACTGCTCTCCGAGACTGTGGTGCAGTGAATACCTGCACTGTCCTTATATTCCAAAAGCACTCCTAACGGTCCAACGGTCCAATTCCAAAAATAGAAAATCTACTCATAGTGACAGATGTTTTAATTGTGGCTGGCTGCCACGAATAAATGGACGTGTGGGAAACCCTGAGACAAAGCGTGTCATCTGGTGGGGTTTCAGTGGGAGGGGAGCAGAGAAAACTGGTTAGATGGAGGGAAGTTTACCATGGCTCATCTACATGTACTACCCAGATTGTTGGGATACAGAACTGGTTAAAAATCAGCAAAGTATCCCTGAGGCTGTATTAACCCTTTAAACAAGAGCAAAGCCACTCACCCTGTTGCATTTTGAAAATGTGTAAATGAGGAAGCAACATGGTTTTAGTAAAGCACACACACACACACACACACACACACACACACACACACACACACACTCTGTGAACTCATAAAAAAGACACATCGCAATAAATGCAAAGTGCCGGTGAGGCATAAACCTCATTATATGGCCTTTTATGAGCTGCCATTCCTCCTCCATTGGTTTGTCAATGTAAACAGAGCTGTGGCTGCATTCTCTGACTCAACACTCCAGGCTGGAGGTGGACTTCAGCAGTGCAGATTTTCTCTATTAACAATAATGGGATAATTCAACTGAAATTTACACCGCATTTAACTGTTACAATTACAATTACTACTCAGCAGTCCATGAAGTACATTTAAGATAAACATATGTCTGTGCGTGTGCGCGTGTACTTTACAATATTGGATTTTTGTGCCGACTCGAGCATTTTGCTTTTTCTCACTTAAACAGAGGAAGTAATGATGTTTCCTACATGAGGGCAATGATTCATGTTTTTAATTTGCCTGTGGAAGGCACGGTTCAGGTCACAATAAATCTGGATGTTCTGGTGGGATTTTGGTTCTTGTGGTTGAGGCTGACAGTGATTTAGGTTTTCCAACTAAAATGAGCAACTCTGTGACCCTGTGCAAACAGCTTAGGAAAATGGATGGATGGCTAAATGAAAGGATGAATGACAGCAGCTGACTGGCCTCCAATGTTGAGAACTTGGAAAAGGGAGAGAATTGAAGTTTCACTTTAAATTCTCTTCCTTTTTGGTCTCTATCTAACATGCAACATGTGTCAGTGTTTCCCAGACTTGCAGTATCCGCAGGACTACACTACAGTGACAGAGAGGTCATCAGTAGCTTACACAGATTCAATTTGCATACATTTGGTTTAATTGAAGCTGACATGCAGAAACATTTCTGTTTTCCCTTTAATATTTGCAGGATTTTTTAATAAGCGTCACCATCTCACACCAAAGAATCGCTGTCAGGTGGATAAGCTGGCAACCTGAAAGCTGCGCTCTGTGATTCTCATGCAGTTTGTTGGCTGAAAAAATTGCATGGCTGAGTGTTTTTAGAGGTTAGAGTTACTCTTTAACCTCACAGCTCTGCAGTCTTCAGTGAAACAAACCTGTCTGAATGTTCTGCCTGACTGTGAATAATAACCACTTCACCCACAGCAATCTGTTTCTCCTTGCATCTAACACACACACGCACGCGCACGCGCACACACACACAAACACACAGAGAAGACAACGGTGAATTTGCAGTGAATAGTGATGATTCATACACATCATCATAACTATGATGTCTCTACTTATGCACACTATTTTTAGCCAGTAAAGTGCTCCATATCATTACATTCACTGCAATAAACAGACATGACATTTAGACTAAAGGCCATACCAGTGTTTGTGTATACTTTTCTGTAAATTATTCACAGCACACAACAATCATGATGCTCCCTGTGATGATCACCTCATTGAGCATCACATGTCAGTATTCCAGGGGATTTGTATTAATGCTACAGTAATGCTTTTGTGAGAGTTTTATGAACCAAGGACACACTTCTCTTTTAGTTAGTTGAGCCCAGGCTGCCAAGAAATGATCAAACTACTGATAACAAAATAAACCCTCACCACATCTGATTTCTATAAAATCCATATATGGACTTGCAGGGCGTCCGCTACGTGCACACTGAATTTATAGCAGTTTACCGTTTTTAATGACATTTGTTTAATTCCCTACATCACTGTAACATTTACATTTTAAATGTAATATTAATGTAGGGACTGTTTTATACATATGATAGGCCTACTTGCTCTTTTTTCTTATTCTTCTTTTTTAACCTCCTCTGGAGTCTGAAGACTTACTATGGAACACTGCAATGGACAATATTAAAGCAAGTAGCCTGTCAGTCTGTTAACAGCTAGGAATGCACAATAATATCTGCACACCTTTGATAGATGCTGACTTTAAAATGAAATCTCGGAATGGGCCTGCATGCTGATTTTTGTCCATATCACACACCGACTTTTCTTTTTTTCTTACAACGTGAACATGAACAAAACATCAACCCCAAGATAAAGCATTTTTCTTATTTTGCACAATGAATAAATATTACATAAACTATAAATCATTGTATTTCATATCTCTATCTGCTGGTGGGCCATCACCATAAGTTTATGCATTATATTGATGTTAATTCTACTACAGAGGACACTTGGTGATGACTTAAATTGGGCAGGAAAAAAGTGGATAAATTGATATGGCCTACTGGCCAAATGGCATGTCTGGCAAAAAAAATCGAATATGGTGCACACCTATTAATAACCTAATCATTGACAGAAACAATGAATAACTACAGAAAATACATAATTGAACCAGTACACTGAAATAATATTAATAATAATAATAATTTATATTGTTATTCCTATTATAGGCCTATTATTATTAAACAATTATTGACCGCTTTGTGTAGCAGTTTTTTTTACGGCTTTAAGAAAACTTTTATTTCAAAATACCCACGTTCTTAAGATACGCTTTTAATACCTCAGAATGACACTTTTCATGTTTGTGTTTTTGTCAAAAGTTCTCTCAGTCAACTACAAATTTCTATTTTGTTCTTTCTTTCCTTTTCTCTGTGTTTGGCATGTAGCCTAGCATATCTATCGTACCTTCTGAATCCTGCCGTCGACGTCCAGGTAAATGACCCGGTAGGAGGACGAAGCGGAGCCCATGGTCCCCTCTCCTCTGCCCGCTGTCGGTGACTCGATGTGCGGTTCCTGCTCCGGGCTCCGTGTCGCCGCTCCGGTCCTGCTCCCACGGCCGTTAAACACAACCAGGCTGGGAAAGTGGAGTCAGCGGTCCGAAAACATCCTACCTGCCTGTCGTCTGTCAGTCCGTCTGTGAAACACACCGACACTGACTCCGTTCCTCTGGAACTCTTTCTCGCGCTCTGTAACCTCGGTATGTCCCGCATCTCATAAAGCCTGGCCACGCGCGTCTCCGCCTCCCTCATTCACTACAGACCTCCTGGGTCTGCGCGCGCTCACCTATAGGCACGCTCTCTCTCAATTCTATAATGAAAGGGTCACACGCGCGCACACACGTGTTACAGAGTTGTACAGGTAAATTAAACGAATACTACCTTTGATTTTGCGCGCATTACCTGGGGGAGAGCAGCTGTAACATCTCCATTTCCACCAACCAGACACAAGCTTGACTGTTGTGACTCAGCGCCCACGTGCTGCACATCTTGTGTGTCAGTGTATCTTTTTTTTTTTTTTTTTTTTTTTAAAGGTGGTTTAATATATGTAAGTCATATTCTAAATTCATGAAAGTCAACAGTCATATGAAACATCCCTCTGTCTGGTTGCCTGAAACAGAAGATTAACACCAGCACAATTTTGTGCAATTTAAAAATAAAACCATATTAAGAAAATTATTAATAATCCCATAAGTTACAGTTTAACCTTTGGTAAAGGGGTGCCCACATTTTTTCATTTTTCATTTGCCCACATTCTCTTTTCCTTGTTATTTTGATAAAAATATATCTGGATTTGGAGATAATTTGTTGTTTCTGTTTATGTATGTGTTCCACCCTTAGAGGAAAGTCTCCAACACACACACACACACACACACACACACACACACACACACACACACACACACACACACACACACACACACACACAGTGGAGGTGAGTGAAATACTTGAAAGCCATACCTGATTAAGAGTATCTAAACAGAAAATAACTTTGATAGAAGCAAACCTAAACTGTGAGGATATTGCTTACATAAAAGTATCAGATAATTACTGTATTTAAGTATCAAAAGTAATTTTATGATATTAAATGTTACTGAGTATTGAAAATAAAGGTACAAATAAATTCTGGTAATAAAAAAAAACAAGCAGTCAGAATTTTAAGGATTATTTAGTAAGGAGCAACCTGAAGGCTACAAGTCATGATAAATTACATCTTGCAATAAAGTTGTTAAAAATATTAAAACTGTTTCTGAAGCTTTGACCTCTTGGTATATTTTAGCCCATTTTTATTCTGAATTCATCAAATACTGCCGCTTTGACAGTGTTCAGGGCGTACAATCATTGACACCAAAAGCCACATTTTAGGTCTATGAGAAGCCACTGAATGTCATTAGCTGAAAACGCAGCCACTGGAGAACCACTGGCAATGTTATAATACAGCGCTGGACTGCACCCGCCATGGCAGCCTGATAGGAGGATGGGCGACGTAACTTCAGAATGCGTGCATGTGTGTTTGTTGATGTCCCGGCATTGTTGCCATTTGCTTTTGTTACCTTAATATAACCACGTGCAGCATCATTTCACCATGTGTTGACATCACAGTAGCGACATCCCAGAACAAGGGCAGCAGACACAGAAGGATAACTGGAGCATAATATGTAGACACAGAAGTCCACTGATAACCCTAACCCTGTGTCTACAGTAAAATACTTGTACAATATATAGAAATGAGTCAAAGTATACATTCTATTTAGGAAATGTGGTGGAGTAAAAGTAAAAGCTGACAGGCATATAAAAACTCAGGTCAAGTTCAGATACTGCCAAACAAATATGTAATTATTGTAACATAGAATTATTATTTCATTACATAACACCACACACACAAATGCACGCAGGCAGACACATACACACACATGCGCCCACACACATGCACACACACACAAGCAAACACCCACGTAGATATAAATTATATATATATATATATATACCTTATATGTATACATACAGTTGCAAGAAAAAGTATGTGTGTGAACCCTTTGGGATTACTTGGATTTCTGCATAAACTGGTCATAAAATGTGTGCTGATCTTCATCTAAGTCACAACAATAGACAAACACAGTCTGCTTAAACTAATCAAGCACAAAAAAGTATATTTTTTTCATGTTTTTATTGAGCACAACATGTAAACATTCACAGTGCAGGGTGGAAAAAAGTATGTGAACCCCTAGACTAATGACTTCTCCAAGAGCTAATTGGAGCCAGGAGTCAGCCAACCTAGAGTCCAGTCAATGTGATGAGATTGGAGGTGTTGGTTACAGCTGCCCTGCCCTATAAAAAAAACACACAATTTTTGAGTTAGCTGTTCTTAAGAAGCATTGCCTGATGTGAACCATGCCTCGAAATGGTTACAAAAGTATCTCTAAAAGCCTTGATGTTCATGTGTCCACGGTAAGACAGACTGTCTACGAATGGAGAAAGGTCAGCACTGTTGCTACTCTCCCTAGGTGTGGTCATCCTGTAAAGAGACCGCAAGAGCACAGCACAGAATGCTCAATGAGTTGAAGAGGAATCCTGGAGTGTCAGCTAAAGACTTACAGAAATCTCTGGCACATGCTTACATTTTTGTTGACAAATCTACAATAAGTAAAACATTAAACAAGAATGGAGTTCATGGGAGGACACCACAGGGAAAGCCACTGCTGTCCAAAAAAAAACCATTGCTGTACGTTTGAAGTTTGCAAAAGAGCATGAAACCAAATGATGAAACCAAAATTGAGTTGTTTGGAAGGAACACACAACGTTATGTGTGAAGAAAAAACAGGCACAGCACACCAACATCAAAACCTCATTCAAACTGTGAAATATAGTGGAGGGGGCGTCATTGTTTGGGGCTGGGCCTCTGGGCCTGGACGGATTGCTGTCATCGACGGAAAAATGAATTCCCAATTATATCAACCCATTTTGCAAGAAAACTTAAGACCATCTGTACGCCAACTGAAGCTCAACAGAGGATTGGTGATGCAACAGGACAACGACCCACAGCATAGAAGTAAATCAACAACAGAATGGCTTCAACAGAAGAAAATATGCCTTCTGGAGTGGCCCAGTCAGAGTCCTGACCTCAACCTGATTGAGATGCTGTGGCATGACCTCAAGAAAGCGATTCACACCGGACATCCCAAGAATATTGCTGAACTGAAACAATTTTGTAAAGAGCAATGGTCCAAATCCCTCCTGACCGTTGTGCAGGTCTGATCTGCAACTACAGGAAACGTTTGGTTGAGGTTATTGCTGCCAAAGGAGGGTCAACCAGTTATTAAATCCAAAGGTTCACATACTTTTTCCACCCTGCACTGTGCATGTTTACATTATATAATAATAATAATATATATATAAATATATTTTTTTGTGCTTGATTCGTTTAAGCAGACTGTGTTTGTCTATTGTTGTGACTTAGATGAAGATCAGAACACATTTTATGACCAATTTATGCAGAAATCCAAATAATCCCAAAAGGTTCACATACTTTTCTCACTTACTTTCTTGCAACTGTATGTTATTTATATAGGCCTATTGTAGATCAGTGGGAAAAGGTAAAAGAAAAGTGCTAGTGTGGAACAGTGGAACAGTGGGGGTGTCTCTAATTTAATTTCATAGGCATTTAAAGGGCATTACTGGATGATCCATCCATCAAGGCCATGAGAAAAGAGGCAAAACGGGGGCAAACGCAGGCTATGCTGTTAAATCCAGTGAGTCACTACAACACCCAGCAGACAAAAAATGCTTCTGCAATAAGCCCCATTAAATCCTGCGGCTGAATGGAAGTTGAAACTCACACTTTTTGAGATAAGGACAGTATGACTGCCTGGTAGAAGAGCAGAGGTTCGTACGGTGTGTGGTTAAGACACTCAAACAGAGAGATTCATTTCATTCCATTCCAGCTTTGAACTGCTTAATGAGCAGAAAGTAAAACTTCAACATTTTCAGTGCATTGTGTTTGTATTCTGATAGTTGCGGAGGCTTTATGAATGAAATAGACTGTTTACTTCCAGGTAGAAAAGCTACGTCCCGCACATTCACTTTAACAGCACTGAGCAAACTTGGATAAAGAACAGCTGAGATGCCGGTTGACAAGAGTGGAGAAGAAGTTGGGTTTTTCGGATTTCCATCTGTGAAGAACAAACATACTCAAAGACAGCTCTGGACTCTGCGTCTGAAAAGGGAGGAGGTGTGGGACAGTGCAATGGCTTGTGTCAGACAGCTGCCTTACAGTGTCAGGAGCTGGGAAAACCTGGGAGCCTCATGACCAGATTTGTGAAAGCATTGCCTGCTGAAGACTACAGCTTGAGATGGTTGAGCAGCTTGTTTGACCAGCTTCAAGGATACTTATGCATAACATCTGATGGTTTAGCCAGTCATACCAGCTTGTGATGGTCACTCTAGTTGTTTTTTCCATTGAAGTTCCTTCAAAATTAAACCAAACCAATGTTCTTAAGTATATTCTTAAGTAACAGTGTCATGAGGGGGATGTATGATGTCAAACACAGAGAAAATTAAACCTGTTCCAAAAACTTTAATGATGGATGAAAGTTTTGAAGTCAGTATGCAAATGCATTTTACACAAATGTTATTTTTAGATATGCAAAGATTTGGGACTAAAAAAACAGATTAAGTGTGCAAAGGCCTTTACCCTTACCTTAATCTGATATGTCACTGTTTTAAGCTAACACGCCATAGATAGCTAAATGCTAACGTAACATTTTCTTCAGGGTTTCCACTTTGGGACCAAGGAGCGAAAGAGGCTGATTGTGAACTGATGGTTGACTGATCATGGGCTGATCGTGGACTGATCGTGGGCTGATCGTGGACTGATTGTGGGCTGACGGTAGACAAATCAATCATCATGTCACATGCTGCTCCATTTGCAGTTAAACATCCTCAGGACTCCACTGTAATGATCTGGCCTTATTGGTATCTTGTTATTAATACACATCTATGCTCAGACCACAAACACACTACAAATGGAAACCAAAATGCTTAATACCAAAACTTTGTCCTGTTGTCTACACGTTGTGCATACATATGCAGATAATAAGATAATGTCTTTCTAGAGATTAGTGAAGTCCCAGCTAAAATAAAGGATCAATATGATTGTAGACCGCCCCTTTCCAGTCCTTGTGTGTATGTGTGTGTGTGTGTGTGTGTGTGTGTGTGTGTGTGTGATTTCTAGTCTGCCTGTGTCACTGAGTGGGTTTCTGTCTGTCAGGAGCTTACCATTTTGGATGACACCTGTCACCTCCAGCTGAGACTTAAGGCCACTCCATGCCATGAATTAGACAGATTTAGCCGACCTGTAGTACTACGCTGCAAAAAGAGCCATCAAAAACACAACCCTGGAACAGTGAAGTGAAGAAAACAATGGTTTATTTGTTTTTTCTCCACAATGCTTTGGGAGTGAGCCATCCCCAAACCAGGTTAATTCCCAAAGAAGCAAGGAAACATTAGGATATGTTTTTTTCTTCACAAAATCAACAGCCCAGCAAAAAGACAAAACGATAAACAAGGCACACAATTTTTCAAGTACTAGGCCTACCACTGACACATAATAAATATACACAACATGTGGTCTTGTTCTATGGAAGGCATGTCAATGTCTCACTGCTACCATCAGAAAGTTTAAAGAGAAAGTTCACCCCAAAATTGAAAATACATATTTTTCCTCTTATCTGTATTGAACTACACGCGCCAACTGAATCACTGTGCAGAAGTATGGAAGTATGTCCGACTCCACCACAGTAGGTGGAGATATGCTCCCTTTCAGCTATTTGCTATTAGACCTTCTTCTGGTTGACCTTTTACTTCACAAACCAAACAAGTAAGCAAACAGGTTGCATGTGGAACAGTGACAACATGGATAACTTTTTGGCGAACACATTTTGTATGTACTCCACGCTTAACTTTTACCTTCTTCTTGCTTTGTTTTCTTCCCTTCTTCTTCTGTTTTCCCCAGATTTTCTTCTACAAATTTGTGCTTTTTGTCTTCTGGGTCAAAGCCTGGTGAGGGGACAATGGAGCATGTGCAGAACGCCTAAGCCAGATCAGGTCTGATTGAGGTGTATACACGAAAGAGTAAATAGACCCCCAGCCTCATTATCCAGGTGTTAGTCCAACTCTGAGAAATTCAACTTCATCCTTTTTTATTCAGACTAACATGCTGACATTTCCAGTTTTAGTTGGACTAGCACAATAATTTGACCTTTTCTGACTTTATGTAAACCTACAGATTTTCACCGTAGCCCTAACCAGTCCCTCTCCTCCTCCTCCCTCTCCCCTCTTCCCTGAACCTACAGATTCAACCAACGCAAGCAACAAGTCCTGGCCACTCACTGGGAGAGTAGGGCTGCTCATTCCTTTATCATCCTGGCATTTGCAAAGTAGCGTACATGGTTCAATAGCAAGAAAATAGTTGCCACAACTGAAACTGCTCACAACACGGTCTGTAGTTTATTCTGAGTAACCAGGTCATGATTTCTAGAGATCAAACTAATAAGATCATATATTGAAAGAATTTTCACTGAGATTCTGATTTTAGAGTGTGAGATAATTTTTAGTCACTGTGACCAACTAGCTTAAAGACTAACCTATCAACATTGCACTGCAAAATATATCCAAATGAGGTTTAAAAACTTATTCATCTAATTTGAAAAGAGCTTTACATTCATAATATCTGAGATCCCACCCACCCATCCACAGAAAAAACATACATTATTATCTGCAGCTTTGATATAAAAATACAACTTTGGTGCCTTAATTTCACAACAAATTCAGAAAAAAACCCAGAAACCACCACAAAACCGACAGGAATAACTTAAATGATTCAAAATAAGTAGTCTCTTATTTAAATTAAACAGGATCCCCACAATGTCTTTGGTTCAGTAAGGCAAAGGTGACACTAAAACAGCAACTTCCACAACAGAGGGCAGTGGTCTAAGTTTGTGCTCCTTTCACACATCAGCCACAGTTACGCTCCAGTGCCCCTCTGACAGACTCATTTGTCCACTGAGAGCTTTTGTCAGAGAGATAGCTCATTTTCTCTCTCTTTCTCTTTCTCTCTTTGAGCAGCTCATGATTTGAGCAAAGGACAATATAAATATAATATAAATAAAAGAAAGAGAAAATATGAGCTGGGACTGTCTTGTCACATGTAAACAGAGTTTTTAAAAACACCAGCTTGATGGTGTGAAAAAGGAAGCTACTAGTGTTTTCATTGAAGTTAAAGGGTCACTTCACATAAATTACGAACAATTTTCACACCTTTTTCTAGTGACATCTATCCATGTCGACAGTTTGGATTTTATTTGTCCAAGCAGAGATTTCTGCCTCCACCCAAATACAATCCAAATGTAACCTTTTCAAAGCATTAAAATATGACATTTAGAAATGTCCATATAAACATACAGAGACAGTGTTCCTATAACTCAGGTTTATACACACAAGTCGCAGTTTGTAGTTTAACCTTTTCAATCACCACTGTTCTTGTGCTGCTGGTAGACACCCACAAGTATTTAAACCTTTGAACCCTAGCTAATTGGTGTGATCTCGTTCAGAAATATGGGGTAAAAGGCAATGAGCAACTGAGTGAGAAATGTTCTTTAAATAAACAGATTTAGGAAATTATTTTTTAAAAGTCTAGGGGAAAAAATGATAATTAGAAAATTATTTTAAAAAATATTATTTTTTCCATGCAGTTTCCAGGTCTTTTCCTTTTTTTTTAAACATTCTTTTAGGTTTTTGCATGGTTGTTTGTTTTTGCTAATTTTCAATCACTGCCTTCCTCCCATGTTTTTGAGAGAAATTAAGACAATATGCTCAAGTTTCAAAGGGTTAACCACTTCTTTTTTGACAACAGTTGCTATAAAAACTGTTGACCATGTGTTCTAAAAAGATGTTGCTGTTGAAAGACAAATTGAATTTTAATTCACCCCCCTTGTACTGGAGTGGACACAAAAATCTCAGAGGCTGACATGGAAATCTGGACAAATAAATCCAAAATGATCTGACTTTATGACAACAGATGAGTGAGATTTGAGGAATTTGGGTGAACTGCCCCTTTAAAGGTGCACTGTAGAGTTTCTTGGAAACTAAGTTCTATTTACATTCAGTATTATCCAAGAAAACACACTGCGTGTATCCTGGGGCTCTGACAGAGGCTTTAAATGCATTTAATTCCTCATAAAACTTTTGCAAAGCTGATTTTTATGACGAATTTTCAATCCTTCATTGTTTAGATTCATTTTCAGCAGCGTGCAGTCTTCTTTTGATCTGCCTGTTTCCACTGCATTAAGAGTCACCTGTAGCTCAGTGGCATCGTGTAAAAGCATTGGTAGGAATGTGTATCGCAGTTAATAGAAAGTTACTAGAAATGAGAAACTCCACAGGGTACCTGTGAGGGCCATGCCAAGCTTCATGTGTGAAAGGGGCCACAGAGGACATTACTTTAATGGGAAAAGGTGCACATAATTCTGACACACAATTTCTGATAATTTACTTACCATACCACAGATACACCACTCAACTTAACCCTTTGAAACCCGCAGTGACATCACTGTTCTTGTGCTGCTTTCAGATGCCTTTCACAAATATTTAAACCTTCAAACAGTGAGCAAATTGGTGTGATTTCTTTCCAAAATATGGGGAATGAAAGGAAATAAGCAATTTGGTAAGAAATGTTCCTCAAACTGCAAGAAATTAGTAGATTTAGAAAATTCTTTTTAAAAAGCTAAGGGAAAATGTCAAGGAAAAGAAGAAAAAAGTTGGGAAAAATCTATATTTGTAATAAGAATTACTATAATCTTTTTATAATCTCTTTCCCCAGGTCATTTTGTTGTGTGTGTATATATATTTATTATTATTTAAAAAATGTATTTATTTATTTTACAAATTTTCATTTTACTTTTTTTTGCTCAATTTAGGGTCATTTCTTCTTGTTTTGTGCTTTCTTTCCATGTTTTTGAACGAAATCAAGACAACTTCCTCAGATTTCAAAGGGTTAAGAGTTCACAGGGATTCAGGTTCCCATTTGAGTACAGCAGCTAACTGCAAGATTTTACCCTAGCTTAGCAGCTACCAGCTAACAAGGTAACAAGCAAACTTTCACACTGAGGTAAACAGTTGTTTAACAACATGATGGATCCCACCAAGCCCCATGAACACACTCAATTGCCATTTTATAGCACTTATTCTCTTGCCATTTTTGGGTCTAGCAAATGAACCCAATCCTGGTGACCCCATTCTTGATCCCTCCCTAAAGCTCTGACTGTCTCAGCGTATTTCTTTTTTTTTTAAGTCACCAATGAGAACACTGCGACTCAAAGATCAAATTAAAAATGGTCCCTTGGGTATAATAGTTGAGATGAGTGGGTTTAGATATAAAAATGACAGTTGAGCTTAGGGATGTCATGGGGAGGTCAGGGTTTGCTATGCTTTTCAGGATAACAACAGGTGCAGAGCTGCAGTACAGTAGGATCCATAAAACCATCATGGAAGTTGCTGTTTCATAGAATGTTGTCCCCAATAAATAGCTGTCACTTGTAGTTCTAATGTACATGTCAAAATAAGGCTACTGTCATATCTGTGCCAGTCCTTTGAGGGGATGAGCAGGCAGTGTGTTCACGCTCTAATTGGCTGCCATAGGAAGCAGGTCAATAGAAGAAGAGAAGCTGAGAATGTGTGTGTTTGTGTGTGCAAGTCCTGTAAGTGCACGTGAATCCTCCACACTGACTGCTGCCACAAGTTCAGCTTCAGCTCTTCCTCAGGACACAACATCAGTCCTGTTTACTGTCAGCTACTGCAGCTGGCACAGCACTGTGTGTGTACACACACAAACACATGTTGCTTTACTGACATGTGCCTGTGTGTGTGTGTGTGTGTGTGTGTGGTAAATATCTTATGTCCAGGACAGTCCAGTTATTGTCAGAGCCACAGTCCATTTCAGGAGTGGTTACATTTGTGTGTGTGTGTGTGTGTGTGTGTGTGTGTGTGTGTGTGTGTGTGTGTGTGTGTGTGTGTGTGTGTGTGTGTGCGTGTGTGCTCCTATGAAGAGGCAGTGCAATCAAAGTGCTCAGTGCTCCTTCAGCCTGTGAAGCAGAGACAAACATTAACACCGTATTGATAAGTTTGTAGTCATTAAGTTTTACAGTGCAGAGCAATCAGCCTGATGAATTGTTGTCCGTGCAGGAACATTTGCTCTATATTTTTCTTTTTGCTGAGAACATTTATCAAACTATTCATTATGATCACATCTTATGTTCTTCAGAATGTTAATTCAGCTGACAAAGTTCTTGAAAATACTTTTATCCAACAGTGATGAGGGACAGTTTCGATCACAGAAGGAAAGCCCATTATGCTTTTTTAAATAATAAAGTCACTAAGGCAGTGTTTAAATCCCATTCAAAGTATCAGTGTCAATTATAGGTGGGCGATATGGCAAAAACATCATATCATGTTTTTTTAAAGGCAGGATCACAATCACAATTTTATCACAATGCTTTTCGTTTTGGATTTTAAGACTGAACAGTACAACCAAGCCTGTTTCACAATTTAAAAAATATAGCCCTAAAATAAAAAAGAATAACACAACATTTAGGCCAAAGTACCTTTTTAACAGATTTTAATCTGTGTGTGCAATTTTGTTTTCCACTGTTTTGATGGGAACCATATCTATTTGGTAAAATATTATCAATGTTGAATTTTTGAGGGGGACAAACACACAAACTCTGTGTTTTCATTTTCATCCATGAATTCCCACTTATGAAATAAAGAGGGAGGGGAAAGAAAGCCAAGACTCAGTTTGCTATGATTGATTGATCTGTGTTTCTATAGGGAAGGCATGAAACGGACCAGAAAATAGTTTGCTTCAGCTGAGAAAAAAACAAGACCAGGTTAAAACCTAGTGGTTCCCAACCTTTTTTCTTCAGGGACTTATTTACCATCACTGAGTACACTGAAGACATATTTTAGGGATTTTTCACATAAAATTAAGAGAAAGGTTGGGGCTTAGGGCCGTGGCCCCCGGCCCCCAAATCACTACATCTGGCCCTGGTAATAATAATGAGAGCTCAGTGCAAGCGGCTGGATGAGACACGGAACGATGCGCTCTAAATACTGCCATCCAAAGTCTGACTAAACCTGAAACTAACACAAAATAGTCTTTAGAAGTCTAAAGAAATCACTTTCCAACTCTGAATATTTATCTTTTGGTTCATTCAGACACTTGAGGAGAAGCTCCGCTCTGTCCGTCTGTCTCCCTCTGTTTTATCTGTGATAATGAAACAGC
Organism: Plectropomus leopardus; assembly: GCF_008729295.1. Taxonomy (NCBI): domain Eukaryota; kingdom Metazoa; phylum Chordata; class Actinopteri; order Perciformes; family Serranidae; genus Plectropomus; species Plectropomus leopardus. Next base: position 1,140,156 of record NC_056472.1, read on the forward strand.
ACTCAGTTGTCAAATAATCAGCTGTATTCTACAGTCATTCACTGCATTACATGATTGTTCAACACTTGTGCTGTCGCAGTGTTTTGGCATGAGATTTGCTTTGGAATCATGAGAGTGTGAGACTGATGGTGAAAGTGTGCGTCACACGCCAGAAGTGTGAGAGTTGGCAACCCTGAAATATGTTAAAAAGCAGAGCTATACTCTTATAATGTTAAACACAGTCACACAGTGGGGGGCAGCTGCTCTCTCTGATCATTAACACATCCTCCCTCTGCAGCTCTGCTCGACCCGAAAAGAAAGCCAAAAAGTTTGGACGCGTAGCATGTATGAGCATAGAACTACAACAGATAAAATGTGCACTGTAGCACTATACAGCGATCTCTCCATGACGGCGGATCCTGGACACTTTCCAGTTCTTCAAAATCTAATATCGTCATATTGCACACTCCTAGTTTCAACGTAGATCACCTTGTTCTCTGCCAGTATGTCACAAGAGGAATTCTTTGTCTTTCATTCATTTGTTATTGATTAAATTACGTATTCATCTTACACTATTAGAAATGACCTGTTTTTGTGTTTGTTTGTTTGTTTTTTTTTAAAAAAAACACCTTTAATGGAATCCAAAATAATTTTTCATCCTCCACTGATGAGCTTCTGAGCTCAATTAAGACACTAAATTCAAATTCAAACTGTTCCCAAAAATCGATGTCCTAGAATAAAGATGGACTGACTCGCCATCTAGTGGCATTTGAAGATAAACCTGTAAAATTTGGGTCGGACAAGGACATTCAGTTTTTAAAAAAAATAAGGTTACAATGGGAATACAATTTAAATGAATATTTTTTGCCTATTCTCATAATATTGAGCAGCACATCTCCACAGTGAGTGTGCCTGTTCATAACACAACTCATATTCCAGCTGATGCAGAAGACAGACAACACGCAAAGTCAGCAGTCACAGGACTAAAACATTAAAATAATACATTTAATTATTTTTACTCAAACACCCGTGAGCTGACCTTTGTGTTCTTTGGTAAACAAAGAAACCACACCTGGAAATAAAATGAAAATTCTATGTGCAAATCACCTAGTTTCTTGTCACCAGTGGGGTACCCATCCTGATGCAGGACTCGTGTCTAGCCTGATAGCTTGTTCAAAACCAGACAATTCTGCCATTAACTTATTAAAGCAAGTCTCCTACCAAAGAATCTGCACTTCATAGAAGCAACTCTAACCTCCTTGCCTTGACCTTTTTTTCTAGAATAGTATCTATTTTCGGGTTTTTATGCAACAATATTACTACTGCTGCTTTGGTTGTATGCACTGAAGCAAAAAAAGCTTTCGCTTCATACAGCTGGTTCTGGATTCCATCTATTGTACATGTCTTTCCAGTAAATGTGCAAGAGTACAGCTCTATACCTGCAATTTTCTTTTTAGAGTTTTTGAAGCCCTTAATGTTGCAGTTAAAATATGAAAAATACATCATATTACAGCTGCTAAAATGATGGAGAATTTATCTGGGAGGATCTTTAAAAAAATATTTCTTAAATTTGCTACCAAAGGGCATCTGGTGGCTGAGTGGATAAAGCAGGTGCCCCATAAATGAAGGAAGTGTCCTTCCCATAGCAGACTTGGGTTCAGCTCCCGCTCTTGGCCTTTTGCTGCATGTCATTCCCTCTCTCTCCCCCTTTCACGCTACTGATCTGTCCTGTCTAATAAAGGCAAGAAATGCCAAAAACTAATCTTTAAAAAAAAAATAAATAAATTTGCTACCAAATGTCTACACAGCCCCCAGTAAATCCCACTTGTCAGTCCTCCAAAAGTCTTTCAGGGATACTACTACTACTTCTACTACTACTGACACTACTAACAGGAAAATAATTTACAGGATAAGTGCTGCAGAACATACCGTATTGTCCGAACACTTAACAGATAGTAGTTTTCAATGCACTGTATGTGTTTATAGTTTTTGAACACAACTGGAGAAAACCCACAGCCCAACATTTAAACCTTAAATCTAAATGATCCATTATGTGAATCTGTGAGAGGTACTATATAATGTAATTGACTGGAAGGACAACAACATGCAAAAGACACAGAACACTGTCTACAAATGAACAGGAGAAAATAAGGACTCACTCTACAGCCGAGATGGGACGGGATTTAGATGAGGTCAGCTCCTTTGTCACAAGCCGTAGCAAAAGCTGAAAACAAACAAACAAACACACACACACACACACAAACACACACACACACGAACACACACTCTCAAATATTAGTTTGAGTTTATTAAACATATTCCTATTATGTGGTGCTGATGCCAAAATGTGCATTTAAAGCTGTATTATTTGATTTTTTGTCCACTTGGGTGCAGCAGAGGAAGCTATAAATGACAACATCTGAAATATCATCACATTATTAAGTTGTTCGCAACACGAACATCCCTTCGGTGTCATGTTTGTGTCTATGTGATGAACATAACTACACTACTGACTGTCTTTGGGCTCTGGTTTTGGTCTCCACCAACTCCAGAGAAATCTGTCTCTTTTGCTGCTAAATGCTCCACTCTGTTCTGCCTGCTGCTGAGCAGATAGTGTACTGTGAGTTTATCAAACTTTAAAGCTGAAAACATCTGCCAGCTGGAATCAAGCTTGATGACAGCGATGACTATGGACAAAACAAACTGCAACTTCAGAGTCGATGATAATTCTCTGCGGGTTCATCACTACAAGTGGTAGTTTGATCTAATGTTAATTTCAGAGGGTTGTTTGGTGCAGCTATACCAACAAGTCAATGACAAACATTTGGAACCATTGTTATTGTTGATAGTTTTCAAAGCACTCACCAGCAGAGCGAGGAAGTCAGCAGTCATCAGCATGTAGAAGACCTGATCCCAGCCGCCTGCAGACAGCAGCCCAGCCAGCAGAGGGCCCAGCGCTGCACCTGACAGCATCAACACAAGAAGCAGCATTTGTTTGTGTGTCAGGATTATCTCAGCACTTCAATGACAAACCCATAACGATTTCAGCTTGAATTCCTAATGAATCTTAGATTTTAGGGAAAATGCTACACTGTATTGAGAAATAACAGAAGACACACCAACATGATCACTACATAGATCATTAAAACATTACACTGGCAATATTTAATCCCCAAAGTCCTCTGTGACACATAGCCTTAACTGTTGCCCAAAAACTATCAATACATATCAGTCAGCCACACTGTTGACCTGGGTCACATTTTCCTTCATCACCATGAAGACACTCACTATTGTGACTCAATCCCACATACACCATCAAGCTGCCCAAATACTCACCACAGCACCAAATATGGATTATTCTGCTGCTGAATTTAGTCCCTAACAAACAATATTCCTTATGTTTGAGTAACATTTGATATAACTACAGTGAGCAGCTATTTGAGGAAATCACTGAGTCTTAGAAATGTTATATATGAGTTATTTTCAAAGATGTACATCTTCAGTAGTAACCAGTGGGTTTTGGGCTACAGACAGGCTGGATGATTTCAAAAGTTTTGTAAGAGGGACCATACACTATTGGTTTGTTTTTTTTTCATGGGATTTGTTTATAATCAAAAACATTTTGGATGACAGACTTATCCCTCAAGTAGTTTAAACTTTGCTCTTTGGTAAGTCTGCATGACAAAGGGTCATATGGCATTTCTGTAATTTTGTAGCTAAAATTGTGCTTGCTGGGTTCTTTATTGTGTGTCTTACAGTGCAGAAATCTCAGTGATACTGACCTACAGATCCTGTGCCATCGATGATGGCTGTGACAGTAGACAATGCTCTGGCATTGCCTTTCAGGCTCTTGTGGGTCCCCTGGGGCCAAACATCAGAGGAGAGAGGGATGAGAGAGGAAACCTGTGCATATTGAGTTCATAATAATGTCCAAACTTAGAGGACTGGAATGAGAGTTGAACACTCTTACCAAATCAGCAGACACCGCGGTTGTGATGAGGGAGTATGGTCCATTGACCAGGCCACCACACACTAACAGCATGCCTGGGGAACACACACACTGGGTCAGTTCTATCTGGGTTTACAGTTGGGGATCCACCACATACAGCCACAGCTACTGCACTCCTGTTGACCTAATTGCACCCGTCATCCTAAACACGAGTGGATCTTTGAGAACTACTTGAGTCTGGAACAAAGTGTGTAGACATGGAGCAGCAATGCTTTCTCTGATGTCACTGTATGTTCTGATGATTATACTGCACCTCATCCTCTGCGGTATCGCACACTGACATTTGCAGATCCTCTTCAGTGTGAGGAGAAGATAATGAGCCGCAGCTGTGTGCATCATGAGCTCAATGTAAACGCCACTGAGGATAATTACGGCTCAACCAATCAGTGCTGATGAGCTACCCTGATAAATTTAGCCAGCTCATGTGACCTTGATTTTTTTGGATGTATGATTAGCAGCTGGACACAGGCTGGGATATTTAGCTCAAGTGTTTGTGTTTCTGTGTTGATTTATGCAGTATGCAGTCCTTCCTGAATTTTGCAAAAACAATACATATGACAATATTTTAGATGTTTTTTGTCAGTTTATGACTGATTGGCATTTATGCACATACATACGACTTTCCCGCTGCGTTCATGAATCCAGTGTAGAAATAGCACCACAAGGTGGTGCCTTTGTTTTGTTTTGTTGTGATACACCAGAGTTGAGTTTTTTTAACACTGTTGCAAACCTCCTCCAACTGGCATCCACACAAAGGATCTAACTCTCTCAAAGGTTAGGAGCAGGTGCATGTTATCATCTCTGTGTTCTACTCCACATGTATGATTAGAGAATATAGTGCTGTGGAGACCTGGCATGGATGCTCCATGTTATGTACAGTGGAATGAAGTAACAGAGTGGAAATCTCCATTTAACCAGGTGTTGAATCTCCGAGCTAATCTGCTATCCTGGAGTTCCTGCTGACCAGCCCATGCTGCTAGCTCTCTGCTGTGCAAGGTGAGCTGACTGAAGCAATACGCTGAGTGCAGTTCTATAACAAAATAAGATTTGACCCGTTTTGAATTTGCAGTAAAGTTGCAGTGATTGGACAATACTGCAAGGTCATGCTGAAATCCGGGGATCTGGCTGAATTTTGTTGCAATCACAACATCCTGGAGGGACTAAACATGATTCTAAAACAGTGTTCAGGAGACTTTAGGAGAAAAAAAGAGATACAAGAACATTTTAGAGGAAGTAACTGAGCAAAAGGCTGCCTTAATTCACAACATGTTTACAACCATGTCATAAAATGAACATTTCAAGTTATACTGGTTGGGGATTGACTAGACCTGCTATTAAATCACTTTAAATGTGTGTTTACTGTAGTTAAAGAAATCTTTTACTTTTACAACTGAAAAAAAAATATTTTGTGTTTAAAATGTCTAAAACAAAAAAATGGCAATCAAGTCCTCAGAGCACTAAGTGATCACTGCAAATAAAACATTTTGTCTCATTGATGGACCCAAATCCCCAAACTATTCATTCAATGACAACATAACATATAGAAAAGCAGGTGACATTCAAGAACTGGAGAATGTTCTGAGAGTTGGCTCTTACCGATGGTGGGTCCCAAACCAAACTCACTGATCATGGAGAAGCCATACAGCTGCAGGAAAAAGAATGCACAACGGTCAGAACAAAGATGCTGTGTGTGTCTGTGTAACCTGTCGGCTGACAAAGACACACATTTAGCTTCAGTGAAACATGTTTCCTTTAGTGGCACACGGCAGGGGGAGCTGATGCAAACAGAGGCCTGGTGAGCATTGCAGGGTAACCTGACTCTCTGCATGCTCCTTGTCTATTTATCAGTCACTTCTTTTCTTGGCTGCTGTCCATCATTCTACTTGCCACAGACTAGTGGGCCAGACTTCCCTATGAAGCACTGCCAGAAGTTACTGAGCTTGATGTTTTGACTCTGACTTTGGACTGTGGATGAGCACAGTGTAGTGGAAACTTACTGTGGGAGCAGCCAGCAGCAACATAACCGCACAGGTGGTGGCTCTCTTCCCCAGTTTGTCAGAGATCACTCCTGCCAAGATCCCACCTGTATATCACACACACACACACACACACACACACACACACACACACACACACACATTATAGTGAGAGGCAATGAGCCAGGAAAATATTGATAATTGATAATATCTTTCACATTACACATTACACAACCATAATGGACGAGTCAATACAAACAGTAGGCAAATGACAGAAGAAACATCACATGCATACACACATGCGCATGTGCAGGATAAGTTCAAGATAAGAGAACAATGTAAACAAAAGCACCTACCTACTATTCCTCCCACATCAAACAGGGTGGAGAGATCTCCTGCCTTCTTGGCATCTAAGTGAGCTGCAACACACGCGCACACACACACACACACACACACACACACACACACACACACACACACGTTCATTTGTCTTTCTCCTGTATGAGTGGTGGTAATGAAAGTGAGGGGGCTGGTCTGCCTGCACATTGTAGCACAACACAATAACACAGTGACATTGTTCAGGCGGAGGTGCTGCAGAGGCTTTGTGATCACAGACCAGATAATGTTACATTGCTGTGTAAAGGCCTGCTCAGCTGTCAGTCTCCACACTAGCCTCAAGTGTTAAGCCTCTCTGTTATTCTCACAAGTAGTTAATGTTAGTCTAAAATGTGAAAAAGTCCCCAAGATCATTTGACCTAAAAGTCCTGACAGCAATCGTACCAGGTCAGACCTGTAACAAATCTGTATCAACTTCAACACAGCACAGTCTAATGTGAATGCAGTCAGATAAACAGAAAGGATCCAGCAGCAGCACAAGCTTAAACACGCTTAGAGGAAGAAGTATGTGTCCTGTTCTGCCTTCTAAAATCATTATCATAAATGAATTACTGTCTCTTACAATAACTAATAAAGCCAACAGAGCCAAATTCAGATCAGATCAGATCTACTAAATCTATTGTTCCCCTCATGGTGCAACCAGGACACAGGAGGCTACAATCATCAGACCTGCGGGAATTCTCTTGTCTCCACCTGTGGACAGTTTCCTTCTGTCTGTGAGCTTTTGAAGGTGTGCTTTAGCCTCTGTATTCTATTACGGTTTTATGGGAAGCCAAACTCTAGTGCCCCTTCTTTTGATTAAATTAATTTGGATCTAGAATCGGTTTTGAATCAAACATGACAACAGGTCACAGCTCTAATGAAAATGCTCCAAGCACAGAGCCAGCTCCATAAAGAAATCAGTTTCCAGTTTAGCATGCAGGAACTTGACTGGCTGATTGTTCAAACCCATGGAACTTTCTTTAATAGAGGGATCTCTAGCTTTCCAAAGATACCACAATAACTCACACTGAATGTTGGGGCACAATGCCTGTGACATCTGCAATACTTGTGTTTAATATATGGCATCCTGGGTTTAAATATTTCCTTGATATTGAATATCATATTGTGTCAGTCAATATTTAAGAACAAGCAGACAAAAAGCATAACAGTATACTTGCATATAGTGTTGGAACATCAAGAATTCAATGGAATAATCCTTTCTGGACAATCTTTGACTTTACTTTATCAGTAATAATTCTGTAGAGAAACAGACAAAACTGAAGAATGTTAAGCCTTAGGGACTGTTTAGTGCATTTTCTGCACCAAACGCTGTGTTCATGCAAATGGCATCAAATTAGCAAGACTGTGTATTTTTGTTGGACTTATCTTGGAATTTCCAGCTCAGCTCCTTTAAAAGGTCTAAAATACACTGTGGAAATGAAATTGTCATAAGCCATCAGAGCATAAAAACATGCATTATATTATTTCTGGGTGTCACTCTGGGCTTTTGCCTTTGGATTTGTCATTTTTAATATTTTCTACCTAATGACCCCAGGCTGTTATCATTTAAAAATCTACTTTGAATGTAGTATATTGAAAATGTATTTTTTTCTATTTAAAAACATAGTGGCATCATGACAAAAACCTGGCATTTAAAGTGTTAAAACTCTGAAAATCAATGAATATTTGAAATTCATCATTAGGAGTGATGTTAAAACAACAAACTAAATGAAAGTAGAAAATCATATTAATGTATAAGCTGTTAAGCTTGATTTTAAAAAAGCACCTTTGTGTGCAGAGTGAGTAACATCAAGGTTAATGGCTAAGGGTTAATGGCTGTAATTGTGTTTGGTCCTGACCCGCTTTGGTGATGTAGAGCGGCAGCCAGAAGAGAAAGGTGTAGCTGACCAGCTTGGCAAACAGCAGACACAGAGAGAACTCGATCACTCCCTGCAGACACGAACAGCACACACACATTAATACAGCTCAACACAAATCATTACACTCCATATCCTCATTATGAGGCCTAATCATGATGCAGATCAAGTTCCTCATAACAAACTGAAATAAATAAATAGTGTTCACCTATTAAACTTCTGTCCTAAAATGATATCCCAGAGTCAGAGATATCACTGATTGCTGCCATCATTTTGGCAAGGTTAAAAAAACATCAGTCTGTTGCTGTACAGGTATTAATACTGTGGTGATAGTCTGTTGTCTCTGTGATTCGCCTTAAAGAACCACTGATCAGCAGGCTCATGTCTAATCATCAGCGTTCATGAGGTGCTCTGAATGGAACATTTCTGGTTGAATGTGGGCGTGTAGAGGATGGGATATGAGGCTGATCCACACGTGCACATATTCACAGGTAGGCTGTGATTTGTAAAGGGAGCTGCCTGCATGTGTGCATGAGCATGGTTTTATCTAAATTTTGATCTAAAACTTTTTGGCACACACCATTTTTGGCTTCAGTGCACAGGTATACTTTTGGTTTGCATCCTACACACTGTGTCATAAATGAGTTCCCAGGTGTTTTGGATGATGGGTTTGTGTGAGTCTGTGTGTGTGTGTGTGTGTGTGTGTGTGTCACTTACTGGTATGCGTAGAGCTCCCATGAAGCTGATGGCGGACGGCTCCGATTCCCTCTTTACCACCACGACCGGCTGTGTAGGGACACACACACTGTCCCGGGGTAAGAGCAGCTCTGTGTCGTAACTCTAAAGGACAGGAAAGGGTGATTTGAGCAGTGATCAGAGGTTACAGCTGTAACTGTACTCCGACAGTGTCCACCTACTTCATGACCAATTACAAGTTCACAGCACCTTTTGGTGGGTTTTTTTTTTTTTTTGGTGATTTTTAATCCAAAAATTTTCATCATTTTATTCACGAACTTTAGGATGATGGAAATGTTGATCTCTGACTCACTGTTGTAACAATAAATGGAAGACAGGGACAGAGGTAACTTTGCCATTCTGTGATTTGAAGAGTAATCAAAGATGCAATTAAGTAATCAATTACAACACCACAGTTTCATCCTGGGAAAACAGAATATTACACGCCAACATGCCTGTGTCAACCACTATTTATACAAGCATTTAAGAGTAACTAAACCCTCCAATCTTGGCTGGGGCGTTTTCTCCCTGGAATGTGAAAAATATCCTTTCACCCAAACATGCCGCCTCTTGATCCACAGCACCTCCCTGCCCTCCGCATACACACACACACACACAAATACCTTTGTTGTTTGGTCTGAGGCAGTGATGGAACTGTGACAGAGGGGTTGGTTGGTGATGAAAACAGGCTCCTGCTACTGGGATCAGCCAATAGCTATCAATTGCAATAGCACTTTCAACCTCTAGAGGGCTGTCACTATGCATATTTATATACAATATGCAGAATTTTAATACTTTACACTACACACATATATATACAGTGTATATATATATATATATGATCACATACATATATATATATTCACATACATATACATAGCTTTTGAGCTCAAACAAGTGGTTTGGGGGTTTAGTTAGTCTTTAAGGTCAGCCCTGGTGGAAAAGACAGGCTGGGTTCACCATACAGACAAATGCATTGAAGGTCCAGTGTGTAGGATTTAGGGGAATATATTGGTAGAAATGAAGAGTACTATTCATAACTATGTTTTCTTTAATGTGTATGCACTTGAAAATAAGAATTGCTGTGTTTTCGTTACCTTAGAATGAGCTGTTTATATCTACCTATGGAGCAGGCGCCCTCCTACGGAGTTTCAGTTGGTTGCAATGTTACACTCACCACTATATGCCATAAAATCCTGCACACCGGACCTTAAAGTGACTGAAAGCTGAAACTGAAGTCTGGAAAGAATTATTACATGTGGTCAACCCAATCCAACTATCATTGCAAAAACATTCAAGAAATACTGAGGGTGAATCCTCATGTTCTGACTTCCCTGCACATGTAGACTTGTGGACTTGACTGGCCTGTGTCTTCAGAGTACTGAGGATTGTTTACATCAAACATTTAATATCTATAAAGTCTGCAAGGAAACATAAGCACTCTTCTTGCCATTTACAGAGTCTTTGGTTTGTATTCCTGATGTGCCGCAAAGATTCAGTCCACAAGTCTGCAGGACAGACAGACACTTAAATTCAGTCTGAAGGGCTGTCCACACCATGAATAATAACTATAATGTTGTGAGCATCCGCTCTGATGAACGATAACATTTTGTAAACAGTGGAGCCAAACGTGTGTCCCAGCTGTCATGGAAGCTTAGGAAAATGGATAGATGACCTGTTACTGCCGTACATCGCACTGAGAGACATAATACTGACAAACACTTACCCCCGACTCTGAGGAGGAGCCTCCAGGTGTCCTTCTTGACACTGTCTGTATAAAGACTGATTTATCAAAGTTACATTTTTTTAAAACTCAGTGATGAATCTCTCTGCCATGCCACCTGCCATGTTGAACATGACACCCTTTAAATCTGGATGGATTTTTATTGGCTGTCAGTGTTTCAATCGTTCCAAATCGCTCTGAGAGTTTTACCAGTGATTCAGTTGACCACTGTTGTTGTGGTTAGAGTTATGTTGTGGACTCCATCCACTTGAGTCAGAAAGACTTCTGAAAAAATAGATTTATAGTTATAGTTCTTGGTGTGGATGTCTCTTGAGAACTGTGTTGATCCAGTATCCCACAAAATATGACGGACTCATGGCTGCTGAAGCAACCCTGAAACACCTGGAGGCACTGAAGTAACTGACCTTCCTGTATTGAACACTATCCTCGTAATAGTAGTATGCCTGAATGGATTACAGTGACACATTCAATTGCAACTTACTACAGTGTTGGGAAGGAGAAACAATCCTTTAGTTACTGGTTCAAAAGCTACACCTGTACAATCTAAAGCAGTTCACTACTGAACTGTTATTTGATTATTTTTGCAGCTGTAGCTGGTGATGGTCTTGTCTTGAGATTGTTTCTTCTTACCACGTACAGTATGGTAAGCTAACTGTTAGCTGTAAATGTTTTCCTGGAAAGATTGCAATCAGCTAACTAAACTGAGTCTAACACATCTAAACTGTGACTGGTCTGGCCTGTTGTCTGTGGGAGTAAGTTACTGCAAAACAACAACGGATGCAACTGTAAAGGAGCTCTATGCGACATGGACAGCATTAATATAGCAGGAGGCAACTCTGCCAAATAAAGCAGGCTCGCAGGCACAGCACTGGGCTTCAAAGACAATTTTTCACATGGTCAAACTGTGGAATTACAGCTTCCAGGTCCCATCAAATAATGGTACTGGGCCCAAAAAGACTTTTTCCCATCGACTTACACCATAAAGGACACATCTGTAAATAACTGGATATATTTTCTTGTGTGTACTTCCCCTTTCACTATCAGAATTTGACTAATTCTGTCCAATAACGTTCCATAAGTCTAGAAGAGTGGCACAGTTAATTTATCTTATTTCCATTCAGATCAGCAGAGCTCTAAACTGGAAGTTAGCCGCCTGGCTTGCGAAAGTCTTTTGTGTGCCTACTTTACCTTCCCAACGATGCGGAAAATCTGGGCAATTTTATAACTGTGAAGTTGAACTTTTTTGGCTTACTGCACCACTGAGCAACTTTTATTGAAATGAACAGGGCCCTGCCTCGAATCTGTACCTAGCTTTCTTTATACATCCATTATGTAAAGATATAGTGAAGTAATGGTATCCTGAGTAAAGAATGAAGCCACTCTCTCTCTCTCTCTCTCTCTCTGTTGTAATCTGAGCCTCTCTGTTCTGCTGTGAGTCTGACTGTGCCTGTATGTGAGACCCTGTGTGTGTGTGTGTGTGTGTGTGTGTGTGTGTGTGATAACAGTGTCCTGACGACAGACTGTGTATTAAGATGGACGACATGACAGCTCCCAAAAAGTGAAGATAAAACATGTGGATCGCCCCCCATAATAAACCCTCCCCCCATGTTAGCAAATAAGGTGCCCAGGGATAACGTTTTTCTGTAGGCCATCCCGGAAGCTAGTATCGCCCTGGTTCCCTCGTCAAAAAGCCTATGGGATTTTCCGATTTGATTTTGGATCATGGCAGAAAATAATCTCTGTGGTAATCCAATGTTTATGGTACGTTTATCATACATTTGTAAGATGTTTTGTTCAGCAAGATAATCTTCACACTGCTTTTAAGATTTTTGAAGTCTAAATGCAGTCGCCAGGGGTACCAACTTGTGTACATCTGTATTATTCCTCCATTGCACCTTTTGTACATACATTTTGTGTTCTTTATATTCTATTTTTTCATTTTATATTTATAAATTGCTTTTGTATTTTTATCTTATGTCGTATACTATTTAAAATCAATAATTTAATTCTTCCTTTATGTTGTGCTATGTTTTGCATCAAAAAAAAACAAGTCATATTCCTTGTATATGTAAATGTACTTGGCAATAAAACCGGATTCTGATTCTAATTCTGATTCTGATATACACAGACAGTAGCATCACATGTACAAGATACACACACACACACCTGGGTTTTGTTGTCCTTGTATTGTAGATACACCTCAGTGTGTCCATTTACACCATTCCAACTCTTGGCTGGAACCTGCTTGAAGAGAGAATAAATCACATTATTATTCATACATTTTCAGGCATTAAAAAGGAAAGTCTGGTGTTATTCTAAATGTTTCTTATTGACAGCAAATCCCATGAAAAGACAGAAACAGTGTGTTAATCAAGTCAAGTGTATTTGTATTGCGCAATAGTCTATCTCTCAATACTTTGTGACTTCCCTCCTCTGCAGCTTCAAACGCACTAGTTCCTACTGAAGACATAACGCTTTAAAAACTCAACTGTGCGTGTGCGTGCGTGTGTCTGTATGGGTGTGTGTGTGTGTGTGTGTGCGTGCGTATGTGAATTTACACTCTGCCTGAGAGACACACATGTGGAGACTGTAGCTATGGTAACAGTTGCCATGCTTCCTGCTGAGTGCTCACTGTGTGTGTCCCTCGAGCTGCATTCACACTTCAGAATAAATATGCAGCTTCTTAATCAGAACCTGTGCATGTGAGTCAGCCTCACCACCAATCTGCCAATGAGAGAGTATTTGCTCAATCAGTCTCTACAATAGAACTGTATAGCAGTTAGTGTCTATTACTGCACTTTAAGATGTCTAATGGCTATCAAATATTGAATAATGAAATCAGATTCCCCCTGTTCATAACTAAGGAGTCAGAAACACACATCAGTCAAAGGGAAATCCAGCAGCAGATCTGTCTGCCAAACTCCAAAATGAAGAAGAATAACACTTATAAACTTTTGTGCAAACATCTATTGTGTGGTCACCATTAAGATAGGAGGGTAAATAACAGGCAAAGATTTGAAGCCAGTTCACCTGCCGGTGCATTTTTTGCTTCAGCTTGTCCCAAATAGGACACCTTGATAACATACAGTTTTATTTTCCTTCACTGGTGACATCTGCTGTTACTATGAATGAACAGCTGCTAGATCAGATGTTCAAACAGAATCAATAAATGTGTGAAACCATCTGTATTCTTATTAAGTGATGCATTGCCATTTTCAGTTTCATCTTTACAATTCAAGATTTCAAATTAATTATTTCCATCTAGATTTTGCATTTTAAATTTCATTTTTTTTATTGTCACTTTACATTTTCATATAATCATTTCACATTTTTATTTTGCTTTATCAGTTTCCTTTTTCTTTTTAAGTTTAATTGTGGCCTGATTATTCCAAGTAGTGTGGTAAATTAATAATCTTTTTACTTTTATCTTTTAAGATTTTCCATTTACTTTTAATTTGAATTATGACTGAAAACATCCTCCATAAAGACCTGCCATAATACTCAAAACAGCTGCTGTGGTAGTAGTGATATGTCTTAACACTTAACACTATTAATATAATATATTTTAACTATTCATTTATGCTATTTTATCTTGCTGTTTTATTCTACTTGAGCCCCACTCAGGCAGTGCAAATGATAAATATGTTCTATTCTTGCTACAATAGGCATCAGTGGGCCACATTTTACTGTGATGACACACACATAGACTCACAAGATGAAAATAACACCAGCCGTCATGACGTTGTTGTAGCTCATAAAAATCTAAATACAAAGAAAGAAGGTTTTGTAATGTGTGTGTATTTACTGAAGAAAGAAACAGGACGAACTGGCTGTACTTACGCTCTTGCCTGGAGAAATATTTTGAGCATACATGCTTTTCAGGTCATTTGGATCTGGAGAGGGAAAAAAGGTGCAGTAAAGTTAATATGATGAGCTGCTGCTGTTCCTCAGTGAGCCACCAAACTGTCTTAGCTCTCACAGCTAGCTGCAGTTCTTTTTTTGTGCAATCAAAACAGGTTATTTCAACAAGCCAATGGCCTTTGTACAAATAAGCAATGAGGTCATTAGCATAGTAATGGAAACTTACTTTACCAAGAAAGAAAAACATCATTATTATTAGCTGCCCTTTGATAAGTGTATAGCTACATAAGAAGCTCAACCCTTCATACACAATAAAAACCAATCAAACCATTTGGTAAAATATGAACATAGTGCAGTCCCTCAGCCAATGGGAGTTCACACTCACGTTCAATGAGGAAGAGGAAACAGACGACGCCCATGAAAGCGATGATGAGCCCCGGTACAATGAAAGACAGGCCCCAGTTGGAGGAAACCCAGTAGCCGGCGATTAGAGAGCCCAGGATGTTTCCCACTGAGGTGTGAGAGTTCCACAGCCCCATGATGAGTCCTCGCCTGACAGGAAGACACACACATCAGGCTGTCAGTGACTTCCAGAGGCTGTAAGTTCTGTCTCAGTTGCTGGCCATATATCTTCCTGTGTGCTAAACTGAGTCAGGTCATTCCTGTCAGAGGTTTCATTCACTGAAATGGGCTTGCAGCAGAGGGAGCATCCCACCTCCACTAAATGGAATGCTGCACATTCTACCTACACATGAATCTGGGAAAATACCAGAAGTAAACAAGTCTCCATTCCCGTGGTGGCATCTCCCTCCCTCCCACCATGTTTGAATGCAAGCTGTACTGAGAAGTGTATCATTTTCTACTTTTACCTTTACTCTGTGTGATATTACCTTTGAAAATGATGTCTAGGAGCTCAGGAAGAACCTGTGCAGCTCTCAGCTGCTGCAACAGTAGCAGCAAACTTCAACTTGAGGAAAAAAACTATAATTTCAAATTCGATTTCAAAAGCATTATGATAATTACTGTGAGTATTGGGCAGGTACTTTTAGAATGTGATGATGTGTTCATC
Source organism: Plectropomus leopardus (assembly GCF_008729295.1). NCBI lineage: Eukaryota > Metazoa > Chordata > Actinopteri > Perciformes > Serranidae > Plectropomus > Plectropomus leopardus. The sequence continues at coordinate 1,155,784 of NC_056472.1, forward strand.
ATCTGGTAAAGTGTGCAATATTTAGCCAACCCATCCAGAGCTCCGGTCCTTTTGACCCTCTATCAGAGACGTGTAGTTAGCATTTTGTTTCTGATCACAAGCCAGGTGATTAATGAAATTGTCTTGTGAATCTATAAAACAACATTACTTCATATTGTAGCTGTACATTATTTAATCTAATTCTGTCATGTATGTATTTATTTATTCCACCAACCTGCCCAGGGACTACAGGTGGAAAATAGCAGCTCTGCTAGAACTTGGTACAATGCATCTCTCCTTGTTTTATATGAGGTTTACTAATGTAACTTTTCTGTATGATTAAATGCAACTCTTTATTGATTGTGCTAGCTCACATTAACTTTAGTAATGCTACATTACAACACTTCATCACTTGATTATATGTAATATGTAAATTTGAATAATGTTAAGATCACCATCCATATAAAGTATCCTCATCAGTAACTAGGGGCCACTGCCTAACGTCATCAATCCATCTACCTATGCTGCCTTTACCATAACATTATAAAAATTATTTTTCAATACTGTATCTATGTCTGTTACTGTCAGTAGTCAATTGCCATCACAGTAATGGCGGCGCTGCTGGATGGTGGAACACACAAATTGGTCGCCAGATTCGTCTAAATGCCAAAAAGCATGTGAAAACTTTTCGAGTCACTGGAAAGAACAAATCAAAGCTTGTTTCCCACATTGCAGTTAATAAGAAGCACTCCACTGAGGAGACATTTTCTAAATCAAACTGTCCTTCAATAGCATGCATGTACTGTTTCTACTGTGCCTCTGCACTCCCTTGAACAAGCTGTCACTATACAACTCTCTGGGTTCTATTTTACGTTGGCACAAGACAGAGCACGGTGCAATGCAAGTGTCATTGCAGGGCTGCGGTCAAATACAACTGGAAGTACCTGAGCAGCTGCCATGATAAGAGCTGTTCCAGTTCTCCTTATATTAAGGAAAGGTGCGTCAATGCTTCCTTTATAATCTCCTTCAGCAGAGGATACACCAGACCATCCTTTGCCAAAGGAAATGAGAGAATGCGTCCCACAATTCTTTGCGGTGTCAACTTTTAAAATGACGCATGACATCAGCCGATGTTTGGGGAATCAGCCGTTTCATGACATCACAGATCCACAGTCTGTATGAGCTGAAACAACTTTAACACACTACCACGTCAACATGGAGCTGTTCACTGAGCTGTGTGCTGCTCCTTAAGCTTTTATATACACAGGCTTATAATCAGATCTCTTCCCTGAATTTAGGCTATCAAGTCAGTTCAAGTCAATTTTATTTATAGAGCCCATTATCACAAAACATGGTTTGCCTATAGGCCTATATTTATCAAAAAACATATTTGTTATTCCTTCTTATAAGATCAGAATCAGCACATTAACCAGAACACGAGGGGATGTTTTATGACAACTAATGTTTTCAATTCATCACATTTGAAACGTAAGATGATCATGATCGTATGTACAGTGCTGGATCTAACAGGTTGTACATATCCTTATATTTATTAGGCTATTTTCACAAAATCATATAAGGATTCATGACAATAAATATGAGGGAAAATAGGGTGAGTGTGAGCAACCATCTTGTGTGAAAACGTTACATTTCACTTCTGTGACTGGCAGCCTATATTCCTCTTTATTAAAATTCTCACCTTGGTAATGCTGTAATATTTTACACCAGGCTGTCCTTGTTTAGCCTTTATAATGTGCATTAAACAAGGTGGCCAGTACACAGGAAGCAAAGTAGGCCTTATTAGGATAATTATAACAACAATAATATAAATAATAATAATGATTATAGGCTAGTCATAATCATAATGTTAACACTGCGAGTTTATGGTGCACTTTTTAGGATCCATATTACAAAGGGCTTGAAGAAAGCAGCAAATAAAGTTTTTAAAGAAAACACAAATAATACAATTACAAAAAAAAAAAAAAAACATTTTTGCTGCATAAAAACCACTCTAGTGAGAATGTGCTTTCTGTAGTCCATCATGTGAACATTGTAGTTTCATCACAGCGGACCCGCGTCAATAACATTCGCCGTCGCATCATCACAGAGCCGAGGAGAAAGCCAGTCGGATTCTCTAAACACCGCAATCTTCTTTTCCTAAATCCTCATCAATTCTCCTTCACATCTTTACTTGACCCCTTGACGTTTTGTCTGGAGGTTAAGGAAAAGTGGTTAGGAAAGGAAATGATATGCTTTTCAACCAAAGACCTAGTGTCAGACCTGCGCAGTTGTCAATAGTTTCGTTCGAGCCTACCCAATTCTGCGTGAACCGATCACGTGCGATCGACGAGCAATGCATGCCGATTAGATTTGTGTCCGAGCCTAGTCCGACTTGCTCTGATGTCAGTCAAAAGTGGACGGCGATCTCACGATTTCGAGGCGGCCGCAGATTTTAGAGCCAGGCGCCTCAGTTGCTCTCCGCAGACTGCTAAGGCCTGGCTCTCAGGTGATCGAACAGCTGATTGGTTTAGATGTTGACTTACCAATATGACGTGTCAGATAAACATTTTATTTCTGTTGAATTATCAAGATTTGGAATTAATTTGTCTTATTTGTTTTTCTATTAACAGAGTACATGTTGTGATTGATGGTGACGTTTTGCAGTCAAACCCTAAATACATTTATCATAAACAACACAGACTCTATTGTATAGTATTTTAATTATTTTAAAGCAAGATAGAAAATAAAGATTAAGGACTGAACAGCACAGAGACTTTAGTTCACTTCAGGTCAGTAGTATGAGTGTGATGTGAGGATTCTTAAAATAACAGGTGTGCAGATATGAAGCCCTGACCATAGGCTGTCTGGCTGATCTGAGAGCTGCTGTGATGGTTTTCATTTATTGATATAGTCTGAGAGTGACATGAACACCATGAACAGAAAAAACAGATCGCCTGTATAATATTTTATTATTATTTTAATATTTTTTTATTTATTTATTTTACATTGTAATCAATAATTTGAGGCTGTGGACAGACTGATAAACATATCTGATAAAATTTGAATGAATAGGAATAAAATCTAACAGGATGTGAGTGCCTCTCTGACTTCCTGTACAGACTAAAGGCTGCTGAGGAGTCAGAAAACTGTCTGACTTGATCGCAGCTTTTTGTCACCGCCTCCTGCTGTGGCTGCCTGCTCTCGTGCGCTGTCCAGGCGAGGCGCAGCTCAGCTTGAACGAACCTATTTTCACGCCTGGCGCCCATGTCCATTAAATAACAAATGTACCTGCGCCCATCTGTGTGCCCCTGGGCGTGTCGGTCTTAAAATGAGGTGTGGTCAGGCGCACTGTTGGCCGATGACCAAATAAAAGCTGGTCTGAGGTCAAAGGCGCAGTCTGATTCCTGCTATTGAAAGGGCGGATTATTCAGATAGAAAGATGCGCCTGCATGCGGTTCAGATGTTTGGATAAGTCAGTTGGAACATCACAATACAGCCCTCAAAGTCCCAGCATTCTTTGTGGCATGTTGTGTGTTTTGCACAACATTGATATGCATCATGTATGTCTCTTGGACATAAATGAGGACACATTACAGGACGTAGGACAGCGTGAGATTGAACTGTGTGTGCCAATGCCAGTTAACTCAAATATGCCAGCAGCAACACCCGCACTGAGAGATCAGCTGGCTCCTCCCGTTTGTGCTTGATTTTCATGCTGAGCAGCGAGCTTTGTTAACAGCAGAACACCTCTTACATAATTTGCCAAATCCGTCATTTAGATCAATCTACCAATTCCTGGTGCACCTGGCTTTTAAAGGAAATGGGAGCTGATGAACAGATTGGTTCATTCATTTTCCACCCAAAACACACCCATGACTAATTCAGAGCCTAAATACAACCCCTCTGCGCCATGCCCCGCACCTGGCACCCAGATTACCTGCAGTTTAACTAGCAAAACAGACTTTGGCACGCCCTAAACGCACCTGTGCCATGCGCTTTAGAGGATGTGCTATAGATCATCTAAATAGGGCCCTCAATGTTCAATAAACAGAAAACGTTTTGCAGTGAAATCAAAAATGCTCCTTCAGCCTCCAAGACCCTGATTGGCTAGAGTTGAGACACAATGTAAACAAACTGTCATTAAGAAGCCAATGACAGTTCTGTTGGCAGAATAACGACCAAACAAACATTAGCTATCAAGCCTTCAAACAGTGCAGGAGCAGTGCAAGTTTCCCTGCTGGATGTTTTTTTGATATCTTATTCATGAAGTCAAGGTGCAACACAACACAGGACCTATTTGCAGGCCATTTGGTCAAAAGCTGATGTAGACTGTGGTTAAAAGTCTGTAGCAGCTGTGCTGCTGTTCCTCAGTGTCACTGTCAGCTAATGATAAAGCAGTGAAGGTCACTGTTAGAAGCAAATACTTTAAATACAATTTTTCATCTAGCTCTATAAAAACTAGTTCTTTGTCTATGTAAACGAAGAAACAACAGCATTCTCACTGCTAAATACAGATAAATTCCTTGTGCTAATGCATTGTTCCTTCGCAGACATGCCTGCTCAGAGAGCGTTGATAGCTCAGCCTGTAGTACTGTTGCTTGCAGCTCTTTGGAAAACCATTCTTCCACAACAACTTCACACTCGACACTGCACTCCTTTGGGTCCTGAATAATGTTAAGATCACCATCCATTAGGGGTGTGCGATATGACGATATTAGATCGTGAAGAATTAGAATGTGTCCATGATCCCCCATCACAGAGGGATCGTTGTATGGTGCCACAGTGCACAGTGTCTATCTGTTGTAGTTCTATGCTCATACACGCAACGTGTCCAAACTTTTTGGCTGGACCATAGAATGCGGGCAGCGCAGCCTCCACTCAGACCCGGGTCTGAGTGGAGCTGCAGCGAGAGGATGTGTTAATGATCAGCAGGTACAGCTCTAGAGAAAGCAGCTCTTCTCCGCTGTGTGACTGCATGTAACGTTATAAGTGTATTGTTCTGCATTTTAACATATTTCAGGGTTGCCAACCCTCACGCTCCTGACGTGTGACACACATTTTCACCGTCAGTTTTACGCTCTCATGACTCTAAAGCAAATCTCACGCCAAAAGTGTTGAACAATCATGTAATGCAGTGAACAACTGACTGTAGAATACAACTGATTTTTTGACAACAGAACGCCGTTTCATTATCACAGATCAAACAGAGAAAGACAGACGGACAGAGCGGAGCTTCTCCTCACAGCACCAAAGTGTCTGAATGAACCAAAAGACAAAACTTCAAAGTTGGAAAGTGACTTCTTTAGACTTCTAAAGACTATTTTATGTTAGATTCATGTTAGTCAGACTTTGGATGGAAGTATTTAGAGCGCATCGTTCCGTGTCTCATCCAGCTGCTTGCACTGAGCACTCATTATTACCAGGGCCAGATGTAGTGATTTGGGGGCCTGGGGCCACAGGCACATTACCTTATTTTCAACCTTTCTCTTAATTTTATGTGAAATATCCCTAAAATATGTCTTCAGTGTACTCAGTGATGGTAAATAAGTCCTTGAAGAAACAAGGTTGAGAACCACTGTACACAATCAAGCCATATACTAGTTTTTAACCTGGTCTTGTTTTTTTCTCAGCTGAAGCAAACTATTTTCTGGTCCGTTTCATGCCTTCCCTATAGAAACACAGATAAACCAATCATAGCAAACCATTGAGTCTTGGCTTTCTTTCCCCTCCCTCTTTATTTCACAAGTGGGACGTCATGGATGAAAATGAAAACACCGAACAGCCTACCCCCCCCCAAAAAAATTCAACACTGATAATATTTTACCTGACAAAAGATAGGCTTCCCATCAAAACAGTGGAAAACAAAATTGCACACACAAATTTTACATCTGTTTAAAAAGGTACTTTGGCCTAAATGTTATGTTATTATTTTTTATTTAAGGGCTATATTTTTTTAATTGCGGAATGGGCTTGGTTGTGCTGTTCAGTCACATGCACATTAGTCTTAAAATCCAAAATGAAAAAGAATTGTGATAAAGTTGTGATTGTGATCCTGCCTTTAAAAGATCATGATATAATATTTTGCCATATGGCCTACCCCTACCATCCATAAACTACACACTTGACACTGACTGCACTCCTTTAGATCCTGAGCGATACAGTTAGGCCCCAAACATTATTTAAGATAACATTATCGTCTCTCTTCTGCTTAGAAGTGGTGAATTTACAGGAACTCAATATGATACAGTCTCTGGCTTTTGTGTAATATACAATCTCAGCAAAATAATGTTGCACATTTACAGTCTGGTGTTAGTGTAGTTAGCTTTTTTACTATATTACATGAATCCTGCTGTCACACTGACAGTCCCGCTGAGCCTAATCAAACTTTATATAAACTTTATACTTTATACATATACATATAATAGAGAGAGAGAGATAAATAGAAAATAGAATATTACATTTAAAAAAATTACAAATCTACCTTGTACCTTGTTATATTGAGTTAAAATAATCACAATAATAATCATCAAACAAACTATTAGCAAAAACTGCAACGTGATCATGAAATGTTCTTTAAATCAGAAACCCAACTGAAATCCACATTTCATTCTGTCCTTTGCTAGTGTCAGTCAGTGAGTGATTAGACCTTACCTTCCTTTCCCAAACCAGTTGCCGATGCAGGTCACCACACTGGGCCAGCCAGTGGTTTGGACCAGGCCATTGGCCACCTGGAATCACACGAGGATGAATGAGGTCAGTTTGACAGTGAGGCATTAGAAACACAGCTACACATATCATTTATGTGAACATGGATATATCAACCTGTAATTATGTAAGTGTGTGTCTCTTTGTCTGTGACCATCCATCTGTGGTGCAGTCTGTATTTGGAAATGGTAATACATACCACAGCATCCTTGTGCAAGCAATGACACAATATTCAGCTACATTGTGCCCCAAGCACAGAGCTGAGGGGATTCCCCTTCAGGCAAATGTACCACTGCATGTGACAGTCCCATGTTTACTGTGTAAGCACCTGCGGGCTCTATTTTCATGACAGTGCTATGAGTACTGCAAGCATCACATGCTAGCAAATTTCTCCTCAGGGTCTCTGCTTTAACTGTTTTGGCAAAGACTAACTTTTATGATTTACTTATGATGTGTCTCACCTGGACAAATATATAGAAGCCCAGGTTGTGGATATTGTAGACATAACCCAGTCCAAACAGGCAGGTGAACAGCCCACTGGTCAGCATGCCCACTGTGAGGTACAGTCGAATGGGCAGGCGCTCCCCGATGATGCCGCTGCATGGATGCACAGAGGGGATATAGTCCATTAAGTCATTCATTTTTTTCTCTAAATTTAGCTTAACCCATTTGCCACGAGTGTTTCACTTTATGCAGACAGTCTCTCAGTGTATATCTGTGACCCCTCAGTATCAGTTCCAGCTAAGGGTTGCAGCAGTACACCCCTTTCAAGGTATACCATGATATGAAAATTGACAGTTGTCAGATCATGCACACATGCCTATCTACAATATTTAAAAAAAAAAAAAAACAACAACTTTATTTTAGTTATTTTCAAAAGATGAACATTTTACAAATATCTCCATAAAAAATGGTTTTCGAGTTTTAATTATAGTAATAAAATATTTGTTCAACCATAAAAAACCCTTTCATTTTCATTCCTTAAAGGGTAATTTGGGCCAATAATTATAATAATATTTCTGTAATACCTTGACACCACGGTACTGAGATACCACAATATATTCTCTTTTTTATTCTTTTACAACCACAACATCATAAATACAGAATATTTCCCAAAACTTACAATCACAACACCTGTGCAATGCAGATACAGCATAATTTACATGATTTACTTTGAAACTGCAATATTTTCTAAGATGGTTATTGTACATAGGAAATCTCATATTGCTGCAACCCTAGTTCCAACTGCTATATTCTTTGGCAAGTTTACTCTTCCACTATTCACCTCTACTTTGACTTAAACTGCTCCTTTCTTCTTGCCATCTTACCTGAGGTACATTCCCACTGCGTAGGCACACAGGAAGGAGTAGTCCATGGCTCCCAGCAGCTGCCTGTAGTTCCTCTTATCTGAGCAAAAAAGAAGAGTTGTAGAGTTCAGGCGAGCATGTAGATTTAGCTCATCCTCAGTTGTTTATCGGCTATTATGCTGTTGGGTTCAAGTCGTAAAAGCAGCAGAGCACTGCTACTTGCTCTGCATATTATATTTTTTATTATCATCTAATCAATTGACTGTCATGCTTTGAACCCCCCAAAACTAAAATGTCAGTAATCAAGCAGATACATACCAAAAGGCTTCCAGCTACAGTCCATGTCTGCATGGAGAGATGGCAAGGGGGGCTGCTGGCTGCTGCTGGAGGAGGAGGAGGAGGAGGAGGAGGAGGCGATGGTGGCCAGCTCACTGACAGATGAGCAGTTCTTATGGAGCTCGCTCTGTCAATATAAAACAATGAGTGCACCATGATTCAGATGGCCATAAACACCACGTGAAACAGGCACAGTGTGCCTGACAGAAGTGACTTGTTTACTGTTTTGAACAGTGCCTGTTCTGCAGAGGAAACTGCTGTGACAGCACAACTTAGACTCTTATCCAAGAACAGCAAAGTTTAGAACACAGCTTGGTGACAGAAAACTAGAGCTAGAGTGGGCCATTCACTTGCTTGCATGACAGTATGTTCCCAGACTTCTATAGTGTCCAGAATGGCATAGTTCTCCCAACAGTTCTGTTCAACGCTTGTTGGCGTGACAGATTCACGCATGCAGCTCAGCTGGAGAAGCTTTGCTAGTCTTTCTCGTTTTTGTGGACAGGCTGTGGCGGTTGGATAAAATTTCAGTTTTGAGCCATTACTTTATCTATTCTGGCACTCAACAAGAACAGACGAGACCGGAGTTTCCCTTCAGTTTTGCTTTCTTTTGCCTCCAGCTAATACTGTGACGTCACTGTGATGTTGCCACTAAAAGGGTTTTTGGACCCGTTCACGACATGTCATTAAAGTGCCCTACATTTCATGAGGTGCTGCGTCCTCACACAGAGAGGTTCAACTATTTTACACAGTTTGTTCAACAGAGTAATACTGGTTGGCATAAATCATCTGTGGGCTGACATCCTGAACCTTCTGCGTGATGGTAACAGCTTGAATACACTGAACAGTGGATGTGGAACCTTTCTGGTGATCACTTGCCCTTTCCTCACATGTAACATGATCAGATCAAGAAGCTAGCACTAGCTGTAAAGTCGCTAAAAATGGCCAGATGATGCCATATGCTCATTTGCATATTGATGACATTGCACATGAATAGAAACTTTGATGAGTTGGATTAAATTAAAAAAATCAAAACATTCTAATTGCACAAGAGCTAAGTTGCTTACAGTGTGGTGTACCACTTTACAACCACAGAAATACAATAACTACAACTGAACAATCACAGTGAGCAGCAGCTCTCTCCTCCTACCTGTCCCACACCTACCACACAGCACAAGAGGAGGGAGGGGGACACCACGCTGAGGAGCCATGGACTGCGATTACTCTGAGCATCATGCATGGCAATGAATTAAAATACATTTCTCTTTTTTTCTTCCTGATGGAATTTCTGTCATGTAGGATTACTGGTACTGCACAGAGCAGCTTCTGTCAGATCCATAATGAGTGAAACACAAAAGGCTAAAACAAAGCCTAAGCCTAGCCTCAAAATAAGGTTATTGTTAAGGTACTCTCAATTACATTTGGACTTAAGTTTTAAACTGGGTGTTATCAGTGTCTGGAAGATTGGCTCAGGGTGTTACTGTATTTGTGGAGGCATGTGACCTCATGTATGTGATCTAAAGACTATATAACAACATTGAACATGTGTTACCTTGACGATACTGATGGGTTTCCTGGAGAGGTGGAAGCTGGTGTAGAGCAGGAAGGTGAGGATGAATGTAAGAGCTCTGTACCTGCAGAGAGGAATCACAAGAGAGAAGCCCTAAGAGGGGTTGTCAAAAAAAATCGATTCTAACATCATTGAAGTATTAAATATTTATCAAAAATGTACTGGCCAGCGGCATAGAGTAACATTAACTATTTTATTATTAACAATTAGCCAACAGCCACATTAGCCAACTGTTATGCTTGTTAAGCTCTCTGCTAACGGCTAATGATGAAACGACTAACATAAATGTGCAAGCTCAGCAATCAGTCCCGTGCGTCTGAAGCATTAATTGACAGTGTTCATTTAAGAAGCTAAGACAATTATCTGTGTCTGAAAAGTGATGCTTCTCTTAAAGTCCCAGATTGAAGCTGAGAAAAGTCAACCTACAACTAGAGGGTTAGGGTTAGGCGCAGCCTACCAACTCTATTTGAGCAGCAACAAAAATATGGTGGCAAGACACCAGAAACACAGAAAATAATTAGGGTGTATTGTTTGTATCAAACAATAACATGGAAAATGGTTTTGAGTATAGAGTGTCTTTCTGGTTGTCAGTATTGAGTTAGAAATTCTAGTGTCATGAAAACCCTAGCACTGACAGCTGAGGGACTAGACAACAAATCCAAATTCTTCCTTGGAAAGAAACCAGGATGTTCAACTTCAGTTTGAGGTGAGGGGGTGACAGGACACAGCTTGCAATCATACTTGAATGCCAACATGACATACTTAAACATCAGCACACATACTTGCAATTTTCATTTCACAAAGATTACTTCATATCTTCAATGTAGCCATCAACACAAGCCACAACAGTCACAGAAAACAGATGGTATTTAGAAATATAGAGATATTTGTGCAACATTGACAGATACTCAAAGATGTGCGGCTGACATTCGGCCTCCTCTGGTTCTATTATGTAATAAGCAAATATATTAAACACATAATCACCAGTGAGAAATGAGTGTGATGCAACAGGTACAAACTTCCACATCTGCCTGACTGATAACAACACACGTCAAGACAGCAGGGATAAGTGTTGCGAAATACTTAGGCACATTACGAATAACCTGTTTGTGTTCTGAATGACAATTTAAATATATAATAAGACTAATATCCTGCAGACATGTTCCCTGTAGAAAATAGATACTGACCAAACAGAGTGTCTGAGGCAGCTGAGTTACAGAGCTGTCCACATTAAGCAGCAGAGACAGTTATAAGATTAGGTGCCATCTGTGACAAACACATCATTTTATCATTCATCGCTCATCCTGGTGTTCATCATGGTGTGGTGTGGAATGTGTACTGTGTTGTAAATGTGTGTGTGTGTGTGTGTGTGTGTGTGTGTGTGTGTGTGTGTGTGTGTGTGTGTGTGTGTGTGTGTGGTAATGATGAGCTTCACAGTAATCGTCAGCTGGTAAACAGCTGAGGCTAAGCCTTGAACTTCAGAGAAAACTGGTGCATCTTTCCCATGCTGACCATTGTGTTTCTCATTCACTCCTCCAGAACACTGCCCTCAATGAGGACATTGTCACAGTAGACAGTTAAAGGGAGACTGCAAGTCCTTCAAGTCCCTCACACTAGAAACCGTCTCTGTCCAGATTCCCACTACCCAGGTTCCTCACTGTTTGCAGTACACCAGAGCAGATCACTAGAGCAGTGTCTGACATCATGGATGGCTGTCATGTTTACAAAGGAATGTATATGACAAAATAGTGGTCCCTATGTAGCAAAGCATATTCAAACTTTCGCCCCCCTCTGTGAGAATGGACAAACATTCCTGTATAAAACCTTCCATGTTTCGTGTCTGCAGAAGTAACACAGGTACCTTTTCACATGTCTGCCAATAGACCAGATGTTGTGGTGTTTGTTTTTGAGGCAGCCTACACCTTTGACCTTAACTTAGAAGAGGCCTTTATGACCACAGTCATTAAATACCAGACACTCCTAAACACCATCTCAGACAGAGGTTACAGGTGCAGACTATTTGTATTCATATTTGGCAGCATAGGACACGTTCACAGGTTGGTTTCAACAACATGGGAATAGGCTTGGGCAGTGTCACAGTATTATGGTATACAAAAGTATTAAGAAAGGCATGTTTTTCAATATTGCCATAAAAACAGTCACTCCTCTTTCTATTCAACACACTATAGGTAGTGCACAGCATGCACCACCACAGCTTAATCCCTGGTCTCTTCTGGTGTAACAGGCAGCTGAGCTGAAAGACACAGCGACACCTAGTGGTGAAGGGAGAAGTTAAAGGACTGTAAACAGCCGGCAGCCAGCAATAGTTGGCTTTTTTTCCCCATCTAACTCAGTGAATTAAGGATTTATTTTGACCAAACATGAGCTGGTGATTGATGGAACAGTGGACTTACTGCCTAAATTACTCTCAAGAGTAACTGAGACAGTTTGGATGAGCTTTACTCTGTTTCTGTTGAGTTTGAATGAACAGTGTTTGATGATGAGTGATGGTGGTGAGATGGTGATGATGAGTTGAGATGACAAGCAAGAGAAAGTCAAATTTCAAAGATGTAAATTTGTATTTCTCTGTTTAATAAGGAAAATGGGTGTGAGAATATTACTTTTCTTATATTTTTTTGGGTTTCTATTGTGTATTTATTAGTCTGAAAAGCAGAAAACAAATAGTAAAGTATGAAGGTATGAAATATTACATCCTGCTCAAGCCTACATGGGATGACCATGTAGGCTTGACCATCTGCAGCAAACACTGGAGATGGACCAAGGTGCAGTTTGAGACGAGCATCTACTCACATTCTTATGCAACAGCTGGATGGCATGCTGTGAGTGTGTGTCAGTGTGTATTCTGCGTACATCAGGCAGACAAAAAACAACAGCTAGACAGCTGGCAGGACAGCACTCTAACCCAGCTGTCCCCAACAGTGTAGCTGTGGATGAAGTGACAAAATAGAATATATCTTTATTGTCTATCAGCGTCACAATATGTCTTTGGGCTCACCAAACATGAAAAGGGGACAAGCAGGGAGTGAAATCTTAGAGCCCAGAACTGTACTGAGGTATAGGGCTGGACAATCCTAATCAGATCTTACTCAGGATCACAACTTTGGCTTCCCATAATTAAATGAACATGACTGACTGCAATATTGATGTTTAAAGTGTGTGCTTCCCCTTGAAGAAAACTCTGCTGCACATCAAATCAAGCAAAACAAAAAATCATCCCTTCATCAACCATCATCATGTGGGTCAGACACACCATTTTGCTGTGTGGTGACTTTCTATTATTCCATCTCAGTTAAAAAAGCTTGATGTCAAGCTCTGCAGAGACTGCTGCTGCTGGGCAACCGACAATACAAGAGACTCTGCAACAACTGGCTGCATACAGTATGCATTAATCTCAAAGAACCCAAAAGATCCTGATCAATCATTGGCATATTTCCCATCAAAAGATATGATACCATTTCAAAAAGTTGAAAAGCCTGGTCTTTTAAGATTGTTTGATTGTTTTTTTTTTTTACCAAAACAGATGTTCTCTCACTGTGTTCTGTCTGTAGTGCAATAGAAATAATATCCTTGACAAAATAAGTTCTGATTTTTAGTGGCATTTTTAGAGTTTTAAGCATATTATGATGCTTAACAGGATAATGTTGTGAATCACAATTATTTTGGCAGAGATATGGAGGGGGGGTTAACCCCTCTGAACAAATGAGCTGACAGTGGAAGAAATGGAAGCATGTGCCATGTATCTGAAAACTGCTAAATGTGAATAAGTGCGCCAGCACAGCCTGGGCAGAATTCGGATCTACGCACTCATGGTACACAGATGGTCCAAGCAAGTGGACTAATCCCCAGAACCATCCTGCACATAGAGGCACCATTCAGCATCCTGAAGTGGCCTGTGTGGTCGGCTCTTTGACCCAGGCTCTTATTTCTATAGTGGATACTGTATGTGCTCCAGGGGGCTTCTATATAGTAGTGCTTGGTAATGCACAGGGCACTAGAGGCACATGCTTCACTAAGGGCAAAATGTACCTCCTGGCTAAAGGAATTACTCAACGTGGACAGCTTCTCAATGTTATGTAACTTGATGTGCAGTTTGCAGAAACCTTGCTACAGCTGTATTTAAGTGAATATGTGTCATTAACCGAATGACAAAGTGCTCTGTAACTTGTAAGATATCAGCTGCAAGAAGCAACACAAGTTCCTTATGCAAGCTTAATTATTCTGACTCATAATGTTATGATGGGGAATACAAAGAGAATCCCCACCTAGTACAGACACATCCCCGTAATGAAAGGGTGTTTCACTGCACAGACAAAATGCTGGTCTTATTAAACGTAACTCTACTGCCTCAGTTAATAACATTCTAGTTTTTTTTATAGTTACAACTGAATTTATATTCAAAGTCATACATTCAGAAATTCTATTCTTAAAAAGAGACACAAACGCCTCATCTCAGAGAAGCAAAATGTTACATTTCCATGTAGTCACTGACGATCTTGCTATCAGGATAAAACAAAGTCCTAAGGGAACATGATCAGAGATAACTACGTTTTAAACTTAACAACTGACTACACTTCTAACCCGGCAGTGGGAAAGCATGAGGGTGAATTTATTTTCAATTAGATGAATGATTTACACACAAAGAGGAGAAATATTTTATTTTTGCCAGGAATCCTACGAAATGTAAGATGTGTGCTGGTAAGTATATATGCACCAAATACTGGATAACAAGATTTTTGACATCTTTTTGTACACTATTATCCTAATTTGCTGATTTACTTGATGGTTGTTGGAGATTTTAACCTTATGCTCAAACCACAAGCAGACAGATGGAGTTATCCTCTTAGCTCTGATAGACCATCTTCTTCTGCTTTTCGTTATTCTTCAGCTTTCAGGCACTAAGGAGTATACTTTTACTTAAAAGTTCATATTTCCTTTTCTAGAACAGACCTCAAATCACATATCTCAAGAATGTAATCACATTCGAGCCTTTTTTAACATATTAACTTGCTGATTTGAAATCTGGAAGTACCACCTTACTGCTGCTCATATTCTAAATGTTCTTTGCTGTTAACAAATCCCCTGAAAAGACCCTCAGGGGCTTTGGACAGTTTGAGTCCTCAGTAAACATTATATTAAATGAAAAAGGTTAAATTCAATCAAGAGGAGGACCAGCTGATTCATGAAGTGGAAAATACAAAAACCCGAACACAGCATCAGCTGGCTGAGGGAGATCTCTGGGAAGCTGAAAGTTTCTGCTGAGGTAAATGACCATCTCTAAAACACGTCACGTATAACGCAGAAATATCTGAATGCATAATCTCTTAACCCGTTGAAACCTGGATTAACATCAGTTTTCCTGTGCTGCGTTCACCTGCAACGCCTTTCACAAGCATTTAAATCTGTGAAACCTGAGCAAATTTATTGCTTTGATTTCTTTCAAAAACATGGGGGATAAAAGGCAATCGGCAAAACTGAAAAAAGTTAGCAAAAGGTGACATTCTTAAAAAAGGATAGAGAGAGATTCACCAAAAAAACAAATCAAATAAGTCTGGTATCTATTAGGGCTGGGGCGACGTGTCGACGTAATTGATCGCACAGTTTCACACAGCGTGCGTAATGAGAGCGTGAGCGCCGGGCGTGTTGTTTTTTGTTTCGGCGCTCATGTTATAAAGTGAGAGCGTGCACACTGCCCGCCTGAGCAGCGCCTATCAGGCGCGTCTGAGCTGCGTGTCAGCTGCAGCACATCTAGAGAAACGGTGACTCGCCGTTTTTCTACGCGTGATGCTTGCTTTGTTGACTCTTTACGACTTTATACTTCAGTTTAAAGTCTCTCTCTGTCACAGAGATGAGGAAATACAAAGATATTTGTTTTACCTCAACTTCCTTGCATCCCTTTCAAAACAAAAGCTATCTGACTGTGTCTCTGTGGACAGAATGCCATCAGTTGCTGATACAATGCATTTTATTATGAAACATTTACAGCACGGGTTGTCAACTGTGCAGGAGCTTGCGCAACTTCATAATGAGTGGAATATGTACTTATAAATATGAAAATACAGCACTCATATCAGCAGGCAGTGATATGCCTTAAGGCCCAGTCAGGGCTGTTTTGATGCAGAAAGAATGGACTACAGTGCTGTGAAAAAGTATTTGCCCCCTTCCTGATTTCTTACTTTTTTGCATGTTTGTCACACTCAACTGTTTCAGATCATCAAACAAATTTAAATATTAAACAAAGATAGCCCAAGTAAACATAAAATGCAGTTTTTCTGTGAAGATATTATTTGTTAAGAGAAAAATACTATCCAAACCTACATGATCCTGTGTGAAAAAACAATTGCCCCCCTTGTTAAATGATGAGGTAATTGTGATTAATCATATAACTGTGGAAAACTGAGTTCAATTTCATAGCCACACCCAGGCCTGATTGCTGCCAGACCTTTCAAATCATGAAATCACTTAAATAGAACCTGTCTGACAGGGTGAAGTCGGCCATATTGAACCCAAGACATCATGCCGCGATCCAAAGAAATTCAGAAGCAGATCAGAAGAAAAGAAATTGACATGTCTCAGTCTGGAAAAGGTTACAAAGCCATTTCTAAATCTTTGGGACTCCACTTATCCCTGCTGTGAGAGCCATTATCCACAAATAGAGAAAGCATGGAACAGTGATGAACCTTCCCAGGAGTGGCCGGCCTACAAAAATTACCCCAAGAGCACAGCGACGACTGATCAAAGAGGTCACAAAGGAACCCAGAACAACATCTAAACAACTGCAGGCCTCACTTGCCTCAGTCAAGGTCAGTGTTCATGACTCAACCATAAGAAAGAGACTAGGCAAAAATGGCATGCATGGCAGAGTTCCAAGGCGAAAGCCACTGCTGACAAAAGAGAATATAAAGGCTTGTCTCACTTTTGCAAAAAAACATTGTGATGATCCCCAAAGCTTTTGGGAAAATATTCTGTGGACTGATGAAACAAAAGTTGAACTTTTTGGAAGGAGTGCATCCCGTTACATCTGGCATAAAATGAACACAGCATTTGATAAAAAGAACATCATGCCAGCAGTGAAACATGGTGGTGGTAGTGTCATGGTTTGGGTTTGCTTTGCTGCTTCAGGACCTGGACGACTTGCTGTGATTGAAGGAACCATGAACTCTGCTCTCTGCCAACAAATCCTGAAGGAATTCGGTAAGGGGGCAAATACTTTTTCATAGCACTGTAGTTATAATTATTTCTGTTAGAGAAAAGTTAAAGTGTTATTCAAATTGCACTAACTTTATTGTAAGATGTTTTGTTGGACTGCTAGATTTGAGGTTTGTTTCTGTAACAAAGAGTAACTGTTTTGTTAAGTGACTTGAATTTTACATTGTTTTATGTATTTTGCTGTTGGATTGCTAAATGTAGATTGAACTACATTCCTTTTACTTGAGTGGAACAAGCTCTTGCATTAATTTTATTTTGGAGAGACTTTATATCAGACTGTAAAACACAGATTACCAGTGAAGACTGGGATATTTTTTGTTGGGGAATAATGCCCTGCAATGTATGACAAGTTTTAAAATGTTATTTTCAGTAAATTCATTGTTATATTTATTGAGTAATAAAAAAAAATAATGGTTAGATCAATTAAAAAATTATCAATAGGTTAATCGTAAAGTAAACCAGAAATAAGCACACACATACACATTCAAAAAGACTAACAGACAAATAGACTTCACATTAGTTTCAAGCTGATGGATCAGAAATGAAAACTCATACAAAATGACAGCGAGCTGAAATTCAGAGGGAAGACTTACATGTAAAGAGATTGCATCCACTTAAATGTGCGCGCACACACACACACACACACACACACACACACACACACACACACACAAACAAAATGATTAAAAGACAGATACACACACACACAGGCATGCACACGCACACACAGGGTCGGCTTCAGACTCACCACTGGTCCCTGTTGAAGGACACCAGTAGGCGGATCCCAGGAGGAACAGTGGCCATGTCTGGATGCAAATATTGACAATCACAGTGACGAGCAGCTGATGGTGAATCAGGCAGTGGAGGCTGATGGGGCACACACAGACACGGCAGAAGTTCCTCGGCTCATCTCCATCTCATGGGAAGCTGCTGGGATATCGGCAGCAGGAGGACGCATGGCTAACACGGAGAGCACTGGAGCTGGATGGAAAATCAGGAGTCTGAGAGGACGACAAGAGAGGGAGGTGATGACAAAGGGGTAGTGATGGAGGGAAGACGAAAAGCGGAGTGATGAGAGAGGAGAAAGAGAAATAGAGAAAGCCATCAATGAGGGCATGGAAAGGTCACAATTATCATAAAGTGCCACTTTTCCCAGCTGGTGTCATTTGACATTTTGTTTCTCCTGTTCAGCTTATTTCACACACAGCCTGTGTCCATCAGAGCATAAAAAGCAGGCACACATGTCAAAGTTTGACGACATTTTAGAAGAGGACAGGTGAAAAACTTAACTGAGGATCTCCTGCAGTAAGTACACAACAGTAATACTACAGTAAAGCCAAACCAGGAGAGGGAGAGCCATCCAGTGCTGAGAAAGTGTGTCGTCAGTCTGGTTAAGCTATAGTTTTAAAATGATACAATGATTAATAAGTTAGTGGACAGAAAGTTGATCAACAAAATTCACATATTAGTGCTACTTATCTATTACTGTATTTCTTTACATTTGTATTTTTACACTTACATACTTTGTATATTATACATACTTTTTTATTTCTTTTAATATTTAAATACTGTATTAATTGGTTATTATACTTTATTTTTATTACTACATTCATGTTTTTACATACGTTTGCTTGTGCTTATTTCTACTTGCTGTTATTCTCTATGCTGGCATCAGAGCAACTGTAACAAACCACAATTTCCCCTGGAGATCAGTGTAGAATTCTGATTCTCAAGTTTGAGGATTTGCTGCTTTTTCCCACCTTATATAAATGTGTCCGTTACAGTGCATTAGTATCCAGGTTATAATCAGGTTTTGGGTGAGTTATGCATTTGTTCCCTTGTCTTTTTTTTCTCTTTTTTTTTGAGAAAACCTCAATATGCCAGCTGGAGCACTCTAACTAAAACCACATATTTAACACTTTATTTTTGGCCACAAAATAGCTTTAAGTTGTTTACTGTCACTCCAAAGATCTTTATATACAGTCTATGGTCACTACACACATTCAAGAGAGAGAGAGAAGCCTTCAGAGAGAAGCCCAACCTGTAGGACAGTCAGACAGTCAACTTAACTACAGCTCACAGGACGAATCTGGTCCTTCACAGGGTGCCAGCTGACCCCAAACCCTTTTCTTGTTCACAATAAAAACAAAGTGATTGACACTGGGAATTGTTTTTGTACTTTTAGTAAGCATAATGTGCCAGAGTGCATAAACCAGCATCAAAATAGAACTTTTAACGTTAGAACGTTTAAAAAAGTGCCAATGGAGGATCCCCAACACCCCCAAACAGAGGACCTAGATAAGACTCTAATGTCCTGATATTTCCGAAATGTCCAAAAATCCTAGAAATGTCCAAAAATCCAAAACACATCCTAAAAAACTAATAATGTCCTAAAATCCTTAAAAATGGTAGAAATGTCCTAAAATCCTAGAAACAACCAAATATCCTTGAAATGTTCTAAAATGCTAGAAATGTCCTTAAATACATGAAGCATCCTAAAATCCTAGAAATGACCAAAAATCCTTGAAATGTCCTTAAAATGCTAGAAACTATAACCTTTGTAATGCCCTAAAATCGTTTCAATGTCCTGAAATGCTAGAAATGTCCTAAAATCCTAGAAACATCCTAACACAATAGAACTGTTCTAAAACCTTCCTAAAATCCTAAATATCCTAATACCCCAAGAATGTCCTAAAATCATAGCAACATTCTATAATGCTAAGTCCTAAAATCCTAGAAACGTTCTAAAATCCTAAAAGAAATTCGTAAACTCCTAACATCCTAAAACCCTAGAAATATCCTAAAATCCAAGGAATATGTATGCTGCTGCTGCATTTGGCCCCTGGCCTCCTGTCATTTTGCAAATGTGGTCCCCAAACAAAGCAGCATCCCTGCTGAGGTTTCTCTATTCCAGATTTTACAAGGCGGTTAATTTCATACCTTTCACTGGAGCCAATTCTGACCTACAAGCCCTTTTTGGACGTTACCTGACCATAGTGAAACACACCTTGCCTCAGGTTTGATAAGCACACCAACAGCACATGTTTTTCAGAGGGAAACACAAAGGTCCAGGAACTGTAATAAACACTCCTCTCTCTGTTACAGTTGAAACTGGAAGGGTAGTCACGTTACAGCCAGGGAATCTATGCATTACAGTCCTGAGAGCTGTTCTGATCACTGATAGCATATACAGTTGTACGTGTCAAGAGACAGAAAAAGCTTTTTGGCGCAGCTGCCTGACTTAACCGTAGAAGCTTCATTTTGTGGTCATTTAAACCCAGGGCTCCATGGCTCGAGGGAGGTGTAGGGCTGTAATCTCACCAAACCAGTGGGTCCTGCTGCATCTGCACCAAAGTTTCGGGCTCCAGGAAGTAATGTCCAAACTGAAACCAACATAACCCAGCCAAAGAAACAGAGCTGACAGTGAATTCCCAATATAAAGCTTTCTTTTGGCCTGCACGACTACAGTGTTTACTGAGGCTGAGGAGAGCATCTGAAAGTTGAGACGTGGACAGTATCCGAGCGACAGTAGAGACTAGAGAGAAAGAGCTGATTCTCTTACAGCCTGCTCCTCATCTAACGTCATCTCATATGTTGAACAGCCATTAAGATCGAAACAAAGCCCTCCAGTTAGGCTACCAATACCGTATGTTATCGACTAAATCGTCAGAGATGAGCCTTATCAGCAGAGAAACCTTGACCGTCGCCACACACAGCTCAAATAATCCGGTGTTTCAGGCTCGAGCCGAGCTTCCTCCTCATTGTAACGACAGCTAGCTAGAACCACAGCGCGGCTGGATCACACGGCACACTGCCCCTCGGTCTCGTGCTCGCACAAATTCGCCACAAACTCTCCGTTCCTGCTGAGGAGCTTACCTCGCGAGTGACGGGGAAGTTGACGGTTTGGTGCTCGTGCCTTCAGTTGAGCGACATATTCTCTACTTCCTTGTTGTATGAGAGCTAGCCACTGTCACTTCAAAGCGTCTCTCTCTCTCTCTCTCTCTCTCTCTCTCTTTCTCTCTCTAACACACACACACAAACACACACACACTCTCTCACACACACACAGCTGGGCTGCTCGCGGGCGGCGCACGCTCCTCTCCGCTGCTCTGACGTCACCCCCAGCCCCTGCTGACGCCACTTCAGATGGCTGTTGGATCTTTGACCGGATCCTCACTGTCCACCAGCAGCGCTATCACTGCAGGGACAGCCGGCGGAACTGGTCTGGACTGTCCTGTCATTCATGGTATTCATCTTTTTAACTGAATATACTTTATTTCGAACATTTAATAACAACAACAATAATAACAACTCATAGGGACTGTTTGGCGCAGAGGCTATAGCGCTTTTCATTCTTATTTTTTAAATATAGTTTTGGCTATGTTTATGCACATGACAAATTTTGGCGAGATTGTGTATTTTTGTTTAATCTTGGAATTCCCAACTCAGCTCCTACAAGAAGTCTAAATACACAAATTGTTACATTCATACTGTTAAAAAAAATGCTCCCTTGAAACCCATTCAAACTGACATGTTTGATCCCACAGCCACCAAAGCAAAGCATATTATTTTTTATAGCTTGAATAGCTTGGTTTTGAAAAGCACATTTTGTGGCAGAGTTGTCTGAGTGTGAGTATTTGACACTGCACAAAAATTATAATGTATAACAGCCAGTGTTGCAGCCAGGCATTGGCATACTCCAGGCTGTGAAACTAAAAAAAATACTTAGCATGTAGTATATGAAGTAGTAGTATATGAAAATCCTTTGTGTGTGTGTTTGTGTGTGTGTCTGCGTGTTTGTGTGTGTGTGTGTGTGCGTGTGTGTGTGTGTGTGTGTGTGTGTGTGTTTATTTCTTTTTTCAACTAAAACATATTGGCATCATGACAAAAACCTGGCACTTAAATGATTACAATTCTGAAAATTAATGAATATTTGATGAATAGGTTTAGGACTGATGTTAAAGTAGAAAATAATATTAATGTATATTTTTTTTAATGCTTGATTTTGAAAAGTGCATTTTGTGCACAGTGATAAGAGTGTGTAATATTAAAGCAGGCCCTAAGGGTTAAATATACTTTTCAAACATTTAACAACAACAACAATAATAATCATAATCATAATCATTAAAATAATAATAATGATAAATTAATTAATTAATAAGTAGTTTGCATTTTAAAAATATAAAATAATAGTGAATATATACATTAACTACCTTAATTGACATTTCACCTCCAAAAAGGAGTCGAAGAAACAAAATGCTTTTCAGTCCTATTTCTCACCTCTGAATCAATAGTCATAAACCAACTCTCCGCCCCAGTGTCCATTCCCACACCTACAATATCCCCCAACCTTTGCCCCCCATGTATATATACACACACACACACACACACACACACACACACACACACACACACACACACATATGTATGTATGTATGTACAGTATATATATATACACACACACACACACACATATATATATATATATATATATATATAGTATTTATTAAATTAAATGTTATTTATCTGAGACAAGTTTTATCCATGTAAAATTTTGAATGTTAAACAGCATTTTGCAAAACAAAGTCACGCAGTCTGTCTGGATACAGCTAGCTAGACAATAACCCAAGATCTTCTTGTTATAGTTGAAGATACAGAAACATACTTCATCAATGGCATCGCTAGGGTAACTCGAGTGGTTTGTTGTCACATCACTAAAGAAAAGAAAAAATAGTGAAACTCACTCCTATGTATCCAAAGTTATAACTGTAGGGGAGTGTGAATCCACCCCAAACAGCTTGAGTAAAGGCCAGGCTGCCAGAAAGTTGAAGAATAGGCTTTTCCATCAACTGCTGTAATGGACCCAACGCTGATGGACGTGCAAAATACAGATTCTCTCTGGAAATATCAGTGAAAGGGCAGATCAGCTGGAAGGGGTGGTGAAGAAAAACTCATCTGAAGAGAAGTGAAGGGATTGAGAAGGTGAGGGAAGTTCAGTTCAAAGATGTCATGGATTTGAGGAAGGAGGGCAATATGCTGAAAACAGAAAATATGTGTAGAAAATATGTATATGAAAATATGTATGGAGTTCCACACAGATCTGGGGGCTATTGCACAAAAATATAAGTTAGATATCCAGGATAACAGAAAAAGCGGGGCCTGACCTAATCTCATCCATGCCTCCTGGCTTAATCTATTGCACGCTTGCTAAAAATGGGATGAGAAGGCACAACTATGTCAAGCCAGGTGTAAGTATTCTGGATAAATGCACGTTCATGGCTGTCATTAGTAGACCACATGTGTTGATAACAGATTTTCGTGATGCAGACGTGGAGAAAATGCAGCAGGGTTTACAACAAGTGAGTAGTAGCTTCTCATAGAAAATGTATACTATGAGGAGGTAAAGTAGCCTATTTAATGTGGGACAAAAGGAATGTTATAATCAAACAGAGAATCACATTGTTTTCTGCCCTCGGGTGTCGGGTTTGAGTCCCCGTTAGTACAATATTTGTTTCTTTAGATTAAAATTTACATTAGTTACTCATTACCTTTAACTTCAGCTGCACTGACACGTCCTAATTACCATGCAAGGAGGTACTTGTTAATTTCATAAATCAGTTGGACATTTTGCCTTAAAAGTTAACAGTGGAAATGAATAATTATATAAATGAACAACATTAATTACTAACACTTATAAAGGTAATGAGTATTTAGCAGACGCTATTATCCTCCTCCACCAAGCTCACCCACAGCGGCACACAGAGCATTTGAGGGAGGGAGAGAGCCTCATCACTGACTTCATTGAAACCACCTTTGCAGCTTCATTAGCCATTTCTAATCATATCAACAAATGTAATGATAACCTACCAGTATATATTCCATATTGACTGAACTTCTGACAGTAAGGTAATCAGGAGGACATGTGGTGCTGTTGACAGGAGTGCTGCATTTAAATGTTTGGTCTGGGTTTTTTTAATTTATGGCAATAAAAATGAAATAAAAAAAAGACCATGGAATAATTCATTCATTCATTCATTCATTCATTTTCCGTAACCGCTTTGTCCTCACAAGGGTCACGGGGGGGCTGGAGCCAATCCCAAATGTCACTGGGCGATACACCCTGGACAGGTCGCCAGACTATCGCAGAGCCACCATGGAATAATTGTAAAACATATTTTTTTCAGATCAGATTGACAGCTAACTGAACAAATGAAGCTCCAGGATTAAACGAGGCAAGCTGTTAGCCTGGTCAGGAGCAGGCTAGCTGCACAGAATAAGTCTCCATGGTAACTGGTGTGCCTCTGCTTTCATGCAACCGAGTCAAGGCTAAATTCAGCCTGGACACCTGGAAAATCCTGGCTCAATCCACTATCCTAGTTTTGTGCAATAGCCCTCAGGCCCGTTCATAATGAGATTCTTGTCGATAGCAGCCACAGATCTGCATACAAAGAAAATTATTTTCTGAGAAGTCATTGATACCACTTCAAGAAGGACCTCACCATCAGTGACAAAGCAGCAAGGAGTCATCTGAGGCCAGAGGCAGAAAAGGTCCAAAAGAGGGCATCACTGCCTTCCTCAGTGGGTCCAGAGCATTAACTGATGGCAGACGTTTCAGAATAGAAGTGCATCCTGATCGGAAAGAAAGCTTAACAAAAGCTCACAACACATGCCCTGCATTCCAATACCCTTGCTACAATACTATTTAGTATACCAGAAAAAGATTGTGTATGTCCCAATATGAAGTATGTAAAATGCAGTACACCAAAAATACCAGGATGTCCCATTACATCTGGCCACATTTTGCAGTATGCAAGCCAGTATGCTTTTCTGGCTATTCTTACCCACAGTCCTCTGCGCAGCTGCAGATTCTTTACATCTTGACCGCTTGTTGACAGCTGACAGAAGCAGCAATGATGAATGACAGTGCATTCAAGGTACTAATGAACAGTCACATGGTAATAATAGCAATATATATTGTTTAAGTGAACAAAATAAATCATACAGATAACCACCAACAAAAATAAATGAAAATAATAATGATAGAAAAATGCATATGTAGGCTAATAAAATGAACATATAATGTTAGAATCCACAATATATGCAGTTATAACTTAAAGGTTAAACGTTGTTAAGTAACGATAGCAGAGCTCTCCTGGTTAACACCATGGTAACAGTTATATGAAAAAGAGGGTCAAAGTTCAGGGTGCTGTATTATGAAGAAGTAGTATCTCCTGATTGTGTGCGTACTGCATGCAACAGTACATACTTTGCAAGGGCAGCCATAGTACCTACTAAAAGTAAAAAGAAAAAGTATGCGATACGGAGCGCACCCTCAGATTCATTATTATGATGGTGAAGCAGTAACATCAAGATTATTAAGGTTTGATAGTGTAGATTGATTTTGTTCATTTCAACCTAAAGAACATTAAAGCCTCAAAAGTTACCACATGGATTTTAACTAATCCTTCTGAAACAAACAAACAAACAAACAGACAAAAACAGCTAAAACCCAGCTTACATTAAAACTTAAATCAATAGCCCAGAAACATGGGGGGATGTAATGAGCAGCAAAAGAAGAGATTACCCAGAAGTTGGCAAGAAATCTGTAACAGAAGGTAAACACACACACACACACACACACACACACACACACACACACACACACACACACAGCAAGGCATGACCTAAAAATGCTTAAAAATTAAAATAATTCTGGAAAATACTTTTGAATATATAATTATGAATGTAGTTCTTTGGACAGTTTTCCTTCGCTTTTTAAAAAATAGTCTTTTACATCTACAAATCTCCTTTTTTGCATCTCTCTTGTTTTTTGTGTGTGTAAATACAGTCTTCTTTTGGTGCTCATGGTTTCAGTAAAATGACTGAATTGTGGAGAATCTTCAGCTAAAGCTAAACTAAGCTAACATTGTGTGTTGCATGTCCATATCGACAAAAAGTTTGAACATATATACATAATGTATGCATAATCTAAGCAGCCAACTACAGTTAGCTCCAGCAGGCAACCAATAAATCAGTTTTATACATCCAAAAAACTTGAACAGCATGACAACCAGACTGGACTTCTAATTGAGACGGGGCCTATATTTGTCCAAATGTGTCACCACACTGGGGTGAAAAAAAGGACTGGGCGTTTAATTGGGACTAGGCTTTTATTTGAAGTTTTATGGTATGCTGGTAGCTGGTTTTAGTTGGTTGAAGGTGGTCTTAAGTGGTTCTGACACAGTTGGTGCTGGTCTTTGATAGTTTAGCTGGTTGGACCAGTTGGACATGCAAGTGAGACCAGCCTATCAAACTGTACACATTTATCTTTAGGCATATCCAATTACTTAACTGATTTACGCCCTTTGCTTTTCATATTTCCCCCTCATGACACTATTTCTCCACACTTCTCCACATCCAAGGACATGGATTTGGTTTCAATTTTACAGGAATTTCAATGCATAAATCAGCTACAGTGACCACCACAAGCTGGTATGACCAGCTAAACCATCAAAAATAATGCAAAAACATTCTTTAAGATAGTCAAACAAGCTGGTCAATCAACTTTACCATCTTAAATTGACCAAGCTGGGGTTTTTCAGCAGGGAAATAAATGTCATGCAATCGTTAGCCAATGGTCCATGCTCAGTAACTCATATGTGGGATTCCCTGAAAGAGTTTGAGCTCAGTTACAATGGATCAGATGGTTTTTATCCTTTTTTCTTATTCTAATGTTTCTATCTGTTGTATCTATTAATGCCAAATATACAAGACCGACTGAGAATTAAAGCCCTTTTTAAATTGCAATGGTAAAGGTGCTGATCATCTTTTTATCCAGGAAACTTGTGCATGTTCAACAAATGTATCTTCTTGGAAAAATCACTAAGGTGGCGAGATGTGTTTTCCTATGACAGTAATAGACCAGCAGGGGTCGCCATTTAAATTATACATCAAGAGATCAAATGTTTGGAAATTGATGATTTTATTAGTTGATATAAATCAAAGTCAGTTTATTCTAATTGAAATGTATACCACCAGCAACAAATTAAGTACTTTAGCACTGTTCCAAAAATACTGAGTCAAATGTTTGTCATCTTGAATCTATTTATCCCTTGGCTAAAGTCATATGGTGATTTTAATACTGTTTTTGACAAAAATATAGATCATTGGCCTTCAGAAAACACAGCCACTGACTGTGAACTTAAATTTATTTTTTTATGAGAAGAAGTTGTGGATATTTGATATAAGATATATACGAATATACAAATTTCTCCCTCCAATCCTGTATTGATTTCTGGCTCATTTCTAATAATCTTATTTATGTGGTTAGATAGAACCTGCTGTCTTAACAGATTGTAAAGTCATCTGCATTAAAACTAAAGGATTAAATGATGCTTATACACAGTTTTCAAAGTACTGTGATCGGATATGCACATTATTAGCTCTAAGCATATTTTTATTGGAAATATTGATATTCTGAATGAACCTTACAGTAACAGACATCAAAAACACAGTTATTTGGACTATGTCACACCTCTTACAGCAACTTGTTTTGGTCTCCTGTCATGGTTGATTTACAGTGGAAAAAAGCTTGCTCTATGTCAAATGTTGAATCAATAATAAAGTGAAAGAAGTATCTGTCAGAATTTTACATCAGATTTACCCAGTTAAAGAAGTGTTGGAAACATTTTAAGCTACTGTGCGTGTGCTTTTTGAAATTTTGTAGACTATTTTTAATATAGAGAAACAATTTTTCTTTTTTTTTGTCACTGTGATCACTCCAGTTTATTTTGGACAGATAGGCAAAACAGGAAAAGGACACTCATTTATAGATTAATGGATATGATGTGATGTTATATTTTGTAATTTATGTATACATAAATTGTGTATGTACATATACAATGTACATGTATATGTATATGTATATGTATATGTATATGTATTATTATTATTATTATTATGGTTAGCCAATTAGAATCCAAACTCTGCTTTCATCTGAACTCTCGGCACCTAACCAGAAGACGTGAAGAACAAAACAGCTACAAAGACTTTCAGTATTTTATTTGAAAGAAAATACATTTACTCTGCACTCTGAACACTTCTGTCATGCTGTTGTATTTGTATGACAATTGTCATACCTCTTTATTATAAATAAAGTGTTTTGAAAAAAAAAAAACAACAACTTGAGGCTTGAAGCCAATCAGAGGCGCCTTCCCCGACGACGTCATCAGTCGGCGCCACACGGGGAACGGGGCAACGTGGGAAGAAGTGCAGAGCGGAGAGAAGTGGAGGAAAGTGGAGACACGTGAAGCTCGGTGAACATGGCGTCTGTGCAGGAGCCAGAGGTCCAGCTCGCTCAGAGACTCGCCTCCAACGAGAAGCCCGTCCGGACCAAGGCCATGAAGAAACTGAGGAAATACATCAATGTCAGGTCTCACAACGCTGCAGGTAAGCTAGCTGCTACTGTTAGCCACCTAGCTGTGACAGTCTGCTATCAGTTCACACACCATGCTAGCAGTAATTGTGCTGAAAAATGAATAACGTTACACTGGTAACGAGACACGAATGGTCAATACCCGCTGGTTGGGTTTCAACCCAAAAGTGTATTTAGACAGGAAACTGGTCCCAGTGTGCCGCAGCCCCGGTGTTGTTAAAGTGAACGGTGAGCAGGGCACACGTGTGGAGGGGTTAACTTTTAGGTCAGAGGCTCAGTGAGGTTTATCTCACTAATGTCACAGCTGAACACCACGTAGATCTCACGTAGCAGCGACACATTCACTTTGTTACTCTATTTATTGAGCATATTATTTTATGCTTAAATAGCAGCCCAACAGGTCTGAAGGGCTAATGACAGAGATGTTTCGTCACTTGTGTGTTTTTTTGTGAGTTTTTGTATGCTGGTAACTTGTATTGTGGGGTCCATTTCAGAGAGCAGCCAATCAAACTCTTGAGTGTGACCCTGAGCTCTGAGGTCATGAACCCTGAGATGAAAAACTTGAGCTTTTGGTACTAAATCAGCTGTTCAGAGTTGTTCAATCATCTCTAAACATTATCAGCCTGAGCGCAGTGAATGAAAAAAACTCATCATCCATGGAGCTCCGATACTACGACTTCCCATGGCAACAGGTCAATAAAAAGCACAACCTCAATCTTAATCCAGTGGACATGCAGATATTAATAATTGGAATTGTGAGCTTGGCAGGATTATGATACATTTGTCGTGTATTTGTAGTTTGCACTTGAAAATAAAAAAGAACCCGATACAGAGTGGAGAAAAGTCAAGTCAAGTCAAGTCAGTTTTATTTATATAGCCCATTATCACAAAACATGGTTTGCCTCAGAGGGCTTTACAGTGTACGACATCCCTCTGCCCTTAGACCCTCACATCACCCAAGGAAAAACTCCCCAAAAAGAACCCCTGTAACGGGGAAAAAAAAGAGGAAGAACCTCAGGAAGAGCGGTAGAGGATAGTGAGGGATCCCTCTTCCAGGACGGACAGACGAGCAATAGATGTCGTAAATAGCAAATGAAATACAATCATGGCAAAAAAGGAAAGAGAAAGAGAAGAGAGGGGGGGGAGAGAGGGGGGGGGAGAGGGGGGGGGGGGGGGAGGGGGGGGGGGGGGGGGGGGGGGGGGGGGGGGGGGGGCACAGCAATAATAGAAACAGATGCATGTCATATTACAATAATGGTAGGTGTGAAATTAGTAATTGCTCTCTATGATGATGTTGAGAGAGATGATAACAGTCTCATGCATATGTGAAAGGGAGTTGTCCAAAGGCAAGATCACAGCATCGGCGCAACCAGGACCAGACCACGATCAGGGCGAGCGGGGGGCACAGAATCAGTACAGCCACAGCACGAGCACAACCAAAGGCAGGGTCGCAGCATCAGCACAGCTATCACCACGGTCAGGCACAGTCAAGGTTACAGCCAGGATCCAGGGAAACTAGGAAACAAGGGAGCAGGAACGCTCCCGAGAGGCAACAGGATTAGCGTAGTGCAGTTCAACAGACCCAGGCTCTGTAATCGCGAGCCCCAGGTAGTGAGAGTACCACATGGCTATCACAGAGCTAAGCTAAGCTTGCACATGGCAATGCAGTTAACAGATATGCTTGATTTCTGATGGCGGCATTGAGAGAAGGAAAGGAGCTCAGCGTATCAGAGGGAAGTCCCCCGGCAGGTTAAACCTATGTCAGCCTAACTATGGGCTGGTCCAGGCAGCCTGAGCCAGCCCTAATTATAAGCTTTATCAAAGAGGAAGGTCTTAAGTCTGCCCTTAAAAGTTGAAACGGTGTCTGCCTCCCTGACCGAAAATGGAAGATGGTTCCATAGGAGAGGAGCATGGTAGCTGAAGGCTCTGGTTCCTAACCTACTTTTGGAAATTTTGGGAACCACAAGTAACCCTGCGTTTTCAGAGCGCAGTGATCTTGAGGGTTGGTAAGGAACTATGAGCTGTGACAGATAAGACAGAGCCTGACCATTTAGGGCTTTGTAAGTAAGGAGGAGGATTTTAAATTCAATCCTGGATTTCACAGGGAGCCAGTGACAATAAGTTAACACAAAAGAGTTTCCTACAGTGTACATCATTACTGCTGCTACACTACATTTTAGATATAGTTTTGTTTAGCTTAAGACTGACAGGGACAGAACATGGGGGCAGTAAGTGAAGATGAAAACTATAGCTGAAGAATAAAAAAAGAAGACAGAATCAAAGACACAAACATAGTTGTAACCTGATCCAGTAATATTGTGGTTGGTGATTTGTGCTTGAGTACAGTGATGGGCTAAAGCTGAGCATTCAGTGCCTTTATTTCAGCTAATTCAACTAATATATGGTAAATTTAAATATTTTCACTTCAGTGGTAAAACAAGTTCAGACTGTGCAGCCTATTTAAAAAAACTCACTTTCACATTCTGCAGCTGCATCAGCATCCTGCTCATCAGAAATATGAACATATGATCTCAAATATTAAAGGTATATTATAGGTTTCATTAGTGTTAACAGTCAAAACTGTCAAACTGACATGATGCATTATGTGCATTAAACATTTTAAGCTACACACTGACAGCTGTCTGCAGTGTTATAAAAAAACAAGTAGGTGACATGCAGCAGTTTGATTTATAACTGTGTAATAACTAAATGAGGTGTGTTTAAAGAAATGACCGTCAGCGGATAATAAATGGTAACTTTAGATCATCCTGAGTAACCTGGATCAAGATTCTGACACATAGTAGAAGTCCGTCAATGAATGCACATTAATTCGTGCTTTCATAGGGACTGAATGATTGAGAGAATGAAAGAGTGTGTGTGTCTCTGTCAGAGGGAGGAGACAGAGACTAACTCAGGGTTTCTTGAAGAAATCCTGCCAGTTTACTTTCTGGAATACAGCTCTGGACTTGTGAATGTGTGTGTCACATACCTGGTTGTGTCGTCTGTGCAGGAGGATTCACAGGTGATGAGCTGCTGAAGCTGTGGAAGGGTCTGTTCTACTGTCTGTGGATGCAGGACAAACCTCTGCTCCAGGTACTGCTGCTGTCACTGTGCTCTGAGCACAGAGCCACAGGATGGCTGCATACACAGAGCATTTCAGCTGCTTTCACACATGTACTCTATTATCACAATCAGAATCTGCGTATTTCCAAGTATGTTTTCACATAAACACAATTTACTTTGGGGTTTTGGTGCATTAACAAAGAACAGGAATATAGAAAAGAAAAAAAAACCCCAAAATATTAGAGAAAAAACTGCAAGGCAACTGTTTACCTTGCAACTGTGATAGCAACTTTTCATGTCAGAAAGCCCTGCATATAGTACAAGAAACAAGCTTTTAAACATCTGTCCACTGTGGAGACAGCTTTGTGTGATGTTATTCTGTGATATGTTTCAGTAAAATAATGAATGCATCGCCCAAAGAGTGTACTATTTAAGAAAAGTTTTTGCTCAAATAAAATATTTTTTACCCTTCACCCCCCCCCCCCCCAGTTTTATGTGTCTGTTGATACAGTCTTTACTTTTCTTTTAGTCTACTTACAGTCTACTTTTACTTTAGGAGGAGCTGTCAAACCAGATCTGCACCCTGATCCACAGCTTCCATGATATTGACGGACGTAAGTGACCCACACCTGATGTCATAATCTAATGTGATTCAGTATGAAGCACACAAGAAAACACCTGTACTTGTCATGATGATGATGATGATAATTATGTACTGTTCCCTGCAGAGTTTTTATACCTGGAGAATTTTCTGCAGACCTTCAAAAGGGAATGGGCTGGTATTGACAGGCTGCGTATGGACAAGTTTCTCCAGGTTAGTGTGGAGTTTTACCCTTAACCTCTGCCACTTAGTCCTTCCCTACAATAGAGCCATTTTTGTCTTTTTTTTTTCTTTCGGTGAGACGGGATCATATGGAGGAAACAGCAGGTCAGCAGTATATGCCATGAGGGTTTCAGCAGTACAGTGGTTTTATTTTTACACATACTTCCATTTTTAAAAAATGGTATCAAGTTTCAACTGTAGTAATAAAAGCCAGAGCCAGGAGATACATTTGAGATGCACTCAGCACCATGTGTCAGGTTTTGGGATAAACATTGTGTTTTGTTAGGTGCCAATTCAAACTTTAAAAGTTTAGACTGTATATATTCCCCTGATAAAAGTGTCGGCAGGGAACGCAAAAGTAACTAACTGTAAAAGTGTGTTTGGTCTGTTAAAAAAAACTAATTGTGACTAAAATATATAGTAAGAAATTACAACGCAACCCTACTGTGGGTCACCAAAGCTTCCCAGGGGGTTGTGAGGCCTTCTTGATTTTAAGAGCTGTTAGTTAACTTGAAAAAGGAAGAAAAAAAGAGCAGTAGGTCTATCTCAGTATTTCATTCAGTTCTCTGGAGAAAACCAAATGAATTGCTGTTTTTAAAGTTTAGATTAATGTTCAAGATATACATTTAAAAAAAACAAAAACAAATCAGGGGCACTGTGAAGGGGCTGACACCCCCCACCACCCCGTGAGAGAGAGAGCGCTGCTCGGACATGTTCTGCCCAAATCTGTTTCTAATGAGCTGACTTGAACCCATTGGCAGGTGTGTGGGTAAATAAACAATGACCACAAAGATAATTTTTTATTGTGGGAAGTTATTACGATTTTGAAAGCTGAAGATTTTCACCATCCCACAAACGAAACAAACCTGTAATGGTTATTACATTTGCAGGAAATTACATATTACGTTTGTAGTAGAAAACTGCTCTTAACATTTGTGGGAAATTAAGTTTGTGGAATTATTACATTAAAAGCTGCAGATTTGTATTATGGTTTTGTTTTTTATGTTGGTGGGTGTTAAAGACTCTTTTGTGGAACACCCGGAATAACAACACCAAAGCAATCTGAATCACATCCTGTGTTTTGACTTCGGTTCCATAGCCTGGAGAGTGACTTGTTTTCTCTCTCTGCCATTAACATGTCCAACCCGACAGTAATCACTCTGTCTGGTACACAACCTGCATATGCTGAGTGGACAGTGAATCAAGTAGAAAAATCAAAAGGAGACTGGTTCTTGGTACAAGCCAAAGAAAACAAACTAGACCAGAGGTGTCAAACTCGCTGAGTTCATGGACCACATACAGCCCAATTAAGAGTGCAGGACACCAAACTATTACAAATTTCAGTTTCAATAGGGTTTCAGTACTGCAATACAGTATACAAAAATACAATATATAGAATTTAAATACTAAAAGGTCATGATTTGGACCTAAATCCACCACTTACACCACCTGATACTAATACACACTGGCTTTCAGCTGAGAAAAGTGGTCTAGAGGTTTAGTAATTTTTTTTTTTTAAGTGCAATTTCAAGAGTATGTCTGTTTTTCCACATTTAGTTAGTCTATCACTTGCTTTTACTATATGTGCATTTTTCCATACATTGCCACTTATATATGAACTAATGCTGACATCACCACACCAAACCAATGTAGAGGCTATAGAGGAGCAGGTGATGCTATCTCCTGCCTCACAAAGCATTTGCTAATCTGAAGTTTTAGCAGGGCCTTAGCAATAAGGTTCCACCGGTATTGTTTTACCTCAGAAGTCTGATACAGATTCTTTTGTACAGAAGCTGCTCATTGACAGTAGTTTGCACAATGTTCAGTATTTAGTTTAACATGACCATTGTTAGTGTTTATTGTTCTTTCGGGTAACTGTAAGGTGCTCAGGCCAAGAAGCGTCTGCAGCAGCATTTTACATGAAGCAGCTGCTCATTGCTTAACTCGCTCCTGAAACCTGACATCTGTTACACCCGACACACTGCCTGTGTGAGCAGCATGTGTGCGTCGTGGATCTTGTATTTTTATTTTTTTTAATGTCCATGTGAACAGATTAGAGCAGCGCTGCTCAGGTGAGGAACATCTAGAGAAATGGCGTTCCGCTGATTATTCTCTGTGACGTGCACAGTTTTTTCACTGAAATGGACTGTAAAAATGTTTTTTGATACTTATATTACATGATATCACCATTTACTACACTTTCAATGTCTTCATCTGTCATGGACATTAAGAAATACAAATATATCTCATTTGCTCAACCTTTCTTGTTTTAAAATAAAAACCCTCTGACAATGTTTCTACCAATAGAAAATCTAGTTGTTGACAGGGCATTTTATTGTGAAATATTTGCAGCACTGTGTTGTTGACAATGCAGTGGCTGCATGGCTTCATAAATTATTGAAGTATCATCTTTTATTGTGGAAATAGCTCTTCAGCAACACTGTAACAACCATGTCCCTGTAAACACCACAAGTGTGGGAGCCGCATGCTCATACATGCACTGCAGTCCAGGCGCTCATCTCCAAAAGAGCAGCAATATTAAAAGTGCAGAGTCATGCAGTGGGCCGATTGGAGTGTTAAGTGGGCCCGTTCTGGCCTGCCGGCCATATGTTTGACACGTTAGACAGTTAAACACTGATTGCATCAGCACAGTGTTGTACAAAGACTCGAACTGAGAATCTTTGAAAATATGCCCTGAGAAAGATTGAAATGTATTAATCGTTTTACAAATCTAAATAATGTATTTCTTCTCACCTACAGCTGATTCGCTTCATGTTCAGACAAACCTTTGAGATCCTGAAAAAGAAAGACTGGGACAGCAGGTAAAATATTAAAGCTTTGTCTAGAAAAGCCGTTTTGGTCATGGTTATGTGATTGTGATGTGAAGATTATTTACTGTGTCTCCTCAGTGTGGTGGGCAGGTTCCTGGAGCTCCTGACAGTGCAGCTCCTGCAGAGCAGCAGCGAGGCACCCAGTGGACTGCAGTTCCACATCCTGGACCTCTACATGACTGAACTGGCCGCTGTGGGCTCAGCAGAGGTAAGCCACTTCACTGTCATCAACATGTTCTTGGCATTTATAAGTAACAGGCTATTGGGGTGGAAATGAGTGTAATTAAGTTCCTGCTGTGATCAGCAGCATCACGGAGGAGAGCTGATTAGAGGGTGACTGGCCACATGGAGACATGTCCTCTGCTGCCATGCTTTATGTATTACAGGGTTGTATTAGTCACTCTGAGGAAATGGAGATGGACATGGTTGGATTTGAGTATTAATACTGAACACATCAAGGTGCTGAAATCCCAAGAAATAGTGACAGTGTACTGAAGCAGAGGCCCTCTGACCTGCAGGAGATGAACATTTCTGCTAGTGTCAGAATAAATGATTGCGCTTCTCTGAAAAATAGCACATATCTTCAGGGAACACTGCAAAGGTTACACATCTCTGCAGTAAGTCAATCAATGAATTTAGAACTATTGATCACAAGCTGAGAAGTGTGAGGATCAGGCTAATTGAGCCCAACAGCCCACAGTGATTGATGGATCACATACTGAGGTCTCCTTGCAGGGACTGATGACAGCGGTAATGAAATGAAAATCCTTTAAGTTTGTACAAGTTTTAAAAAGTAGAGCCCGTCAGTCATGTAGGGTATCTGAAGGACTTAAAGTGGTGAAGAACACTGAATTAATTTCCCTGAAATATGAATGTATTATAACATCTTCATTGGGGGTGCCTGGTGGCTCGGTGGATAGAGCGGCGCCCCATATCCAGAGGTTGTATGCTCGCCGCAGCGGCTGCGGGTTTGATTCCAGCCTTGACCCTTTGCTGCATGTCCCCCCAACTCCACAACTCCTCTGTGAAATCAGAATCATCAAAATAAAGCTGCTAGTGTTTTGAACATCCATCAGCATGGTTACTGTAATGTTATCATCAGAGGAGAAGTCACTGAACATCACTCAGTGGAACGTATTCATTTCCACATTGTGTAATGACATTTCAAAAATATTGCCGAAGTTGTGCGCATATCTGTAATAGAAACCCGCCTTCTGTCACTCATTACAGCAGCTGCAGCAGCTTGGAAGCTCATCAGTCTCTAATGGCCAGGTGTCAATTTTAACCCAAATATCTTTTAACCTAAATTCATTGATACTGTATGAATCAGGTAAGGTAGGGATGCGTGAGGATAAACTCTTCACAAGCAGAGCAGTGTGAGCAGCACTGGATCATCACTAGCCGGTTGTGTTTCAGCCACTCTGATCACAGAGTTTTTTGCATCTTCAAATCCTTTGATTTCTATGTAGACGCAATAATAAGCTACAGCAATGTGCGAGCATTCCTGAGCATCTTATTTTTCAGACTCAAGCAGAGTTCAACTTTTGAAATCAGCAGCACGCACCACATGTCATGTGACAAGGAACAACCAATCCGGCCACCAGATATCTTTCCCCTTCTCCTGTAAATATTAGTCTGCGGTAAATATGAAAGAGAAGTTGATCACTTCAAAGCAGAGACAGAAAATATTTTCAACCAAATACACACCCAAAAACAACTGCTGTAAGAAAATGAGCTCTGCACTCAGGATTTCTGTTAGGAGGGCTAAAATACGGTGCTGGTTATGGTTGCTTGGCAACCTCAGACACAACCTGCCTTTGCGCTCTTACAAGTTTCCACTGAGTAGACACAAGATTAGCAGCCAGCTCCACCTCTTGTTTTCCAGACGGTTAAAGATGCAGCATGTGTGCTGATGCTTATAGCACACAGGCCAGCAGCTGCGCTCTCTGTCTGCTGCCTGCTGTTTGGTTTTTGTTTGCTGTTAATAAGATGAAGAGGCACCTCTGGGATTAGATTAATTATAAATATCGAAAATGGCAAAGCAGATAGGGAAGGGTACACTGGGATGCTTATTAAATATGCTATATTCAAGGTTCAAGGCATGGCTATAAACTGTTTAGAGGGACTTTGGCTGTTGCAGTACATTTAATTTGATTATTGGCTTGCTATTTTTTCCAGTAGAGCTTTAACCAATAATTTATTTATAAAATAAAAAGTTCCATCACTTTAAAGATAAATTCATAAGAAAATACATGAATGTTCCAGTGATCCTTATGTGAGCTTTTTCTTTGTTTTCACAGCTCACTGCTGATCAGAACTTGATATTCATCGAGCCCTTCTGCAAAACAGCAGCCAAAACCAAGGAGTAAGTCCTCATCACTTACTGTAATGCTGTCTCTTACAGGTGTGACGATACATAGCTCTGGATTCATATATCCATTCAGTGATCATTTTGAAATTCCAATGGATTTTTCTGCCAATCACAGGAAATAAAAAAAAACATAAACCAACATATATATATTTATATATATACACAAACACAAAAAAAAAATAAAATTATTGTCTCATAATATATGTAGAATGAAAAAAAGATTTTTTAGCACCTTCTTAGGGAGATAATCTAGCATTTTTTAATAAAAGATAATGCAGTTAGATCAACAAACCATATTGTTATCATTGTACAGTAAAAGAGGCAACAATACGTCATATCCAAAGGGATGGTTTTCAATCAGTTTTATTTATAATATCACAAATTGCCCCAGAGGGATTTGCAGTATGAGATATCTTTTTGTCCTCAAACCTTCACAGCAGATAAGGAAAAGTTCCCCCCAAAAGCCCTTAAACAGGCAAAAATGGTAGGAAAAAAAAAAGATTGTGTCATGATAAAAACTTGGATTTTACAGTTGGAATAATTACAAATCTATCAAGCAGTTAAGACAGGCATACAGAACATGTTATTGGGAGTTTTTTAGGTTAATTTAGATTTTTTTAGTAAAAAGTCCTGATGTGGCTTTCTGTATTTGATGCTGGAGTTTTTGTCGTTATCTATGTTGTTTGGCTTTCCTGAGAGCCCCGAGCTCCATCTTCACCAACTGCGACGACACGCAGCTGGTTGAAAATCAGTGAAGTTTCTCTTTATTTTTATCATCTTTTTAGCCTTGTGATGACGGTGGTTCACTGTCACACTGTGATCTGTAGGTTAAGTTTGGCTTCCAATTATCTTCATCTTTTAAATGGTTGTGTATGTAACATTCAGGGTTCATACAGTCCTGAGAACTTGGAAAAGTCATAAAATTTGCTAATTGCAATTTCCAGGCCTTGAAAAGTTTTGAAAAGCTTTGAAAAAAGTTTTGAAAGATTTGGAAAAGTCATGGATTTTTGTTCCACAAACCCATGTAATGACACATGATATGTTTAGGGACTACCTGAAATGTGAAAATCCAATGTCATTTTTTGTGATTACCTTTTAAAATGGATTTGGAAGGCATGCTTTCTTAGAAAATTTACCAAACACCTTTGAAGAAAAAAAGGAAGGCCAAGTTTTTTTTATTTATTTTTTTTTATTTAAAAGTTTTTAAAGAAAAAAAAGTCACCCAATTTTTTTCTTTACAAATCACCAAATGTTTTTAAAGAAAAATAAAAAAGTCAAATTTCTTTTAAAGAAAACATGCCTAGTCATGGTTTCTCTATAATGAAAACAAAATAAAGCCATTTATAGTTGTATGTCCCTTCCGTAAGCTGAAAAAAATCATAAGTCTCTTCCTAGTGCTTTAAAAATTATTTGACATGGCACCCCTTTTTACACCACCCCTCCCCTCTCACAAATAACAGACTGTCCCTAAATTATATTGAAATATTCAATTCTAATCTTGTTCTGA
Source organism: Plectropomus leopardus (assembly GCF_008729295.1). Classification (NCBI taxonomy): domain Eukaryota; kingdom Metazoa; phylum Chordata; class Actinopteri; order Perciformes; family Serranidae; genus Plectropomus; species Plectropomus leopardus. The sequence continues at coordinate 1,194,934 of NC_056472.1, forward strand.
ATCAATAAAAAATAAAAACAATTAAAAACTTTAAAAAGCTTTTATATCGTGACAATGAAAAAAAATGAGGACTATAGATTTTTAGAGAATACATGGTCTTTACAGTTTGCCTCAAAGTCATAGAAAAGTCATGGAAATGTATTAGTGAAATTGTGTACAGACCTGGAACATAAATCATTCATGTTGTATGTCAGAGGTCCAGATTGACTGAAGCAGCTTGTTTTTGTGTGACGTTTGGCTCTAACAACTTGCCTGACTACGTTCCATCTGCTCATTTTTTCATCGTTGCTTCTTTCATCTGTGTCTCTCTCAGTCGATCTCTATTCGGAGCAATCTGCAACAGCATCCTCAGCACTATTATTGACCAGGCCCCCTTCGCTATTGAAGACTTGATGAAGGAGGTGAAAGCGGCTGAGGACTCAGACTCAGGACAGGCCTCTGAAGAGGATGACAAAGAAGACCAACCAAAAGAAAGCAAGAGCAAAGCAGGCGGCAAGAAGTGGAGGCAGATAAACGGTACATGAACACGATTATCTAGACAGCTTTTTGAACATGACAGAGGTCTCTCTATAAAACATCAAAAGTAATGACGTATACAGATTAACTTCCAATAAAACAGATTGGTTTACTATACTTTCTTATGAGATTTAGAAACACAATATTCCCTCCATGGACAGGCGGTGTGAAAGCAGCTATTGACACAGCAAAAGTTCTTTTCTCTGAATTTAACACAGCCCTGCTCTCCTCTCTTCAGCTGTGGTCGGAGAGGTTTTCCAGTGTGAGTGCTGGAGGCTGCACAGCTTTCAGCCACTATCAGGGCCGAGCTCTGCCTATATAGATAGTTAGTAAAACATCCCATCAGCACTGGTTACCTTAACCCTTTGAAACCTGAGCAAATTAGCTTGGTCTCTTTCAAAAACATCAGAGGGTGGCAAGCAAAACATTTGCAAGAAATTAATAAGATCTTTAAAGAAAATTACTGGGATTTCTGGGATAAAATAGGGGGAAAAAAGTAAAGTAAAAAAAGAAACAAATCAAAAACCAAGAAAATAACTAAAAATAAAGTGCCAGATTTTTTTTTCTTTCTTATTGAAATTATTTTCTTTTTCTTTCCTTTCTGACTTTAACATAATTTTAAATAAATACTTAAGAGAATTGTAAATATAGTTTTCTGAACATGCCTCTCTTTTCCTTTCTTTTTGCAGTTTGCAGGATATTTTTTGCGAAGTCGCTCATTACATTTATCATGTTTTGAAAAAAAAAACAATCCAGTTTTCTCATCTTTCAGAGGTTGAAATGCTTGTGAAAAGCATATAAATGCAACACAAGAAAACTGATGGCGCTCCAGGTGTCAAAGGGTTAAAAACAGCTTTGTTAATGTGGCGGCACCTTGGTGCTCAGATTTTTTAACATGATATTCACTTTCAGTCAGTATCTCATTTCCACCTTCATCACAGTGGCAGCACCTGTTCCAACATTATAACACGTAATAATAACTACATTATAACTAAAATAGTAATAAATAACTTTAAGGCTCGAGTCATACAGACACGACTAGATTATTACATGATGAATGTCACTTATTTATGCAATAAATGTGAATTTTCAGTCAGAGGTCATATGTTTCGTTTTGCTTTCATCAGGGAATAAATCAAGTGAAGAAGAGGGTCAAGACGATGACGACGACGATGATGATGATGATGATGATGATAATGATAATGATGATGATGAGGAGGAGGAGGAGGAGCTTCTTCACTTGGAAGACTCGGACACAGAAATGTCTCGTGACGATGACATTGGACCAGTCCTACAGGTAAAGGCTTTCACTCCTTTTTTTGATTCATTCATCCTTTTTGCTCATCCATTCTTCCTTTTGGGATTTACAGGTGTCAGATTTAGGGGCATTTGGTGGCATCTAGCAGTAAAATGATAAGTGCAACCAGCTAGAACTTCTCCCTGCTGACATTCGTTATGTTTTTGTTATTGAGGGTTTTTTGTTTTTTTTTTCTGGAAGCAGAATTAGCCGCAGAGGTCTGTTCCTCTCCAAGACGAACCGACCAGTTTATTAAAACAGCTATAAACACTGAATAAAGCAGCTTCATGTTACAAATCAATGCATCTCTGACACCTTTGGGCATCTCAGAGTCACGCGGCTCACCAACAACATGCCATTGTATGCCCACCCCTTCTCTCTGATAGCTTTGTGTCTCATCTTTTTCTGACATTCAGTGCGCGTTACCGTTAGCTGAATTATCTGCAGAGGTCTCTTCCTTTCCAAAGCAAACAGATCCAGTGATTTAAACTGGGAAAACCGCTGCGAGCGGCTAGTCCAACATATGCTCATGTGAAGTCACCTTTTTTGTCTGATAACTTCGACCCAGACAGTCAGGAGAGTTTACTGGAAACTAAGTTATCCACAGAGGTCTCTTCCTCTCCAAAACAACTGGAACCTGTGATTTAAATCACTAAAAACACTGAATAAAGCACTTTCACGTCACAATGGGCCTCATACAAGAGACTATTTATGAACAAATTTCCTCTTATTTTTGCTTGTATACAGGATTAGTTCTTATTTTGTTAGTACCCATTGATTTGTTTTCTTATTTTTGCTTTTCTCTTAGGTAAGAGAAAATTTCATGTGGTCCAGAGCACTCGTACCAAGATAAGAGAAAAACATCTTGCTTTCAAAGGCCTCAAAATGTTGTCCAACACAAAGAAAAATAAGTTTGACATTTGAGGAACATATTTAAAATGCATTAATACCACAAAATCAAATTAAGATGGGATTTTAGAGAAGTATAATAAGTGGATTATTAAATTTCAGGGGCAAAGGGATACTCCTATACTCTATTGATCCCAATTACTGTAATTTCAGTTAGTGTGTGTCCCTCTGCTGAACTGAGCTGAACTGTAATTTACTCAAATACTGTACTTAAGTATAAATCTGACGATATTTTTACATTACTAGATTATTTTAATCTCATGCCAATCCTACTCCACTACACTTCAGAGGGAAATATTGTACCTTTTACTCCACTTTAATTAGACCACTTAACAAATTAAGATTATTTTCACAAGACAAGGATCTGCTCCCTATGTAGATACAAAGGGCTCATTCTAAAATAACAAAAACTAAACAATTCCTATTTTCAAGTGATGATACGCTATTACGAATATACAAATACGAATTCGCTGGATGGTGTGCACCCCAGAAAAGGGTCCAGATCTTGTGTTTCCCACACAGGTCTGGAACAGAAACTCGTGGTGGTAGCTGGCACTTGGAGCTGGCATGACATCAGCCTGCATCATGATGCTCTAATCACACATAGAGCTAATCTCCATCATCTCTGTCTGTGTGTGCATCTGCTCTTCTCTCTCGCTTCCTGTTTAAACACAGCTGACAAATATGTGGAAGACGAAGCGGATGTAACAAAAAAAAAAAAACACGAAAACAAACAACAGGATACAAGGCTGTTTCTAATAAACCGGCCAGATTTTATGTGGGTAAAAATCAGAAAAAGGGTTAGTAAGCAACAGATGCACATTTTACCAGTATAAGATTATTTTCATCTGTGTCTTTAAAATAGTGTAGAATGGATTATTTGTGTGTTTTCAGGACAGATTGGCTTTAGTTTGGATCAGATGCTCAAGCTCTCACTGTAGGTACGGAAGAGTTAGAGCGAGGCGAGATGTCTCACTAGTTGCTAGATATCTCTCACGTTCGATCGTGGTTGGCTTTTTTTTGTCTTGGACTGATAAAAATATAAAAATAAAAAATGCTAAAATGGGTGGCCAAATACACTATATACTTAATATACCTGGGCAGCCCACCTAAACACTAAATGGTTCAGCACACTTTAAAATACATAAGAAGTAATAATTATTATTAATAACAATATCAAATATAACAATAATAAAAACATTATTTATATAGCACCTTTAAAAAACAGATTTTACAATATGCTTTGACAAACAAGACAGAGCTGAAGCAAGAGGGGTTTCTTGCAGAGATAACAACAATAACAACAATAATAATAATAATAATAAGATCCAAACAATAATGCAGAGTAAGGCCTGACAAAAGATAAAAGCAACTGCAAAACAAAACAGTCTGTTAACCCTTTGAAACCTGGATCAACATCAGTTTTCTTGTCCTGCATGCAGACACCTTTGACAATCATGTGAACCTTTGAAATGTGAGCGGATTTGTTTGATTTCTTTCAACATCAAGGTTAAAAAGGCAATCAGCAACTTGGCTGGGAATGTTGCACAAATTGCAAAAAAGTCAGAAAAAGGTGACAGAAAATGCCCTTGAAGCTTTACAAATGAGAGAGAGAGAGAGAGAGAGAGAGAGAGATTTGAAAATTATGAAATAAAATAAGTATATTTATATAATTATATATTTTAAATTAAGCTACAAAAAATAGCATTGTTAATGTTTAATATTGAGTTTTTATTTTAGCACTTTTTTCAGGTCACCTGTTTTTGTTCTTTACTTTTAATTTCTTTTATTTTGGGCTAAATTTAGTTTATTTTTAATGTACCTTTTAAAGAATTCCTTGCTAATTTTGGGCTGAATTCTTGTTAAATTGCTTATTGCCTTCTCTTCTTTAAAAAAAATGGCTTGTAGCGATGCAAAGTGCTCTCTGTAAAATGTTGAAAAGCTTTCAGGGAATTTCCTGTAAGTGAGCAGCTGACTGAGAGGTGATTATTGTGTCAGTCACTCCCCAGCTCAGATTCTCTGTCCTGTTACAGATCAACGTTAACATTTCTTTCTATAGAAAATAGTTCTGAATAAATAATTGTTGAAATCATTTTAAGTTATGTTTGATATTCACTCATCAGTACGACTCAGATGTTGGACATTTGTAATGGTGACAAATAGTTAGTTAGTTTTTTTTAATGAGGGCTGTGTGTGTTTTGCAGTTTGACTATACAGCCCTGGCAGACAAGCTGTTTGAGTTGGCCAGTCGGAGCAGCACACCGAGCCACAACAGACAGAGACTATACAAAATCGTCAAATTGTGAGTCCATGCACGAAGACCACACTGTGTGTGTGTGTGTGTGTGTGTGTGTGTGTGTGTATGTTGTGTGTGTGTGTGTGTGTGTGTGTGTGTATGTGTGTGTGCGCGTGCGCGTCTCTGTCTGTCTGTCTGTCTGTCTGTCTGTCTGTCTGTCACTGTAGTGATCAGGCTGCGTTGCATCACATTGTTACGGTATATGAGGATATTAAGAAATCTAGGGTTGCACATTAATATCAGCAGATATTGTATATATGTTTTTATTGACGAAGCTAATGTGTTCAAAACATCATCCCTAAGTTGAAGTACTTTTCATATTTTGCACATTGAGTGAATATTACATTCACTGAAAAATGTGATATTTCATGTCACCATCTGCTGGTGGGCCATCACCACAAGACTATGTATAATATGATGTTATTCCACTACAGAAGAGACTTGATTATCACTAAAATTAGGTGTGAAATAAGTGGATATATCGCTAACGTTAATCAGCCAGATGAGTTGTTATATATCAGCATATTAGATATTGGCAAAACCCAACTCTATGATTATTAATGCCATCAAAAAACAAGCATTCTTCTGTCTATCAAACTCATTGTAGTTAGTGCACAGCACTCACCACAACTTAGTCTGCGGTCTGTACTGGTGGCACAGGCAGCTGAGCTTAAAGACACAGGGACACAGAGTGGTGGTGGGTAGGAGATAATGTTAAAGGAGTATAAAGAGCAGGCCAACAACAGCAGAGAGAGAGAGAGAGAGAGAGAGACTGCCAGGAAAAATATATTTTCACAGCTAACTCTGAATAAAGGTATAACGTATATGACTAATAGCATTATATACTGTGGAACCCTGGTAAAATGACAAAAATGAAAAAAAAGGATACCAACCAAGCCTGCCTACCATCAAAAAGCCATAAAAACTGTTGGACTGTAAAACCTGGTAGTGCTCTCAGTATTTCCGCTCTTGTGTGTGTTTAGTAGTGCTCATGTGAGCAAACAAATTAAAAGATAAGTGTAAGTGTTAAATGTGTCTTTCACCTTTGTTGGTTGAGTTTTTCTGCCCATCCGTGCTGTTTGTCCCACCCTGTGATTGATCTCCTCTTGAATCCAAACTCATGAATTTCTTTTCTTCTTCTCTCCCCGTGTTGTCTTGGGTGGCAGACTGCGGGACCTGAATGAAGGTACGAGCTGAGGATCAGACCCCCCGTCTTGATATTTCTGAAAACAGAATCATTGTTGTCGATGTTTGACCTTGTCCCGTCTAATTTTGGTGTCCTGGATGTCTCTCAGGTGTCTTTCCTCAGGATGAGTATCCAGAGGAGGTCTCCACAGATGAGGACGACGACATGTTCGGTAGCAGGAAGAGGATGAAGAGAGGAGGAGGTCACATGGAGGAGGAGGATGATGAGGGGGTGCCAGCAGCCAAGAAAACAAAAAGTAAGTCATGTTGAAATATGAACCTCCTGCATATGATTGATATCATTGATGATGATATCTTTGATGGCTGTGGGATCAAAAATGTCATTTTGAATGGGTTTCAATGGAGCATTTTTCACACTAAACAGTCTGAATGTAAAAATTTTGTTTCCACAGTGTGTTTTAGACTTAATTGTAGGAGCTGAGCTGGAAATTCCAAGATTAAACAAAACTGAAAAATATTGCCAAGATGTATGCCATATGCACGAACACAGCCAATGATGAGCCATGATAAAAAAAAAAGATGAAAGAAAAGTGAGTAAAATGTGCCAAACTGGGGAGCAAAAGAAGGCATCTTCACTCAACAAGCCAAACAAGGATTCAGGGAAAGACTGCAGTGAGTAGAGGAAGACGAAAAAGAGTGCAGGTCAGGGTGGAAGTGCAGGTGGTGAGGAAAATGCAGAGGCCTGAACAGATACAGACTGTGGCTCAAGGCAGTCTGGTGTGTTCACAAACACATGATTTAGAGAAGGAAGCACAGACACAAAGGTCCTTCTCAGTGTGAAGTAACAATAAGCAAAACACATTTTTTAATCCAGGTGCATCAGCATCATGGTCTCAACTGTGGTACAGGGAGATGACGTTCACTGTATTGAAGGGATGCTTTGCCAATTTTGAGCCAGCTTTGAATCATAACATTGTGGGTAGTATGTGATAAACGTCCCTCCATCTCAACACAACACCCAGATTTTCCTGCTCATCCACCAGAAAAATTTCACTCAAACCACGGGTTGTACTTCCTCTTTTTTTGTATGCCCACCACCACCAAGCCCCCAGAGAGTTTGCCAGGCTCTGATTCAAATTCTGCATAGTGGCCAAAAGTGCAATTGCACCATCCAGGTCCACTGCATGATGCCCGCTGGCCCAGAAAGACTTTTTCCCATTGACTTACATCGGGAAAGAGACGTCTGTAAATCAGCAAATAATTTTTTGTGAGCGTCACAGCCCCTGTGAAACGATCTATTTCATTATCTAGATTATAGCCACCCGGTTCAATTTTCAACATTTCAAAAGTCTGAAAGAGCTGCAAGATTAAATTTTTTAGACCGCCATTCAAGCTAGGGAAGCGCTAAACTGGAAGTCAGTTGCTTTGCCGGGAGAAATTATGTGCTGGTGCACACTCAACTGCGCCCCGCTGCCATAAGTCTCTAGTGCACATGCCTTATTAGCCCACAGATCTGAGTATTTTCTACCCAGAAAAAAAAAAAAAAAAGCTCTTGACATTGGATTTATTACCCAGCACTATGGGGATTTTATCTGTAATTATAGACTGTAGAAAATTTCCCAGCTCAGACCTGTCAGCTCTGAGGTTTATGAGAGTCTGCCATTCAAAATCAAAACCTTTTGGAGGTGCAAAGTTGCAGTACATAATAGACAGGGGGATTGCATCTGTTGCTACAATGAGGTAGACTTGGCAGAGTAATTAGATTCTGTGAGATCTGCTGATAAATATAGCCTGAGCCTGCATAGGAGTGCTCTTCAGTCAGAGGAAACACCACAGGGTTGTTTCTCATCACTTAAAGGGAAAAAATTACCATGTTTTAAATGGATACAATCAGTGTTGATGCTAAGTGCACTCAGCTGACTCAGCTGAGTTTCTCTTCTTGCACAGCAGTTAACATAGTGCCTACATGTACCAGGATGTATTGCACCTGAGCTCCTGATGCTCGACCCCCAAATTTTCCCTGAGCAAACATGCCTTATAGTGCCTTGAATCAATCAGGCTCAACAACCAGCCATAGTCAGCCCAACAACAGGCGACTGACAATATATAACACAGAGTAAGATGTGAAACAGCCCCTGAATATATACTGCAGGTTTTGAAGCAGAACCAGGAGACACAGACAGCACTATAAAAACATGTTTATGTCACACAATACCTCATGCTTTAATAGATGAAGTTAAAATGTTGAAAAATGGTGAAATTCTCTTTTAAGCAGGGATATCTGCCTTTTTATAGTGACCAACTAGATTTATCACGAGTAGACATCAGTTTTACCCCCTCAACATTACCTAAGACTGCTCAGTGTCCTAGATTTTGTCCTTGAGTCTATTTCATCAGAAATGAAGAATTGGACTATAATTTGCAAAGCTTTCCGTTCAATAATGACAAATCTTACCTCCTGTGTGTTTGCTACTTTAGGGAAGAAAAAAAAGGCATCCACGCTCAACAAGCAAAGCAATGATTCTGGAGTTCACGAAGAACAAGCTACCCTACCTGCAAATAATGAGAAGAAGAAGAAGAGGAGGAAAAGGAAGAAGAAAAAGAATGCAGGTCAGGATGAAGATGCAGGTGGTGAGGGACATATAGAGAGGTGTGAAGAGGAACTGACTGTGGCTCAGAGTCAAACAGCAGAGACTGAAGGCAGCATGGAGTGTTCACAAACAGAGGATTTAAAACATGAAGTACAGCCACAGAGCTCCTCTGTCAGAGTCACAGAGGCAGCTACGCCAGAGGGTCAGTCACAAACTCTGCTCCTCTCTGAAGGAAAGAAACAGCCCACAGTTACAGTCACAGAAGAAACCGGCCAATCATCTCCCCGCACCAGTGACGACAAGGACCAATCACAAATGTTTTCTAAGAAGACAGAGAGGGAGACTTCAGAAGTCAAAGCTGAGGTCACAGAGGCAGCCGAGGAGCAGCAGAGTGTTGCTACAGTCTCAGGGAAGAAGAAGAAAAAGAAGAAGTGCCTGAAGGCCGAGGAGGTGCAGGATAAAGCACAGCTTAATGGTGTGAGCACAGAAGCAGATTTCCCATTAGCACCTTGTGAGGATTCAAAGGATGGTGGCCCAACCTCTGGACTCGAAAAGCCGACTGATTCTGAAACTCTGAGCAGTAAGAAGAGAAAGAAAAAGAATCTCAAGGCTGATGAAGCAGCAGAGGTCGAGGCTGAACACACCAATGCTGAAATCCCATCAGTCAATCAGGAAGCATCACAAGATGCCGCCGCAGTGGCACCCAAAAAGAAGACGAAGAAAAAGGGCAAGCAGGAGGACGCAGCAGGTGAGGCTGTGCCTGCTGCAGAGGAAACCACTGTAACCCCACAAAGGAAGAAGGGCAAAAAGAATCAGAAAGAACCCAAGACTACAGTGGAGGAGGAAGGAAAGGCAGCAGAAACCTCAGAGTCCGCAGATGCTGACAAACTTCTGTTTGAGATCACCATGACAACATCAGCAAAGAAGAAGAAGAAGAAGAAGCTGGCAGCAGACAAAGAGCTGCAAAAGGATCAAACCCAGCCACAGTTAGCTGGCAGTGTTGATGAAGAGGGCTCATCCTCTGGGAAACCGGCCAAGAAGAAGAAGAGGAAGATCCCTGTGGAGTTTGAGTACGAAGTCGATGAGCTGCGGGCGGCTGCTCAGCAGGATGAAGCCACCACCAGCATCACAGCAGATGAACCTGCTGCTAAGAAGTCAAAAGCAGGCAGTGTGAGTGTTGAGATGAAGTGGGAGTGAATTTGCAGACAGTCTGACAACACTGAGACATTATTCACCTCTAATCTGTTTTTCTGTTTCAGAATGTTGGAGAGCCTTCCACATCTCTGAACATTAAAACGTCCCAAAAGAAGGCAAAGACCTCCTCAGAGTTGGCATCTAAGTTCATCACCTTTCAGAGCAAAGCTCCAGTCCCAGCCCCCCTCTTCTGTAAAACCAAGGGGAGCCCCAAAAACCAGGTACAGTCCCAACTGAGGGGTAGTTTATGTGGCAACGGGTCTTGCTTGAAGGGTTAAACTTTTGTTGTAATTTTTTGAAAACACCATCCCTTCTGTCGTAATGTGAACTGGCAATGTGCGAATCCCGTGGGAATGGTGATGTCACGGCCTCACTTTGTGCACATGTATTACGTTTCAGACTAATAGCCATGCGAGTAGGAGGATAACAATAACAACAATGCCGGACTTCCGAGCTGTGTGTGTGCTGCTGACTCTATTGGGATTATTAACGCTCCTCCAGCAAAGTGTAGATTTTTCTCCATCTTCTTCACCACAAACTCTCATCACTGCAACATATTGACATTTTGTTCTGCATCGACTCTTCATGCTGCGTGGTGAAATGAAACGTATGGTTGTCAGTAATTGTCAATAATTCTATTGTCATTCTTTGATTGACCCTTACCGTCCACATACCTGTGGTTATGCTTACTCTATGTTGCTAGTGGCTTGGCTTGAGACATTGGGGACGAGGGATGTTGGTAAGGTACTACAGAGGAGAATTTTGCGCTCACTGCAAAGACAGTCCGAAAGTATGTGGTGGTACATGGCTGAAGTAGATCCAGGCAGTGGTAGACCTGTTAAAAGTAAATTGAAGTGGCTCTTCTTAGATAAGGGTAGAGGAGGGCAATATGGCAAAAATATCATATGATTTTTTAAAGGCAGGATCACAATCACGATTTTATCACGATTCTTTTTCATTTTGGATTTTAAGACTATTGTGCATGTTACTGAACAGTACAACCAAGCTCATTTCACAATTTAAAAAAAAATTAAGAAAATAACAGAACATTGAGGCCAAAGTACTGTTTTAAACAGATTTAAATTTGTGTCTGTTTACTCGGTGTTTTCATTTTCATCCATGACTTCCCACTTATGAAATAAAGAGGGAGGGGGAAGAAAGCCAAGACTCAACAGTTTGCTATGATTGGTTTATCTGTGTTTCTATAGGGAAGGCATGAAACGGACCAGAAAATAGTTTGCTTCAGCTGAGAAAAAACAAGACCAGGTTAAAAACTAGTATATTGTTCCCAACTTTTTTCCTTCACGGACTTATTTACTATCACTGAGTACACTAAAGACATATTTTAGAGATATTTCACATAAAATTAAGAGAAAGGTTCAAAATAAGGCAATGTGCCTGTGGCCCCAGGCCCCAATATCACTATGTCTGGCCCTGGTAATAATAATGAGAGCTCAGTGCAAGCGGCTGGATGAGACACGGAACGATGCGCTCTAAATACTTCCATCCAAAGTCTGACTCTCTTGAATCTAACATAAAATAGTCTTTAGAAGTCTAAAGAAGTCACTTTCTACCTCTGGTATTTTAGTTCAGTCAGACACTTTGGTGCTGTGAGGAGAAGCTCCGCTCTGTCCGTCTGTCTCTCTCTGTGTTTGATCTGTGATAATGAAACGGCGCTCGGTTGTCAAATAATCAGTTGTATTCTACAGTCAGTTGTTCACTGCATTACATGATTGTTCAACACTTTTGGCGTTAGATTTGCTTTGGAGTCATGAGAGCGTAAAACTGACTGTGAAAACGCGTGTCACGCCAGGAGCGTGAGGGTTGGCAGCCCTGAAATATGTTAAAATGCAGAACAATACACTTATAACATTACATGCAGACACACAGCGGAGAAGAGCTGCTTTCTCTAGAGCTATACCTGCTGATCATTAACACATCCTCCCTCTGCACCTCTGCTCAGACCCGGGTCTGAGCGGAAGCTGCGCTGCCCGCATTCTATGGACCAGCCAAAAAGTTTGGATTTGTAGTGTGTCTGAGCATAGAGCTAAAACGGACAGAATGTGCACTGTGGCACCATACACCGATCCCTTTGTGTCCCTGGACACAATCTAATATCGTCAGAAACAGGCAGTAGTGGAGAAGAATGTGAAAATATATCACCACAGATAAAAGTCCTGCGATCAAAATTGAACTGAAATTAAAGTAACTACACTAGTATTTTTAGCAAATGTACTTAAAGTACAAAATGTTAAAGTAGTCATTGTGCAGGAAAATGTTCCATTGCTTTCCCGTTCCATCTGATGTTTCTGCATTACTGCACTAATGTATGCTGCATGGTGCCATTGTGCCAATTGTAACTCTTTATACTGTTGGGTAGTTAAATCTACGGCAGTGCATCACATTCTATAAGATAATCATATGTTTGTAGCATGGCTGTCCTGTGAATACCATGAATCTGTAAAAAAAAGTCAGAAAAACAGCCCTGTTTTCAGCTTTGTGACCATGACCTTTTTTTTCTTGGTGGAAAGAGAGGGGACAACATGTAGCAAAAGGCCGTGGGTTGGTGTAGAGCCTGTGGCTCCTGTGGTGAGAACACAGTCTCTGTATATGAGGCACCTGCTCTACCAGGTGAGCTAATGGCCACCCCGGAAATCTCATCATTTCAAGTATAGGTTTTACAACCTGCAGGTGCGATGTCTGACTTGGCTGCGGGGTAAAATAATCTTTGACTGAAAAAAATTTAAGTCAAAGATAATTTTTTGCTTTATCCCTGTGTACTGCATGTAAGCATGTGTGAATTGTTTTCTTTTTTTTTTTTCTTCCACAGAAGGCTGAAACTCCAAGAGCAGAATCCAAGAAGGTGACCTTTGGGCTCAAGAACAATAAGACAGCTGGTAAGAAATGGGATGCAATTTGAAAATCATCATAATTGAACAGGACGACTTGTTCATTTAGTGAAACCTCTACAGAAGTGTTCTGATCAGAGAGTGCACTCTGACAGGATGAAAGTCACCCAGCTGACTCTCAGTAAACACTACAGCATGACAAGAGTTAAACATGCACTAAGTCCAGACAGATGAACACAGAGCAGAATACACAGTGTATACAGTGTGCAAACTCACTGCAGCCTCCTATGACTCTGAGGAACCAGTTACCCAAACACTGAGATACTCTGAGATTGTCTACCTGCTGCCCAGCTGCTGATCGCCATGACTGAATGACACCAGGCATGTAGACATCAGACACACCAATAGTTTTCAGAAAAGAATTAAGAAAATAAAAGCTGAGAAAGTGACAGAATAAATAGTGCTGCAGGTCTTAAAATAGCTGAGTTGAAAGAGTTTGAGTTGAATTAAAAGCAGTGTCACATTGCGTTTTTTGTAGCCAGTGAACCTGGAGCTTCCTGGTGCTTGCCCATACAATCTCTGCTCTACTGAAACAATGGAATGAAAAGAAGATCTCCAGCAATTTCAATGACTGATGAATCGTTTGTCATTTTGAAGAAAAAAAAAATCCTATAAAAAACTACTGGTTTTGTTTTCTCACTTGTGAATGTTTGCCGTTTTTTTAAAGACAGCCTAAGAGGTTAAATAAATGTCTCAGCAGCTGTTGCAGTGACAGCTGTTCTAACTATTGCCTCTGTCTTTGTGTGATTTCATGTCATGATGCAGAGTTTAGGAAGACTGATCGCAGCCTTCTGGTGAGCCCTGACGGGTCATCACGAGTGCCCTTTGACCCGAAGCAGAGACCCAAGTGTGGGGTCCTAAAGTCTCCGCCCACTCCACTGTCCATCAAAAAGACCCCAAAAAAAGTCAACAAGAAGAGCAGCTCAATGACTCCAAAGAGCGCGCTGAAACGACGACTCTAACGTCCCACACACAGACTGCAAACATATGCAGCAAAGCTCTCTGTCAGCTTTGACATGGACTGATTTAAAAAACACATCATGTGACACAAAGATGTATATAAAAAGTATTTTTGTTTATCTAATTCAGTGTTTATCAGATTGACTGTTTAAACTGATGAGTGCTGCTTTCTGCCTCTTCGAGTGACTCACTGTTTTAATAAAGTTACTGGTTCCAGTTTTTCAGAATTTATCAACTGTTCTCTTTGCAATTTTTTGATACAAGTACTTAAAAGTATTTCAAGTGTAGTATTCCTCCATGCTGGTGCTAGCTGCAGCTGGAGACAGTATGTTTCCGATATCTGAAAAAGACATTGAGGGGGTTTCTTTAAATTTGGCACAAACGTCTCTTTGACCTCAGCTATGAACAGATTAGACTTTAAAGTCAAGCTCAAGAATTATTTTGATAATTGGACAAAACTTCACGCAAAAGTTTAACAGGATAAAACCATGAAGTGATTACATTTTTTATCCCAAAATTCATCTTCACTGTGACATCATCATATTCTGCAAAAAAAACTTTTCTGGCCATTACTCATATTCTATCTGAGGAACAGAGGGGGAGATATTTGGTCAGATACTGAATTGGTGACACTGATCACCTGTGCTGATTGTAGAGATTTTCTGTGCTGTTCGGGGAAGATGTGTGTGAAGCATCCATGTTTTCACTGACATGATGTAAAAGGTAAGAGAAAATAGACTGGCGCACGGAGACATACAACAGCCGGCTGGTAGTTTTAAGGATAAAAGAAAGACAAGAATAATGCAGAAGTACATTGTTCCATAATCTGGCCCAAATTAAAGATATTGTAATGTAAGGATTAGACAGATGGAAAAACAAAGTGTCTTAATATGAATAAGGCCTTTCTGTCAATTCAGTGGTTTCTTTAAACAGGATGCTCTTGCAAAAAAGAAAGCTCTCCTGGCAAGAATCTTGCTCAACTTGTGTTGCAACTCATTCACATCATCCAGCAGGGTGAAAATTTTCCTTTGTGTCATGTGTAATCAATGCAATCAACTTGCATAATCCTTAAATTGCACTGTCCTGGTGGCACAACCTATTTAAATCCTTATTTAAAAAATATTTTAATTGACGACAGGTCTTCACCCACTTCCTCACTTATTTTATACTCTTTTATACTCTTTGATACCTCTATTTTTATTTTGTTGGGGTTGCTCTTGTCAAGTTTGGTTGTGCTGTACATTGCAATGTTGTTTTTGTGTCAGTGTTTATTTATTGTTTGTAGTTGGTTGTACTGTCACTGCAGACCAAATTTCCCCTGGAGGGACAATAAAGCTCTCTGATCTGCTCACCTGATTGTGACAGTGCACCTGGTAGACATAGCATGTATTTTGTCCATATGTCAAATATGGTTAAAAAATGGCGTCATCAGGTGAAAAATCAAAACATGTCAGTTTGGATGGGTTTCAGTGGAGCACTTTTTGACCAGAACATCACTGGTTCCCATCTACAGAGCATCAGTGACCTCAGTGAAGTGAGGTGTCTGCACAGAGCCCAAAGGATACTGAAAGACAGCAGCCACCCCCAACTAAAAAGTAAGAGGAAAGTATGTTGTCCAAAAAAAATCACAGAAACATCTTACTGAAGCATATCTTTCAAAATATGACAGAAAAGTAATAGCATAGTATGCTGTCAAAAATAAAAAGTCATACTGTAGTATGTTGTCCAATATAGGATAAAAAATGTCATAGTAAAGTAAAATTGATAGTATCATATTACAGTATTTCTTCCACAATATGACAAGAAAGTCATAGTGTAGCAGTACAGTGAAGAATGTCATCCAAAATATGACAAGAAAGCCATAGTATAGCATATCGTCAAAAATATGACAAAAATATATACATGCGGACAAAAAACGGCTTTTGAGCTGCAGGCTTTAAAGTCACAGCAGCAGTGGTTGTTGTGGTGGTGACGGGTGTGGTGGTTTGAGTCGAATACTTAGGAGGAGGATACAACACGGGGATATGGTAGGTCTGAACAGTGCTCTGCGACACCAGCAGATGTTCGCTGATCGTTCGCTGCTCTCGGTCGAACCTGCTGGGAGGCTCTGATCATACCCATCATACACAGCATCACACTGTCAGAATCCTTGGCGGCCAGCCCTCTGTCCTGGCTGCTCAGTGAGTCGGCACGCCGCTGTAAAAGCCGGGCGGCCATCTTTAAGAAAAAAAAATATGACAAAAAATTGACAGGATAGACTGTCGTCCAAAATATGTCAACAAAGTCATAGTATGTCATGTTATCCAAAATTTGACAAAAAAAAGTTATAGTATAGCATGTGGTTCAAAATATGATAAAAAAAAAATTCATAGTATAACATGTTGTCCAAAATATGACAAAAGTTATATTATACTATGTGGTCCAAAATGTGACAAAATCATCATAGTATAGCACATGGTCCAAAATATGACAAAAAAAGTCATAGTATAGTATGTGGTCCAAAATATGACAAAAAAGTCATATAATAGCATGTCATCCAAAACAGTATTAGTGTTGCATGTCATACAAAATATGACAAAAAAGTCATAGTATATAGTATGTGCTCTAAAATATGACAAGAAAATCATAGTATAGCATATTGTCAAAAATATGACAAGAAAGTCATAGTATAGCATGTTGTCCAAAATATGACAAAGAAATTTATAGCATATTGTCAAAAATATGACAAAAAAGTGATAGTATTGTATATCCTCCAAGTTATGACAAAAAGTCATAGTATTACATGACATTCAATATATGACAAAAAAGTCATAGCATAGTATGTTGTTCAAAATATGAAAAAAGAATCATAGTATATTTTCTTGTCCAAAATATTACAAAAGAAATCATAGTATAGCATGTCATCCAATATATGACAAAAATGTCATAGTATAGCATATTGTCCAAAATATTACAAAAAAATCATAGTATAGTATGTGGTACAAAATATGACTAAAGAGCTTTAGTACAGTATGTGGTCCAAAATGTGACAAAAACATCACAGTATAGTATGTGGTCCAAAATATAATAAAATAGTCATAGTATAGTATGGTTTTCAAAAAAGAAAAAAACCAAGGGCGGCACGGTGGCATCGTGGTTAGCACTGCCTCACAGCAAGAGGGTCCCTGGTTTGATCCCGGGTTGGAACGGGGTTTGGTCTGTGGACGGGGGCCCTTCTGTGCAGAGTTTGCATGTTCTCCCTGTGCCCGCGTGGGTGTCTCTGGCTTCCTCCCACAGTCCAAAGACATGCAGCTCAGGTTGATTGGTGACTTTAAATTGCTCTTAGGTGTGATTGTGAGCGTGAAAGGTTTTTTGTCTATATGTGTGACCTGTCCAGGGTGTACTCCACCTTCCGCCTGATGACAGCTGAGATTGGCTCCAGCCCCCCACGACCCTCACAATGAATGAATGAATGAATGAATGAGAAAAAACTCATAGTATAGCATGTCGTCCAAAATATGACAAAAAATTCATAGTGTAGTATGTTGTCCAAAAAATAACAGAAATTACACAGTATAGTATGTTGTCCAAAATATGACAAAAAAAGTAATAATATAGTATGCTGTAAATATGACAAAATTGTCATGGTATAGTATATTGTCCACAATATGACAAAAAGTGATAGTATAGTATGTTATCGATAATATGACAAAAAGGACATCATATAGTATGTCCTCCAAATTATGCCAAAAATATAAATATTGCAGTACTGTCTTCCAAATTATGACAAAAAATCATAGTATAGTATGTCTTTGAAAATATGACATAAAAATCATAATAAAGCATGTTGCCCAAAATATGACAAAACAATTCATGGTACAGTTTGTCTTCCAAAATATGAGAAAAAAGATAGTGGAGCATGTTGTCCAAAATATGATAAAAGAATCATAGTACAATATGTGTTCCAAAATATGACAAAAAAGTCATAATATAGTATGTTATTCAAAATGTAAAAGACGCCAAAAAGGTAATAGTATAGAACGTGGTCCAAAATAAAAACAAAAAAGTTGTTGTACAGTATGTCATCCAATTATGACAAAAAAATATCATAGTACAATATATGTTGTTACAACCCAGCACGAGAGAGGAAAAGGGAAGCAACTATGAAACCAGATGTAGTTGGTAAAATTAAAGTTATTTATTATAAAAAGTAACTAGGTTTTGAACAAAGGGCCAATGAGTGCTGAAAACAAATGAAAACAAATCTAATTAACTACTCTAACTAACCAAAGCCAGAAATACACCTAAACAGCACCCAAACTACTGAACTAGCAATTCACAAAATAAGTTTGTGTAAAATAACAAAATATGTTCTAACTAAGGTCTAAGGCCCAAGATCAAAATACCAGAAGAAGAGTGCCTCAGAATTAATAATAGCTTTAGAAGGCATTTTCAGAGGGTAGCTCCATACTAGAGACACGAAACGAGGCTGTCTCTCTGGAATCGAGGAGCGAAGTCAGAGCCAGGCCTCTTCTGGGGTTGTATGGTGGTGCTCCACTCCCATAGGCTGATGAGAAGTAGCAGCTGCGCACCAATCAGATACTCCTCTCTGGCAGCACCGCACAGGTGGACGGCATCAGGTGGGGGGGGCTATGGCCATAACAATTATAATAAGTCATATTATAGTATCTTATTCAAAATAGTCAGTGTCGCATGTCTTTCAAAACATGACAAGACATATGTAGTATGGCATGTCGTCCAAAATATAACAAAAAACTCATAGTACAATATTTTTCTTTTCCAAAACATGTCCAAAATATGAGAAACAACTCAAAGTACAGTATGTCATCCAGGATATGACTAAAAGACCATAGTATAGAATGTTATGCTTAAATCCGCAAAAGTTTCTTAGTACAGTATGTCATCCAAAATATCACAAAAAGTTATAATATAGTATGTGTCGTCCAAATTATGACAAAAAAAGTAATACTACAGTATTTTGAACTAAATATGACAATGTTGTACAAAAATCACAGAAACATTATAATTCAGTATGTTGTCCAAATTCAATTCAAATAAATTCATAGTACAGCATGTTGTTAAAAAAAAGCCAAAGCATAGTATATGGTCCAAAATATGAGTAAAAAGTCACAGTACAATATGTCTAAAAAAAAAAATTATAAAAATTAAACAGTATACAATGTCTTAAAAAATATGAGAAAAAAAGTCATTGTACAGTCTCTCGTACAAAACATGCCTCAAAAGTGATAAGACTGTATGTTGTCCAAATTATGATAAAAATGTCATAGTACAGTATGTGGTAAAAAAAAAAAGTCATAGTATACTAGGTCATCAAAAATATGATGAAAAAGTCAAGTCAAGTCAAGTCAAGTCAAGTCAAGTCAAGTCAATTTCATTTATAAAGCCCATTTTCACAAAACACAGTTTGCCTCAGAGGGCTTTATAGCATACAACATCCCTCTGCCCTTAGACCCTCACATCACCTAAGGAAAAACTCCCCAAAAAGAACCCCTGTAACGGGGGAAAGAAATGGAAGAAACCTCAGGAAGGGTGGCAGAGGATGATGAGAGATCCCTCTTCCAGGACGGACAGGCGTGCAATAGATGTCGTAAATAACAATTGAATTACAATTAAGACAAAAAGGGAATGAGAAAGAGAGAGGGGAAGAGCGGGGGAAGAGAGGGGGAGAGATGCACGGCAATAATGGAAATAAACGCATGTCATATTAAAATGATGATGGGTGTGAAATTACTAAATGCACTCTATGATAATAGTGTGGGTGTTGATAAGAGTCCCATGTGTATATTGATTGTGGAGGCATGGCTCATGATAGTAAAGGTTGCGTCAAGCACAATCACGGCATGGGCGCAACCAGGACCTACAACATAGGTGTAGCTTCAGACAGGATGACAGCAACGGCAAAACCAAGACCATGATCAGGGCAGGCTGGGGGTACAGTATCAGTGCAACCACAGCACGAGCACAACCAAAGGCAGGGTCACAGCACCAGCACAGCTATCACCACGATCAGGTGCAGCCAAGATTGCAGCTAGGATCCGGTGAAACTAGGAAACAAGGGAGCAAGAATGCTCCGGAGAGGCAACAGAGTTAGTAAACAGTAAACAGTAAACAGACATGAGCGTTTGCAGATGGAGGGAGCAAGAGAAGGAAAAAGGACCTCAGTGTATCATACAAAGTCCCCCGGCAGATTAAACCTATGTCAGCCTAACTAGGGGCTGGTCCAGGCAACCTGAGCCAGCCCTAGCTTTATCAAAGAGGAAGGTCTTAAGTCTACCCGTAAAAGTGGAAACAGTGTCTGCCTCCCTGACCGAAACTGGAAGATGGTTCCATAAAAGTGCAGCATGGTAGCTGAAGGCTCTGGCTCCCATCCTACTTTTGGAGACTTTAGGAACCACTAGTAACCCTGTGTTGTCAAAACGCAGTGATCTTGAGGGTTGGTAAGGAACTATGAGCTGTGACAGATAGGATGAAGCCTATTTTAAACTAAAGGAAAATGGAATGTGTTTTGGCTGTCTGTGTAAAGGACACGTCAGTAAACACTACTCATTCCAGGACACTGCATATCCACCGAAGAAAGAGTGACATGGACAAAGAGCAAACAGAAATGAAAGAAACAGCCGAATGCAGTGCTGTAGCCTCTGTTCAGACAAGTGGTCTCACTGGGGCCGGTGAGGATAACTGCAAACTCTCGATAGTGCCTGCACATGTCAAGGCCAGGAAAGGGAACGCTACAGTGCATACCTATGCATTTCTTGACCCAGGTAGCACTGCATTATTTTGCACAGTGAGTCTGATGAATAAGCTCAACCTGCAGGGAAGAAAGACAAATATTCTGTTGAGAACCATGGATCAAAGGAAGGTTGTGGAAACCAGTATTGTTTCTGGCTTAGAAGTTGCTGGACTGGACAGCAGCATTTTTGTGATCTCCCAGGCATGTACACTCAGAAGACTTTGCCTGTGCATAAAGGAAACATCCCACATCAAACCGTTTTCAATCAATGGCATCATCTGAAAAGGGTTTACTTACCTGAAATCAACTCTGAGATAGAGTTGCTGATTGGCTCAGATTTACCAAAGGCTCTGGAACCACTTGATGTAGTGGCCTGGTCTGGTGGCCTGATTGAGATTACAATCAAAGCATGGTGGAATATAGAATGACAGTCCATCTATTTGGAGCAATTTCATCTCCAAGTTGTGCAAACTTTGCCCTCAGAAGATATGCTCAGGACAACATGGACCAGTTTAGCCTTCAAGCTGTAAATGCCATCCATAACAACTTTTATGTGGATGACTGCCTCACTTCAGCTGCCTCAGAGGAAGATGCAATAGCTCTTTATAATGAGCTGCGAGCAATTTGCTCCAGGGGCGGATTTTTCCTGAATAAGTGGAACAACAGTTATCATGTGTTAGCTGCCATACCTGAAACAGAGAGAGCAAAAGAAATGAAGAATATGGATTTGGAACATGACAACCTACCTGTGGAGCGGGTGTCGGGTGTACAGTGGTGTGTTCATTCAGATGCTTTCAAGTTTAAAATTACCTTAAAAGACAGACCTGTCACAAGAAGGGGGATTCTTTCAACGGTCAGTTCCATATATGATCCCCTAGGAATACTGGCACCTGTGGTCCTGACTGCCAAGAAGATCTTGCAAGATTTGTGTCCGAGAAAGATTGGTTGGGAAGATACTGTACTAGACTCCATTGTGCAGGAATGGATAAATTGGATTCAGGCTCTGCGTAAACTGGAAGAGTTCCAGATTGACAGATGTTTTAAACCCACAAACTTTGGGACATTGATATTTGCTCAGCTACACCATTTTTCTGATGCATGTGAGGATGGTTATGGAACTGTGAGTTACATATTACTGCATAATAACCATGGCGAGGTACATTGTGGATTTGTGTTGGGAAAGGCTAGAGTGGCTCCATTAAAACCAGCTACTATCCCTCGTATGGAGTTGACTGCTACTACCATGGCAAGCAGAATGGACACAATGCTGAGAAAGGAGCTGCAAATGGAACTAGTAGACTCCATCTTTTGGACCGATAGCACCTCTGTGCTCAAGTACATCAACAATAAGACCACACAGTTCAGGACTTTTGTGGCCAACAGAGTTGCTGAAAGTGTCACACGCACTATAGTGGAGGTTAGGGGTGTCAACGTTTACAATTTTTTCTACATGTGTAAACGGGACTTCTAACCGATGTGTACCCGGTTACACGATTTATGATCTTTTTCTATCGCAGTTGCGCTATATAACCACTAGATAGTTCTGTCTCCATTCAAATACCTCCTAATCTCATTAAATCAAAGCCATTCCAGTAGTTAGTTATCGCACAAAAACGTTTATTCAGCGAACAGAACTTAAAAAGTAGGCAATCCATCTCACCATTTAAGGCTTAGACCTACTTATGACAGAAAGTAAAATGAGTTGAAAATAAAATCATCAATTTTGACAGACAAGAAAACGTACAGGCAACAGGCAACATTATCACCCCTAAAAATACTATTGATGAGAAATGAACGAGGAGGAGGAGAGGAAAAAATGACATGTAAACAGTTATTGATTTTTCTGAACGGTTATGATTTGTTATCTGTGTACCTGTTTACATGTGTAGATGTTGACATCCCTAGTGGAGGTATGTGAACACCGCTGACAATCCAGCAGACATGGCTTCTCGAGGCTTGAAAGTCAAAATCTTTCTGAAGACAGTAAAATGGGTATTTGGGCCTCAATTTCGTCTTCATCCTCTGGAAGAATGGCCTCAAAATCCTGATGGCTTAGAAGAAATTTCAGCTAAAGACTCTGAAGTCAGGAACATAACTGTGAATGCTGCTCTGGCAACATCTGAGGATGTGGATCCAGTAACCCACTTAATCAATCATTTCTCATCCTGGATTCGTCTTAAGAGGGCAATGGCATGGATGGTCAGACTTAAAAGACTACTTCTGCATCGCAGCAAAAAGACAAACAACACCCATCAGAGAGATCCATCACAAGGGGGAATAGTAGATCTCTAGATTAAACAGAACTGTTGTCTTCGTCTCAGAGTTAAAGAGCTGGCTGATGCAGAAATGGAGATGATCTGTATTTGTCAGAAGAAGAGATTTGCAGATGAAATCTCGAGCCTGAGAAATAGGAATGAACATCAACAGAGCAAGCCACATTCATAAACTCAACCCCACTCTTGAGAATAATGTCTTAAGAGTTGGTGGGCGACTGAGCAGAGCAGCAATGCCAGAAGAGATGAAGCATCTGATCTAATTCTTTGAGGTGTTCATGAAGAGCTGGATTATGGTGGTCGCAACCATACGTTATCCAGACTACGACAAAAATATTGGATTCCTAGCGCCACTGTGTTGATCTGAAAAGCTGTATCAAAATGTGTTGTTTGTTGGCATATGGGAAAGATTAATTAGATCTGTGAGGAAAGTTCTCAATTCCACCCTCCATGTGCAACATCTGGACGAGGAAGGTCTCTACACAGTTTTATGTGAGGCTGAGGCTATTCTAAACAGTCGGCCAATCACTAAGGCCTCCACAGATACGAATGATCTTGAAGCACTTACCCTAAAGCGCCTTTTGCTAGCCATCTCTGCCACCGGGACAATTTTAGAAGAAAGACATATATGCTCACCGTAGGTGGAGGCAAGGTCAGTATATGGCAGATTTATTCTGTAAAAGATGGATTTAAGAATATCTTCCTCAACTCCAGGAACGACAGAAATGGCCTAACATCAGACGTAATTTCACACCAGGAGATATCGTGGTCATTGTGGATGATTCAGCCCCTCGGAACTCCTGGCCAACTGGAAAATTGCGACCGTGATCACATCTCGCAGGTTCCTTTTTTTTGGTTGTTTCGTCATTATACAATAAACCAGCTAAAATCGACACCTGGATTCAGCATGTATTTGTCATCAATGCGTCCTGCAGTTATGAGCCTCTTGGTGGCTTTCCTTTGTTCGTATAGTCACTACATGTGCAGTATGTGTTCTAGTATAAGAAACACAATATTATAGAATAATATTTTGTCCATAATGGCACAACAAAGTCAAAATATAGTATGTTTTCCAAAATATGGGAAAAAAAATTAATCGTATAGTATGTCATAAATAAAAAAAAAACAAAAAAGCCACAGTATAGTATGTTGTTCAAAATGTCCAAGAAAGTCAAACTATAGCACCTAATCCAAAATGATTAAAAAGTCATAGTATTGTATGTCGTCAAAAATATGTTAAAAAATGCACACGATTTCCAATATAAGATAAAAATATCACAGTACACTTTGATGTCAAAAATATGATATGCCTATAGTACTCAACTGTATCTCGATGTTGATAGGCTGAGAAGTATGTAATATCACTGTGCCAGATGCTCTTGAATTTAGCGTGAACACACCATAGGTAGTATTTCCAATCATTAGACCTACAGTACCCGTCTGACTTTTTCCTGACACATTGTTTAGCATCACTCTTATATCCAGACTAACAAAGACTTGGTGAGAGGCTGAACATATAATGGATGCTTGTCACAGCTTTGCCAAAAGATCAATTGTTTATTCATCAACATAAATGAAAACATACTCGCATGTAATGAAGAAACCAAAAAGGGGTTGGAGATCAAAACAGAGCAAACCACTCAGTGGGCCGTCAAACCCAGCTTATCCCCCTAAAGCTCCTAACTCAAACTTAACTAACAAAAACAACAGATGAGAACGAACTACGAAACCTCCAACCCAAACTGACATAACAAACAAATGAACAAAATCCAACATGCTGTGTGATGCTGAGGAAGAAGTAAGAAGGTGGAAACTATTTCCCCCCACAACTTGCAGTGCTGCTGCTCAGCCGTGTCTGTGTCTCCTCCTCTCAGATTGGTTTCACTTGCTGTGCTCCTCTGAGAAGAGAGAGACAGGTAGAGGAGGAGCGAGCAAGGAGGAAGTGTAGGAGAGAGAGAGAGAAAGGGAGGGGAAAAAGAACATTCACACCAACTGTGGTGGTTCTGACATAATTAAGGCTACACAAAACACACACAACCATGCTCTCACTGGATGAATCGTCTCAGGAAATCAGTGTTTCGAGATGTCTTCAGAACTTACTTTAAAATGCAGTCACCAGGTGGGGAGGTGTTTGAGCCTGCCGGGTCCCAGGCCTTTGCCATGCACAGTGTTTTTCCTCAGCAGTGAGCTGGTTCACATGTTGACAGTCACCAGAATATGGTGGCACTTTAAAGATGAATTCATAAAGAGCAAACACGTCTTTCAGGGTATAGAATTTTATATCACAACAGAAAGGCTGACATTTGCAAATGTAACAAGGTCAGTTATACATGTATAATATGTATAACAGAGTGAAATTTATTTGTTTTATTATAATTTCACAAAATCTGTGTAAATAGTTATAACCTGACATGTTGGGCCTACAAAGTCATTATGTGAAATGTTTGAGACTGAGCTCCTGTACCCCACATTCATTTTTGTGGGTTCCTCTATATCTTATGTGTCTCACATTAGCCTCTTCCCTTTTTGCTATTGTGCTTCACTGGAGAGAGGTAAGCTGCAATGCTGTCGCACGTTTCCGTGTTATCGACGTGCTATTAAATTTGTTTGCCAGCTTAAACCATTAAAAAGTCATGGTTTAGTATGTCATCCAAAATAGCATAAAAAAGTCATACTATAGTATGTCGTCCAAAATAGCATAAAAAAGTCATACTATAGTATGTTGTCAAAAATACGACAAAAAAGTCATACTAATAGTATGTTGTCCAAAATATAAAAAAGTCATACTATAGTATATTGTCCAAAATAGCATAAAAAAGTCATACTATATAGTATGTCGTCCAAAATATCATAAAAAAGTCATACTATTGTATGTCGTCAAAAATATGACAGAAAAGTCATACTAAAGTATGTGGTCCGAAATAACATATTTAAAGTCATACTATATAGTATGTCATCCAAAATATCATAAAATATATATTTTTCAGATGGAAAAAGCACCTCATTGACACCCAAATCCAACCATCTGTTTTCATACACAGCTCTAAATATTGTAACAGATGAAACTGTATATTTACTTTTTGACTCTTTTTCACTCAACAGTTCAGCAGTGCACAATTGAGCATGTTGAGTTTTTGCTTGTCAAGACCCTGCTGGCACTGTATTGGGAGCTGCGCTCACAGTATTATACACTGTGTGATAACTAGGACCTTTCTGGTGTGAATTAAAAAAAAAAAAAAAGATATTAGCCCTTAAAACTTTAGCAAATGGGCTTTTAAAATTTCAAAGCATGGGAAGTAGGTAGAAATTAGAGAGGGTTATATTAACATTTACCTGAAAATAAGCACAACAAAAGAAAAATAATGATAAAAACAAACAAGACAATTACCTTATGAAAGTGCTAAAAAAGCAAAAATGATAATAATGTAAAAATAAATGTTGTTTTAGCATTACATAAAATAATAAAATGTTTATTATATTTATAAAAATAGTTTTCTGGACATTTTCCCATAGTTATTTGATGATATTTAATAGTCCTCCATGGCTAATTTTCTTCTTACCTTTTCCTTTTTTAAATTCATTTATTTACTTTTTACAATTTGTGAGACATTTCTTGTCAAGTTACTCATTGCCTTTTTCCCTTGTGTTTTCAAAGGAAATCAAGCTAATTTTCTCGGCTTTCAGAGGTTTAAATGCTTGCAAAAGGTGTCTGAAAGCAGTACAGGAAAAAAGACCTCTGCTCCTCCAACACAGGTGGCAAACTGACTTTTTCAGAAGTATCATCGTGTGGAGCAGAATAATCACTAAACAGGGAGCACCTGAGGCATTGAAGAACAATCTTCATGCACATGAATCATAGGAAATGAAGAATAATTATTTCAGTGGGACGTAATTTTTGTCACCTGCAATGTCTGCTGGATGAATTCTCAGGACCACAGGAAGCGTTCCAAAAAGAGTAAAATACAGAGTGACAGAACAAGACTGAACACACTGCGAATAATCTTTAATCCCTTTCCTCTAAAATATTTGCTTTTTACAGCTAAACTGATTGACTGTCTTCATGGTAGAAGAACAGCCGGTTACGGGAGAGGACGTCACACCACACATAGAGGGTTTACACATAGATTCATCCTCCAGCCTAATCCAGGAGAAGCATGAGAACTCAAGTGGAAAAAAGCCCTCAGCTGCTGCTGTTTATTCCAGCAAGTTAAATTATTGTGAATGTGGTGATCCTGCTGCTTCGGATCTCCTCAGCGTTCAAGTCATCCCTGTCAGGGTCTGAGGTGGTGGCTGTGAGGACACAGTGACTTTCATTTACTGACGCCTGAGAAACCACAAAGCAAAAATTAATATTAATACACTTTTGTTGACCTGACAAAAGAGGTCAACGAACCCTCGACTTTGATGCGGAAGTCCGGTGATGGCCTCCCGTTTGAATGTGATGTTTTTTGCTACACCTTGCCATGTGCCTCCCTCCCCTAATCCTAACCATCCACGCCAGCATGTGTGTTTGTTGATGTCCCGGGGTTGTGCTGTTGTTGCCTAAACACAACCACATGCAGAGTCTTCCCACCAGGTGCATTTGTTAGCATCACAGTAGCAGCATGCAGAAACATGAAGAGCTGACACAGAAGGAAACCTAGAGTGCAATTTGTGTCTATATTGTGTCTGTGTCTATAGAAGTCACTGCAGAGCGGCAACATGTAACAGCTTGGAATGAGACAGCCCATTCTCACTCCCAATTTGTCAAATATGTCCGCTCTGTGCGAGTGTGATGCCAAAAGTCATCTTGTGCATCCGTCAAAATGCATAAAAATCCACAGTATATGCAAAATATTGGACTGTATGGGTGTTAGCTGTTACAACAAAACACACCTAAACAGCACTGCAAACAGAGTGATTTTTATACCGATTTATTAATCAGAGCACTATGTTCACTCAAAATCAGCAGGATGAAATAGAAACAACTGTTAACAGTTTGTAGTAATTGTTTTCTCCTGAAACTTCTTTCTCTTGTCCCTTCAGCCAGGTTTCTAAAATGGGGGAAAATTAGAACCACAAAGAACAAAAGGGCTAAATGACACCTGTCTATCTGTA
The DNA here is from genome assembly GCF_008729295.1 of Plectropomus leopardus. Lineage (NCBI taxonomy): Eukaryota > Metazoa > Chordata > Actinopteri > Perciformes > Serranidae > Plectropomus > Plectropomus leopardus. The sequence goes on from NC_056472.1 coordinate 1,222,873, forward strand.
CCTCCATCCTGTTTCAGTACTATGGACAGCATCACACCAAAACTCCATCTTTGATAAAGCTAGTGGTCTGCGTCATCATTTCCTAATCATTATCACCACCCTCCAAATCAATAATCAGCACAGACACAGCAAACAATAACAATAAAAATTCCCTTCTACCCTCATGCTGATTTGTCCATACATCCACAGAGCCCCAGGCTTCCTCTCCCCTGCTTGTTTCTTTACTCCTCCTGTCTTGGCAGTTCTATGTACTTTTGCAACCCGTGACTTCACCGGGGTCTGACTTTGGCCTGCTTAGGGTCCGACTGGCCAGCTAGTTTGAGGAAAGTCAACAAACTTGATTGTCTTTTTGTCATTTTACCTGTTTCTTATTGCCTCTGAGGGCAGGTTATCTTAATTTAAACTGCAGTTTCAAATCACATCAACTCATGTTACATGCACAAAATTCCCAAATTCTGCGCACTGAAGTGTCAAATCTCTCTCTCTCCTTCTCTCTCTCTCTTTCTGATTTGAAATGCTAATAAAATAGCAAACAAGGCATTTTTGTGTGACTGGGAATTCAAGAATAACAAGACAGATTAAATATTAGACGAAAAATTATTTAAATTTTTTTCATTGTTTTTTGTGCCAGATGCTGTTCTGGCAGGATTTTAAGGAAATTAAGCCCTGCACAGAAGGATACCTTAAACATAATAAGTAGATTCAGAAGGTCACTGGCAGAACAGCACAATTTGACGAGTTGGGATGGAAAAGTGTTGGGACAACCCTGGCGGAGGCCAGCGGAAGCCAGTTACAAAAACAGTGCATTGTCTTCTCGGGGTAGAAGAGAGTTTCTGCCTTAAGCAAAGAAGTCCAAGTATCTTGCGGTCTTGTTCATGAGTGAGGGGAAAATGTGTGAGATGAAGGTGGTTTGGTTAATCATCAGCAGTGATGCAGGTGCTGCACAAGCTGAGAGGCAACATTATGGATTTACTGGTCCATCTACATTCATTCAGTTCTACATTCATGCATTTCAGCTGTTGCCATCTTGTTTTTTGGAACCAGAAGTTACCATATTTGAGTGAGAGGGTGGAGCTGTGAAGAAGCGACAGGTGGATCTGACTGAGGACTACTGACAGACAGTCAGCTGGTGTGTTATATAAAAATTCACCTCTACACAGTTGTAGTGAATGTTATAAATTAGATAAAAGGTAGACTGAGGGGTACCCACAAAACACATTTTCATTTAGATACCTTGTGGTGAGAAATCAAGGAACCTTTGTGAATTGGCCATTCCCTGTTTTCCATTGCCAAAATTTAGTCTGAATTTGGCGCATTAGTCAACCCCCTTTTTGAGAAGGTGATGATAGGGTTGGTACATCTTGATTCCAAAGGTCCTCTAGTTTCATATGATACCTATATCATCACTCATCACTCACTCAAATCACATTTACATCATAACTCAATGTAAAACTGTGACATTCTATGACTGTAATCTTCAAGACACCTAACACTCTAATTAGGACTGTCAAACAATGACTTTACAAATGCGAATAATTGCAAAATTCTACAGTTACATCATGACATTCTATATCTGTGTCATTGTGCAATTACATAATGACATTCTCAAACTGAAACATTTTACAATTGTATTGTAACATTCTAGGACAACATCATTCCACAACTGCATCATAACATTCTAGAACGGCATCACTCTATTATTACATTATAACATTCTAGAACTGTAACATTCTGAAATTAAAGAAATCTAATTAGATAAATTATTCTAGAATTGTGACACCGTAGAACTGTAATCTTCAAGACGACTAACAGTCTATTTGGACTGTCAAACAATCCATCCATCCATCCATCCACCCATCCATTTTCTTCAGCTTATCCAGGGCTGGGTCGCATGGACAACTGGTGGAACAGAACATTCCAGACGTTCCTCTATCCAGCAACGCTTTCCAGCTCGACCTGGGGATCATGCTCTGGGTCTGCCCCAGGGCCTCCTACCAGTAGGACATGCCCAGAACACCTCCAACCAGGAGGCCCCAGGAGTGGTTGGGGCATCCTAATCAGATGCCCCAACCACACCCTTTCGACATGAAGGAGCAGCCTTCCGGCTCAACTAATTCTTAACTACAATGGTCCGGTGGAGTGTCCGCATTACTGCAGATGCTGCACCAATGAAGCTAACAGAGGCACATCATCTGCAAAAAGCAGTGATGGAACTCGATGTCCCCAAAACGGACCCCTTCCTCCCCCCGGCTGTGCCTTGAGATCGGATCGACTGGAATTGGAGACAAGGGGCAACCCTGGCTGAGGCCAACACCCACTGGGAATGTGTTTGACTTCATGCTGAGTATGCAGACACAGCTCTCATTTTGGTTATACAGGGACTGGATGGCAGGTAACAGTGATCCCGGTACCCCGTACAGCACACCCCACAGGACTCCTTGAGGGACACGATCATAAGCCTTCTCCAAATCCACAAAACATAAAGACCGGACAGGCAAACTCCCGCGCCCCTTCCAGCAGCCTTGCAAGGGTAAAGGGCTGATCCGTTGTTCCACAACCAGGACATTTGATGATCAGTTGGAGCCTCCTTTCCAGCACCCTGGAGTAAACTTTCCCGGTAAGGCTGAGTGTGTGAGTACTCCGATAATTGGAGCACACTCTCCAGTTCCCTTTTTTTCAAGAAATGGGAACAACCATCCCAGTATGCCACTCCAGAGGCACTGTACCCAACCTCCACGCGATACTGAAAAGGCGTGTCAGCCAAGCCTTCAGCATTTCAGAGCGAATCTCATCCACACCTGGTGCATTGCTGCCGAGAAGCTTTTTGACTTCCTCAGCCAGAGTTATGGATGAAGATTCCCTGAGTCTTCAGACTCTGCCTCTTCCATGGAAGAACTGACAGCAGGGTTCAGGAGTTCCTAAAAGTGTTCCTTCCACCGCTCAACAATATCCCCAGTCTGGGTCAGCAGTTCTCCTCCCCTGCTGAGCACAGCCTGAGACAAGCCCTGCTTTCCCTTCTGGAGACATCTCACAGTTTGCCAGAACTTCCTTAAAGGCTAACCAAAAGTCCTTCTCCATGGCCTCCCTAAACTTCTCCCACACCCGAGTTTTAGCTTTGGCAACCGCCTTAGCTGGAGCCCCCCTGGGCAACTGGTACCTGTCTGCGGTTTCAGGAGACCCCTGGGCCAGTAGAACCCGAAAGGCCTCCTTCCTCAGCCTGACAGCGTCCTTCACCGCTGGTGTCCACCAGCGGGTCCTCTGGTTGCCGCCATGACAGGCACTGTCGAACTTCTGACCACAGCTTCTAGCAGCCACCTCCACAATGGAGGATTTGAATAAGGACCACTCGGATTCCATGCCCCCAACCTCCCCCGCGATGCAAGAAAAGTTCCAGAATTGTGAGTTGACCTGGTGGACAGGGGCCTCCACCAGATGTTCCCAGTTCACCCTCACTACACATTTGGGTTTACCGGTCTGTCTGGCAGTCTCCCCCACCACCTGATCCAACTCACAACCAGATGGTGATCAGTTGAAAGCTCCACTCTTCTCTTCCTGAGTGTCCAAGTCAAAGTACAAAGTACAAAGTCGATCATTGATCTTTGGCCAAGGGAGCTCTGGTACCAAGTACACTTATGAATATCCCTTTGCGCGAACATGGTGTTTGTTATGGACAATCCATGACTAGCACAGAAGTCCAATAACAAAACACCACTCGGGTTCAGATCGGGCAGGCCGTTCCTCTCAATCACGCCCCTCCAGATCACTCCATTATTGCCCATGTAAGCGTTTTAGTCCCCCAGGAGTCCAGGGCTCCAAGAACCACCAGAGACTCCAAGAAGGGCGGGTACTCCTATCCGCTGTTTGGTGCATAAACACAAACAACGGTCAGAGACCTCCTTGTAGCGACTTGCAGACCCCCTTGGCGCTCAGCCAGGGACTTGAGTATCTCCACACCCGCCCGGCGCCTCTTACCCTGGACAACTCCGGAAAGGAGAGTCCAGCCCCTCTCCAGGGGTACGGTTCCAGAGCCAGAGTTGTGCATGGAGGTGAGCCCAACTATATCTAGCTGGTACCGCTCCACCTCCCGCACAAGCTCCAACTCCTTCCCCGCCAGAGAGATGACGTTCCACATCCAGACCTAGCCTACGAAGCCAGGGGTCAGCATGCCTGGGGCCCTGCCCCTGCCTGCTGCCTGGGACACAATGCACCTGGCCCTGATTTGCAGTCCTACAGGTGGTGGGCCCACAGGGATGTGGCAGCATGTCAACCAATAATTTTGACAAATTGCGATTAATCACAAAATCCTGCAATTACATCATAACATTCTAGAACTGCATCATTCTACAATTACATCGTAACATTCTAGAACTGTATCATTCTACTATTGCATCCTGACTTTCTAGATTTGCGTCATTCTACTATTGCATCATGACATTCTAGAACAGCATCGTTCTACAATTACATTTTAAAATTCTACAGCTGTATCATTCTGAAATTACATCATAGAAATCTAATTCAACAATTCATTCTAGAACTGTGACACTGTAGAACTGTAATCTTCAAGACACATAACATTCTAATAATGATTGTCAAACAATGAATTTCACAAATTGCGATTAATTGCAACATTCTACAGTTACATCATAACATTCTAAAACTGCATCATTCTACAATTACATTATAACATTCTAAAACTGCATCATTCTACAATTACATTATAACATTCTAAAACTGCATCATTCTACAATTACATCATAACATTCTAAAACTGCATCATTCTGCAATTACATCATAACATTCTAAAACTGCATCATTCTGCAATTACATCATAACATTCTAAAACTGCATCATTCTGCAATTACATCATAACATTCTAAAACTGCATCATTCTGCAATTACATCATAACATTCTAAAACTGCATCATTCTGCAATTACATCATAACATTCTAAAACTGCATCATTCTACAATTACATCATAACATTCTAAAACTGCATCATTCTACAATTACATCATAACATTCTAAAACTGCATCATTCTACAATTACATTATAACATTCTAAAACTGCATCATTCTACAATTACATTATAACATTCTAAAACTGCATCACTCTACAATTATATCATAACATTCTACAACTGCACCATTATACAAAAAATGCAAAGATGGTCGCATAGCCTTTTGTAATACGTCCACGGAACAAAATATATATAATGAAAGGAGCATTTCATAATATACAAACCAATAATAGACAATTATACCAGATACAGTGTTTTTTTGTGGCATAATGTCCATGCATTTTCAGTGAATCTGGCTAATGCATAAATCTCGTCCTTAAAGAGCCAACTAAACATCTCACACTCAGGCAACCAAAATAAGTCAGGGTTCTTCGCCTGAACTTTTTCAAACAAATGCTTTCTCAGATCACTTTACAGAAGGCAGAACAACAAAAAAATGAAGTTCATCCTCAACATCTTCAGCATCACACAAAACACACATACTTTGTTTTTCAGGAACACATTTATATCTACCCACTCCTATAGCCAGAGGCAAGGTACCAGATAATAACTGTGCACACAGGGACCTCTGTTCCCTCTTAAGTTTAATGTCAAATAAGGTTCTGTGTAGTAATCTTCTTTAATATGAACATAATTTCTGAGTTTTGGCTTACTCAAGATCTCCTCCTTCCATTGTTTCTTATGAAGGTGTAGTCATTTTTTGTTTAACTGTATTTATTTTACACTGCAAATTATTAATGAATACATAATGTAACTCAGAAAAAGAAAATTAAAATTTCTGCAATGAAATCATAACATTTTAGAATTGTAACATAAAGTTACATTATAACACTTGAGATTCTACAAATACACCAAAACATTATAGAAAGCAATTTTTTACAGTTTCATCATAACATTCTAAAACTGCAGCACTCTACATTTGTCATAACATTTAAAAATTACATGATAGCAATCTAGATCTGACACATTCTACATTTACTACATAACATTCTAGAACTGTAACATTATGGAATGAATATTACATACAGTGACGAGCATAGTATTTCATGTCTCCATCTACTGGTGAGCCATCATGAGAAGAGTATGCAGAGTATGACGTTAATTCACTACAGAAGAGACTTGATGATCACTAACATTAGAAGGAAAAAAAATGGATATATCAATATCAGTAATGGTTATTGGCCAAATAAGTTGTTATATAGTGTCATGTCAGATATTGGCAAAAAAAAAAAAAAAAAGGAGAAGAGTTGATGATGACTAAGATAAGGTGGGAAAAAAGTAGATATATCAATATAGATATCAGTTATCTGCCAAATTAGTTGTTACATGTCAGCATATCTTATATGTCTCATAAGTCATAAGTTTTTTTTTTAAACTCTCCTTTGAGTGTGTGTGTGTGTGTGTGTGTGTGTGTTTGTGATATACACCTGCTGTTTAATTAATTTAACACTGTTTAGGGTCAGTAAAGGAACAAGAAACAATAATATATCAATAAAAAAACAGAGGTGTTCATTGTGTAAAAAAGAACGAAAAGGCAGATTTTGAGCTGTGAGGAGAGGAACTCCAGCTGTTGTTTGTTTTGTGTGTGCGTGTGATTGCGTGTGTGTGTGTGTGTGTGTGTGTGTGTGTGTGTGCGCGCGCGCGCATGGTGTGCGTCTCTCTCTCCCTCTCGCTCTCTCTCTCATCCCCTCCTCTACAGTAGTCTGCACAGCCTCTCCAGTAGAGGAGTTTGTGTGTGTCGGATGGATTTTAAATGGACACGCGCTCGTGCAGACTGCTCGCGGTAGTTTGGAGTTCTGCTTTCACTTGCAACACCAGAGAGATGTCCGCTTGAGTTTCCTTTTCCCTTTGCCAGATTTTAACTGTAGCTGACGGATATAACGCGATGGCTTTATGAGGACGTGGAAAACTGAGGTAAATGAGGTTTACTCTGCCGCGTGCTCATTTATCACACCGTACATTAGGATACTCCGCTGCAAGGTTTGGTAAAATAATAATCTCTATGAATAATACAAGTAGAATTCTAACAGCTTGAGTTACGAGAGTGAGTTTGATTAATCTCTGGCTGTCTCTCACTTGTGCACGCGCTCCTCTACAGTTAATTAATTGCAATATATCCACGCTAATATTATTCTAATTATTATCATTATAAATCTATAGGCTATCTTAGTATCATGTGTCTGTGCTCTGCATATAGTGAGTTGGTGATGCCTGATGTGACTGCTCTGTGATCGCACAGGTTTGAGTTACAGTTTTGTTCTGATCGATCATGTGCTTTGTATTAGCGGCACAGTGTCGCTCAGGCTATTCATGCTCATTTGTAAACGGAGTAAACGTGCATCAATAATGTAATAAACAGTTTAATTATGTAATAAACAGTCAGATTGGAGAAGACTCGTTTTATTCCTTGCAGATGTTTCATACAGTTCATCAGGGACGTGTCTAGGATTTGAGGACTCTGGGGGCTTAGCCCGAACCTCTGGGGGGGTCTTCTTTTTGATGCACGAGCTTTGCAATTTCATTACTTTTAAAAAAAAAAAAATTTACCCAGAAAAACAAATTTAAATTATGAACTGTGATGTTAAAATATTATTAGTTGTTTGTTATCCCTGCAGAGTATGAAACATAATACTTTGCAATTGCTATCAAAAATATTGACCATAGTTTAAAAAAAAAAAGTATGTATTTTTGTTAAAAATGGCAGAATCTAACTAAGTACATTTAGTCAACTATAAGTATGGACAGATTATTAGATCCAGGGCTTTTTTTTATCATTGTAAGGGAGTGTTCATTATATACGGGAGTGGAGGAGTGGTGTAAAAATGGGCATGTCAAATTATTCTTTAAGCACTGTGAAAGGGACTTTTTCTTATTTATTTTGGCCCAGGGGCATCCAACTTGGTCCCATCCAACAAAAGTTTTTTCATAATTTGCACAATGAATGAATTATCATACAGTGACGAGCATAGTATTTCATGTCTCCATCTGCTGGTGAGCCATCATGAGAAGAGTATGCAGAGTATGATGTTAATTCACTACAGAAGAGACTTGATGATCACTAACATTAGAAGGAGAAAAAACTGGATATATCAATATCAGTAATGGTTATTGGCCAAATAAGTTGTTATATAGTGGCATGTCAGATATTGGCAAAAAAAAAAAAAAAAAAAACAGGAGAAGAGTTGATGATGACTAATAAGATAAGGTGGGAAAAAAGTAGATATATCAATATAGATATCAGTTATCGGCCAAATTAGTTGTTACATATCAGCATATCTTATGGACATATTCCTGGACATATGGATATCAGTAATGGTTATTGGCCAAATGAGTTGTTAAATAGTGGCATGTCAGATATAAACAAAAAAAAATCCAAAATCGTGCATCCCTACTTATGCTTTGATTTAGGGCTATTTATAAAGCATGCAGGACTGAAGCCTCGGATGTGCAGGCCTGTGACGTCACTGCGGTTGATGTTGAATATGTCTGTTTGTTGCTCTCCTGTACAGGACCCGCTGTACGATGTTGCCAGAGCGTTTCTCCCCAGTCACTGTTCTCTTCGTCTATGTGGCACTTCCAGCTGTGTGCAGTGAGTAGGCTGTAATTACCACTCCCATCCCCTCTCTCTGGCTGTTACATTCTAATGTTTCTCACTCTCATCTTCTTCTTATTTCATTTCCCACTGAAAATGATTCCCTGTGAATTATATTCATCTTGAAATATTTTCCTCAGATGAGTTGATACGGGCCGCATCAGGCCTACAGGGGTTAAACCTGACGTGTTGCATCTGCTTATCGGAGCTGAAACTCTCACACCAGTCATTTAGATGCAACCTGAGTGACACATTGGAATCAGTGTGAGCTGCCCGTCTTTTGTTGCGTGTAATTATTCTAAGCCATTTGTACAAATGCCCCCTGCTGGGTAACTGTACTTGAGGTGACTGCAATTACAACTTTAGTATTTTTTGGCCCATCTACATCCTTAATTATAATCATTTATTCTAAATAACCACAGTGAAAAGTTAGGCACTTTGCTGATCATTTACAAACCATCAACACCAATAATATAATCCCTTTGAAACCTGGATCACTTTACTTGTGCTGCATTCATATGCCTTTCAACTATTTAAACCTTTAAAAACTGAGCAAATTGATTTGATTTCTGAAAGAAAATATGGGGAAAAAGGCAACAAGCAAATTACAAGAAAGAGAGTATACTTAAAAAATTATATTTTAAAAAGTTAGTGAAAATGTCCAGTGAACTATATCAGAATTCTTTTTCAGGTCCCCCTTTTTTTTTTTTTTACTTTCCTGTATTTTTCCGCTTTGTTTGTTTCTGTTTGGGTTTTTTTTTTTTTTGTGTGTGTGTGTGTGTGTGTGTGTTTGTGCAAATTTTCAGGTAATTTTCTTGTAGTATTTTTTTGTACTAATTTCTTCCTATTTACTTTCTTTTGTTCTGTCTTTTTTTTAAAGAAATTAAGTGAATTTGCCCAGGTTTTACAGGGTGAGGGATAACTTCTACATCATTCAACCCGGACCCTATTTACCTGTGTCAAAGACACTGATATGACCAAGAATTTTTTAAAATTAAAATTAAAAAGATTACTGTATCTCCATGAATGATCATTTTTGACACAAACATGCCCAGACTGTAAGTCTCTGAAGTGTCTCTTTACCTTTTCACTTGATCTGATGTGTTTGTTATTGTCTCCTCAAGCGAAAGTCTTGTTCTGAAATCTCACAAGATCTCAATTGTTGCAGAAAGACAACAGTGGAAACGTGTGTGTGAGGTGTGGAGAGAGTACAGTGGTAATTTGTTATCTGATTTCTACAATGTGGATGAGGACTCTGAATTCAATTTAATCTATTTTAGCCAGAGTATACACATAGTGAGCCAAAATGTTTTTTTATCCCAAGTAATCACATGATGCTGCTTTGCTGTGGACTTCCGTGTCTACATATTACTTTTTAGGTATTCTTCTGCATCTGCTGTTGATGTTATGGGATACTGCTACCATTATGTCAACACAAGCACATGGTGAGATGATGTGGCATGCGGTTGTGTTTAGGCAACAAAAGAACATGGCAACCAATGCCGAAACATTAACAAACACACATGCTGGCATGGGTGGTTAGGATTAGAGGAGGGAGGTACATAGAACAAAAACATTGGTTACACTTTCTATGAAGACTACATCTATAATGCATTATGACGGCATTCATAGTGACTTATAATGCATTCATAATGCTTTATGAAAACTCTCATAAATACACATAATGCTTACTAATGCACGATATCAACAGTAATAAACCATTACAGATTTGACTTATAATGATTTCTAAGTGGAAAGGGTCTTGATTTGTTATAAACTAGAGGTGAATGCTGGGGCTTATAATGCATTAAAAATATCTATACTAACTTATTCACACATCAACAATTAACTGTAGAAAGGACTCAGTGTGATGTAACAGTCCATGCTGTATCGTAAGTTACCATTGTATGTGTTAAGTAAAGTGAGGTACATATTGATGCACAGGGGTGTGAATCTTTCAGTAACTCATTCGATTCAATTTTGATTCTTGGGGTCACGATTTCCGATTCAAAATCAATTCCTGATTCAAAATATAGGAGGTTTAATTTCAGGATCTACTGCAGTCTGTTTTTCCAGTGGCATATTATGTTATGAAAACAAAGTGTGTGGGAAATTATAGAGGTTTTATTATGTACAAGCTTTTTTGTTATAGAAAACCTTTCACCCAAGTGTTGGGAATCAGAAACGGAAAAAATAAACATTGTAACTATTATAGTTCAAAAAATGGACACACTTTTCCAAAAAAAAAGTCCCATCATTTTTTTTGTGTATCCCATTATCTGTGCCATTCTGCAAAGCAGCTCCTATCTGTGATGATGCAGAGGGCCACATCACACTTCAGAGAGGGGCCTAATTCTCCTGCTTGCTCTGCCTGCAGTGAACACAGAGTTTACATCCATATGAGGTCCTGCTGCTTGTTAGACTGTCTCCTGATTTACCCTTGTCTCAGTATTATTATAGAGGCTACCAGAGTTTATACTAATGCACGAGGTGCTACCAATAACACAGAGCAATTGATAGACAGTAGGATTAGGCCAATCACAGAGCAGTTTTCTCCAGATGACATGTGGCATACATGTAAAAAACATGTAAGTGGATACAAAGCGTCGACAAGACTAAAACAAACATCTGACCTTCCCATGGAACCATGGGAAACCAATATGGCATTTAGCATCGATGCTAATGTACTTTTATCATTGAAATATGGATAAAATATGGACGGAAGACACCCAATATCGGATCTATCATTATGCATTTATTGAACAAGATCCTGTAAAAACACCCGAATTCCCAGGCTGGATACTGAGGCTTCTAAAAAGAGCTACGTTGCATCGGAGACATCCCTCTGCACGGCACAGCCGGCAGCTTTTCCTAGTGAAACAAGTGAGGCGATCTGACAATCGATCTTAAAATTAATACGACTTTTCTAAATGTATCTGTATCCATACGGTGTTGGCTGTAAAGCCTGTAATATGGACATCTTATTGTGTCTGTATCAGAGATCGTATATACAGCGTAAAGCACTAGTGATAGTTACTAAACAGTACTGAACGTAGTATTTACTTAAAGTTAAGCTGTGTATTAATACACGGGGCAATATTACAAGGCACCACCTTTTATTATATTTTGTGGGCACATCACTTTTTGATTCTGTTCATTTAAATTAATTTAAATTAATTTAATTCTCCGGTCATGATTACGATATGATTCCCTGATAAGTTGTATGTATAATATGTGTGTGTGTGTGTGTGTGTGTGTGTGTGTGTGTGTGTACACAAGTTACCTGAATCGAGTGCTCGAAGCTAACAGTGCTGGTTCACGAGCATTCCTCTCGTACTAGCTGAGCTTATTAGCAACAGCAGCTAATCGGTGGTATAATGACAGCGGTGCTGTCGGTTTTAATATTTACGTGATAATCAGATAATGGTATATTTATTTCTCTCTCTACACACACAAACACGCACGCACACACACACACACACACACACACACACACAAATATACATACATACAACTTATCAGGGAATCATATCATAATCACGACCCGAGAAATTCAATTAATCAGAATCAAAATGTGATTGTACCGAATGAGTATTGCAGGCAGAATTGTGGACATCAAGCACCGAAGACGAGGTGGCTAATCTGCAAACTAAAGTTCACAGACAAAGGCAAAGAATAAAACACTGGAGGACAAGCTCTTGGAAACCAGATCCCGCTTGAACAGCCTGAGACTAGAGGGTCTGCCAGAGGGAGCAGAACGTGGGGACCCGAATTCTTTTTTTGAAAAATGGATTCCCGAAATCCTGGATGTAGCGACTCTACAGTCTCCATTTGACATACACTGGATCAGACCAATGAGGGACAAACCCAATTGTAAAACACACAATTAAGATATGGTGTGAAGTCAAGTCAAGTCAAACCCGGGGGATCCCGGGGCGTTCCCAGGCTTACTGAGAGACAGTCTCTCCAGCATGTCCTGGGTCTTCCCCAGGGCCTCCTACCATAGGGACGTGCCCTGAACACCTCACCAGGGAGGCGTCCGGGAGGCATTCTAATTATTTGCCCAAGCCACCTCATCTGGCTCTTCTCAACGCAGAGGAGCAGCGGCTCTGCTCCGAGCTCCTCCCAGATGACCGAGCTTCTCAACCTGTCTCTAAGGGAGAGCCCAGCCACCCTACAGGGGAAACTCATTTTGTCTGCTTGTACCTGCAATCTTGTTCTTTTGGTCACTACCCAAAGCTCGTGACCATAAGTGAGGGTAGGAACAAAGATCGACCAGTAAATTGAGGGCTTTGCCTTTCGACTCTTGCCTTTTCACCACAACAGATAGGTGCAGAGTCCACATTACTGCAGACACTGCACTGATCCACCTGTCGATCTCCCACTCCATCCTCCCCTCACTCGTGATCAAGACCCCGAGGTACTTAAACTACTCCACTTGGGGCAGGATCTCATTCTCCGCTTCACACTTGGCTGCGAACTGATCCAGTGAGAGCTAGAGGTCACGGCCTGATGAAGCCAACAGGACCACATCATCTGCAAAAAGCAGGGACCCAATTCTGAGGTCACCAAACCGGACCCCCTCAACACCCTGGCTGCACCTAGAAATTCTGTCCATAAAAGTTATAAACAGAATCGGTGACAAAGGGCAGCCCTTGGCACAGTCCAACCCTCACCAGAAACGAGTCCGACTTACTTCCGGCAATGCAGACCAAGCTCTGGCACCAGTCGTACAGGGAATGGACGGCCCGTATCAGGGGGTCCGAAACCCCATATTCCCGGAGGGCCCCCCACAGGACTCCCTGAGGGACACGGTCGAATGCCTTCTCCAAGTCCACAAAGCACATGTAGACTGGTTGGGCAAACTCCCATGCACCCTCAAGGATCCTGCCAAGGGTCCAGAGCTGGTCCACAGTTCCACGACTGGGGCGAAAACCGCATTGCTCCTCCTGAATCCGGGGTACGACTGTCCGGGGGACCCTCCTTTCTATTACCCCTGAATAGACCTTACCAGGGAGGCTGAGGAGTGTGATCCCCCTGTAGTTGGAACACACCCTCCGGTCCCCCTTCTTAAAAAGAGGGACCATCACCTTGGTCTGCCAGTCCAGAGGCACTGCCCCCGATGTCCACGCAATTTTGCAGAGTCGTGTCAACCACGACAGCCCCACAACATCCAGGGCCCTAAGGAACTCCGGGCGGACCTCATCAACCCCTGGGGCCCTGCCACCGAGGAGCTTTTTGACCACCTCGGCAACCTCAGCCCCAGAGATGGAGGAGCCCATCCCCGAGTCCCCAGGCCCTGGATTGAGGAGGCCTTCAAAGTATTCCTTCCACCGACCCACAATGTCCCGAGTCAACGTCAGCAGTGCCCTGTCAACACCATACACAGTGTTGAGAGAGCACTGCTTCTCCCTCCTGAGACACCGGAGGGTGGTCTAGAACCTCTTCGAAGCCGTCCGGAAGTCGTTCTCCATGGCCTCACCGAACTCCTCCGACGCCCGGCTTTTCACCTCAGCGACTGCTGTAGCTGCACTCCGTTTGGCCTTCCAGTACCTGTCTGCTGCCTCTGGAGTCCCACGAGCCAAGAAGGCCCGATAGGACTCCTTCTTCAGCTTGATGGCATCCCTTATCGCTGGTGTCCACCAATGGGTTTCGGGTGTTGCTGCCCCAACAGGCACCGACCACCTTATGGCCACAGCACTGGTCGGCCGCCTCAGCAATGGAGGCACGGAACATGGCCCACTTGGACTCAATGTCCCTCGCCTACCCCAGGACATGGTCGAAAGCTCTCCCGGAGGTGGGAGTCGAAGCTCCTTCTGATGGGACACTCTGCCAGACATTCCCATCAGACCATCACAATGCGTTTGGGTCTGCCAGGTCTGACTGATGTCCTCCCCCACCATCGGAGCTAACTCACCACCAGGTAGTGATCGGTTGACAGCTCCACCCTCTCTTCACCCGAGTGTCTAAGACATGCGGCTGCAAGTCCGACGATGCAACTACAAAGTAGATCATCGAACTGCGGCCTAGGGTGTCCTGATGCCAAGTGTGTATATGGACACCCTTATGCTTGAACATGGTGTTTGTTATGGACAATCTGTGCACAGAAGTCCACCCGTGTTCAGGCGAGGGAAACTTTGAACCATTTTTCTTTTTCATCAGAAGACGTCCGGTGAGCTACACTTTGTCTGGTCCCTCCACGAAGTTTGACCAAATTACTTTACAGGGTAAAAAGGCGAATAGAATACATCACACAACCTAAAACAATATCAAAATTAGTAAAACCTGTTGGGATAAAAACATTTTCATCTTAAACGAAGGCCAGGGAGAAAAGATGTGTCTTCAACAAAGATTTAAAATGCTCTAGCATCGGGGCAGATCTGATTTTAAGTGACAAGCTGTTCCACAGGTTTGATGCAACTACAGCAAAAGCTCGATCTTCCCTGGTTTTAAGCCTTGATTTAGGCACATCCAGGAGCAGCTGGTTAGCAGACCTCAGTGCTCTGACTGGACCTTGAACATGAAGTAGTTCATCTAAATAAGGCGGTGACAAACCATTAAGTGCTTTAAAAGTTAACAACAAGATCTTAAAATCAATTATGTAGTGAACAGGGAGCCAGTGCAGTGAACGCAGCACAGGGGTAATGTGGTCCTTCTTTTTAGAGCCTGTAAGGAGGCGAGTGGCCACATTTTGGACCAGCTGCAGATGTTGGATGTTGGTTCGGACTGGTCCAAACCAACATATAAAGAATTACACTAGTCCAGATGAACTGTTATGAAGGCATGTATCAACCTCTCTAAAATGTTAAGAGGCAGATAGGCTTTCACTTTGGCTACCAGCCTCAGCTGATCGAAACTGGACTTTACTATTGAAGAGATCTGCTCGTCAAATTTAAAAGCATTATCAAAGAAGTAAAAAAAATATTTAGAAGAGCCACATTTGTTATAGCAGTACAGTCCAATATGGGGCAATCAGTTCTTTTACCCAGCAGAGTAGATGCAACATTTAAATAATGGGACCCTAAGGGACTTAAAATGGTCCAGGACCTTTATTTTACAGATTCAGATACCATGATGTCTTTTGATGAGCTAAGATAAAATTACAAGCTTACTAGAAAACATTTCTTTAAGTATCTTCAGCTGAGATGCTTTGTTAAAGCAAACCAAAATAATGCATTTACTAGACCCCCACACACAGTCTTAGAAAAAGAGATGATAAAAGACAGCTTAAGAAAAGGGATTATATCAGAGTTCTATATAGCTGACATTTTACTCAACTGAAACTTCACAATATAAGTTGAAAGGAATACAGTGGAATACAGCTTGTGCTGATGCCCTTACTAGATCTATAAATGCACACCTTAAATTGTCACAATACTGTATAGAAACATACCATATATATGCTTAAAATGTACAGAAAACAGAGGAACACTTTCACTGTATTTAGCAATGTAGAAAGATAAAAAAAATATTCTGGGAAGAGGAGAGAGTTATAACTGAGAAGATTATTTAAAAAAGAGTCCTTCTGGACCTCAAACTTTTTTTTTGTTGGGCCTGTATCCAGTGAAACATAATTATAGTAAAAAAGAATGTGCATTTATAGACCTCAGCTTGCTTTATGCTAAAAAATGTATTGCACTTTTATGAAAAACCTTAGCAGACCAAACGCTATTACAATCAGTGGATAGGACTTATGTTATCATGCCTCCCATTAGAAAAAATAACTTATATATTAAAAGGTAAACAGCCTATTTTTAAAGTATATGGAGTCCCTTTATGCATTATGTGAAGGATTTAGGTCATATGATCAAGGGATTGACTAATTTTTGTAGACCATGCAGATTCAGAGCCTGTGTAAATGATGTACTTAATTGTTTTTTTGTGTTTTAAATATGTCTCATATTCATATTCTCATACTCCATTTTATGTAGATTACCAGTTTTAACATATGAGGAGTATTTTGTTTTTGATTTTATTTTTATTTTATGATTTAAAAAAAAAAAAGGAAAATCTAAATAAAAGGCATCAGACTCCACATAAAGGCTATCTATCTATCTATCTATCTATCTATCTATCTATCTATCTATCTATCAAATATTTTTTTAAAAAAAATGCCTGACCTGTTTTGCAGCACCCCTTCCCCCTCTTAATAAACAAACACTGAGAGTGGCCACAGCAAGCACGCACAGAGCACAGAGTCCAGTTAAAGTTCCACTGAGGTGTTTACATGACAGAATAGCTCGACTTTCAATATAATTTTCTGGGTGTGTTACATGTTTACATGTATTTTAAAGTCCAATTTTAGTTATGCTAACACAATAATTCCAGAAGTGTCCAGATCTCGTGCCTTCAGCTGAATCTCTTAATTTTGGCATTAAGGTTATTATTGTTAGAAATGACTCGAAAATTAATTCCTAGGTGTACCAAGTCACATCAGGGCAGTGTTCAGGACCACTGCTCCCTCCATGCTGTGTGTGTGTGTGTGTGTGTGTGTGTGTGTGCGTGTGCGTGCGCGTGCGTGCTACCGCACTCTACCTTGGTACAATTTATTTTGCTGACAAGTTCATTTGTTGTCTGTCATCCATTATTGATCTGCCGCCTACATGAGCAGGTCTGAATGGTTTGGTTGAAAGTGAATGGCATCATGAGGTACGAGCTGCTCTGGAGACAGACATCATTTTACTAGGTGAGTTGATGGGTTGAAGGCAGAGCCCAGGGTGAGTGTTACTCTGACACTAACACAGAAGGAGAAAAGCTGACTTATAATGCTGAAGATGTAAATGCAATTTAACCACATCGAGCCAAATATGTAATTTGTAGCAATTCCAAGAAATAGATAAAATGTTATATCCCCTGCTTCTGCTCTCTGCCCTTCAGTTCCACAGCTCTCTCCCTCTCCATCTATCTGTGATGGATAATAAAGGGATTTTATAAATGTCCTTCTGTTTTACTCACAAGGTCTCACACTGACCCTTAACCCTCTGATATCTGAAGCCACATCACTCTTTGTGTGATGCTTTCAGATGCCTTTCACAAGTATTTAAACCTTGATTTCATGGAGAAAAGCAATGACAGTAAGTAAGTAAAAAAAAAATATTCAAACAACAAGAAATTATTACATTTAGAAATGTAAAGGTACAAAAGAAGAAAAAACAAGGAAAAAAATATATTGTATAATAATTACATGTTTAAAATTGTGTTACAGAATTATATAATCTGCCTTGTTTGTTTGTTTTTCTTGTGTTATTTTTTAAACAAGTTTTTTTTCAAGGGTTAATGGTCTTTCAGAATCGGTCATTAGTTATCATAAGGATATTTTTCATGCTATTTAATCTGATTTTTTATGCTAGTTTTTATGTTGCACTACTGAAAGTGTAACCACATTTGTCCCTGACTTTAATATTGAAAGTGTTCTTTTCTTCTGTTGGACATATTTTAATCTTTTAAAAGAATGTACTTGCACTTCTGATGACAGCAGCTGGCTGATGAGACAATTAAGGCCACTTCTGTAATTATCGCTATTAAGGCAAGCTTTATTTATGGCAAGTCAAGTTAAGTCAAGTCAATTGTATTTATAAAGCCCATTATCACAAAACATGGTTTGCCTCAAAGGGCTTTACGGCATACGTTATCCCTCTGCCCTTTGACCCTCATATCACCGAAGGAAAAACTCCCCCCAAAAATCCCTGAAACAGGGAAAAAGGAAGAAACCTGCAGAAGAGAGGCAGAGGATGATGAGGGACCCCTCTTCCAGGATGAACAGACATGCATTAGATGTTGTAAATAACAGTTGAATTACAATAATAACAAAAAATGAAAGAGAAAGAGAGAGGGGAAGAGAGAGGGAGAGATGCACAGCAATAACAGTAACAGAGATAACGAGATGATGATATTCACTTTTTTTTTTTGCATTAGCAAATGACTGGCTTTGAATCCAAGGATCACACACTGTAAGAATGTATAGGAATAATGGGAGATAGCACACTAACCTTTCCCAACCTACAGTATGCAGTATAGAGTATGCATGTAAACTTATGAAGTGAAGGATTTTGAATTTTCAGGAAAACTCAATTTGGATATTTCTCTCCTGTTGGGTCTTACTCATGGCCTTATGAACTGTCAGACGGCAGACTGAATACATGAATAATGAAAAGCTCTTACAGCTGTCTTTTATTGATTTTCTTCCATTCTCGGAGCTTATATCTAAGCTTCTGTTTCTCTGGGTTTTTATTGTTTGTAATATTACCTCCAAATCTGAGATGTACAGATCAAAGAGGAGTTTAATTTTTATTCCCTTAGTGCACTTTTAACCTCTACTCTTTCTGCGCAGGCACAGTTTTGATTCCTTTGACGTCATTGCTTGAAATCCTTGCATTTTTGATTATTATGTAACAAGAACCTGCTTATTGATGCTCACACTACATGGAGTGTGTGTGAGCAAATGTGCTTTTATAAATCGCCTGTTTCAAGCATCAGTTGTGACGTAAATGCATTTGTCTCTTCTGACTCATTATTCTTCCTGGGATCACATTGTAATCATATGGAAGTAAAGTTAGTCTTACCCCCAGTTATAATCTCTCTGACAGTTGTTAAGTTTTTCTGTTTCTTGTTGCTAGAAATAACTGAAAAGGCTCCCTATATGTTCTTTTGTAGAAATGCTAACAGTGTTAAAGAGCTGACGAGTTTCAAGTGTTGAAAATGAAGAGTCAGCAGGAAAATGGGGTTGTCTAGTAGAACTTTTTAGGATTCAAATATACTGACTTGGTAGAGTGCTAATTTTAACCAGCAAATAAGGTTTTTGGTAACTTTTTTTGTGGTAATTTATTTCAGTCTTTTTTTTTTTAATGATTTTATTTATTGAGGTTCTGTTAGCAATTGTACATGGTCACATTCCCATGTGTGTACAGAACCATTTTGTCATAGCTTTTAGATGACCTTAACAAAAGACAGCAGGAGTTATATCTCACACACACACCACGCATAAGAAATCAAAACCTAACAAAATAAAATAAACAAAGAAGATTTAAAAAAAAAAAAAAAAAACCCTAAAATACCACCACACTGGAACGGTTGCATTCACATTGTTAGAATATGCTTTGGTCAGTTCTCATTTGAGTCAAGCCAAGTCTAGTCCAGTGGGGTCCACCATGATCAAGACTGGCTCCCATATTTTAATGAAATCCTCGAACGGTAAAGGTTAACCTTTCCAGGGGAAGTATTCTCAAAAGTTCCTTGTACCAATCAGTCAGAACTTGAGAATAGTCTTTCTTGCTACATGCAAGAATATTCCAATCAACTTTCCGTTGTGAATGTTCCTTGCACTGACCACTTCAGCTGCCAAAATGCATTGAAGAGGCGATAGATCAAAGTCATACCCAATCAAAGCTACCATCTCCTCCTGAACTTCTCTCCAGAACTTCTGTATCCTCACACATTTCCAGAACATATGTGAGTAAGTGCCAATTTCTAAATTGCATTTAATGCATATAGGAGAGCCTAGACCAAGCCTGCCCCTCAATATTGGTTTACAATGAAGTCTGTGTAGTATTTTAAATTGGGTCTCTCTATCACTGTTACAGCTCAGGATAGTATGTGTGTTTTTTATAATTGACACCCATGTCTTTTCTACAGTTTGACATTCTATATCAATTTGCCATTGCCTTCGAGTGTAATCAGATGAATAATTCATGTTTGAATCAAATGCTCCATAAACCATAAGAAATAAACCTTTTCTGGCATAGGTTGTTTCAAAATTTCCTCCAAAAATGACAAATTTGGACTCTGAATATTTTTTGGAATGTAATGCCTGATTTGTAAGTAGCAGAAAAAGTGAGACTGGTGCAAAGAGTATGTATTTCTCAAGCCCTCAAATGACTCTATTGTTCTTCCTTCATAGAGTTTAGCAAGCTGGTCCAGACCTCTCTCCTGTCAGAGCCTAAACACTGCATCATGGCATGAGGGAGGGAAATCTGGATTTTTCCAAATGGGAGCCAGGAGAGAGAAGTGATCTTTCAATTTAAAACATGTCTTAATCTTATTCCATGTATTCAAAACAATTAAGTTAGTTTGAACCTCCAGTTTCACCTTCTTGTAGTTTACAAAGGGGCAATCCTTTAGTGTCAGTAGTCCACAGTTTCTGGATTCCATATCAATCCATGTATTTGTAATATCTGGGTTCACTCATTCATATAAGTATCACATTTGTGTAGCCCAATAACATAGCCGAATATTTGGGACTCCTAGCCCCCCTTGGTCTTTACTTCTCTGCAGTTTACTTATTTTCATTCTAAACTTTTTACCCCGCCAAATACATTGTGTAAACATTTTGTCTAGATTTATGAAAAAGCTGTTGGGAATTGAGTTTGGCAACATTTGTAGGGGGTACAACAGCCTAGGTAATATATTCCTTTTGAGCACGCTTATCCTCCCCAACCAGGAGACAGGTAAGATTCCCCATCTATGCAAGTCTTCCTTAATGCATGTTACAGCTGGCTTGAGATTAAGCCTAACAAGTTTTTTAAGACAAGGACCAATCCTTATTCCGAGGTACGTTATTTCCTTAGGTGACCAGTGGAAGGGAAGGCCGCAAGGCAGAGAAAAGCCTGCCATAGCCCCAATGGGCATGGCTTCTGTTTTGGATAAGTTCATCTTAAAACCTGAAATATGTCCAAATTCTTGTAAATACTCCAGTAGACATGGAATGGAAGTATCTATCTCAACTAAATACAACAAGACGCCGTCTGCATAAAGAGAAATTTTATGTGAAGTATCTTCAATGTCAAAGCCCTTGATTGCTACCATGGTTCTAATGAGCTCTGCTAGGAGCTCAATAGCCAGTGCGAACAAAAGAGGGCTCAGCGGACATCCCTGGCGGATTCCGCGCTACAATGGAAAAACATCTGAGCAGTAGTAGTTAATGATGACAGCTCCTTTAGGGGACCGATACAATAATTTCACCCAACCAATAAACTCGGCACCTACATGAAGTCTCTCCATGGTGTAAAAAAGGAAGGGCCATTCAACCCTATCAAAATGAGTCAAGAGATACCACCAAGCCATGTATATCTTGATCCCTAGCCAGCTGTATTATATTTAAAAGCCTCCTAATATTATTAAAGGAATTCCTTCCTTTAATGAAGCCTGTTTGGTCAGGTTTTACTCGTACTGTGATCAGCGGTTCAAGCCTCAAAGTTAAGATCTTAGCCAAGATTTTTGCATCCCCATTTATGAGTGATACAGGCCTATAAGACACAGGGTCTTCAGGATCCTTGTTTTTTTTTTTTTTTAAATCAAGCAGATGTTGGCTAGTGACATTGTGTCCGGCAAATGATGGGCAGTGTTAAAGCTGTAATGAAAGGTTCTAGCTAGGTATCCCACCGCGCATCAAGGCGATTGCTTCTAATATTTCTCTGTCACGACTGGTTTCCCTAACATATTCTTCTGATCTTCTGTCAATGTTGGTAATTTAATTATTGAAAAGAATTTGTCAAGTTCCTCTTTGGTGCTGTTGTTTTCAGATTTATATAGGGACTTATAAAATGATACAAAAGTGGAGCTTATGCTTTTCCTATCAAAATGTCTCTTCCCTTCAGGGTCTTTAACACCTGCTGTGGTGTTAGAGTTTTGTTTCTGGTTAAGTAGGTGTGCCAAATACTTACTAGGTTTATTCCTATATTCATACAGTTGTTGCCGTTGATAAAATAATGACCTGAACAGAATTCAGCGCTGCTCTGACAGTTTGTGTCTTAATGAGGTTTGCTTTGGTTGGGTAAGATTTATGAGCTAACTCTGCTTTTTTTTAAACTCTGTTTCCAGTTTGTTTTGTTTCAGTAGCAGTGATCTCTTACGATGTGACATGTATGAAATAGTGAACCCCCTAGCTTTTGCAGATTCCCAAAGAAATTCAGGGTTTGTGTCACAGTTATCGTTCAATTCAAAAAACAATTTTATCTCTGCCTCCATCTTTTTTCTGAATTCCTTGTCAGTTAGTAGATATGATGGAAACCGCCATCTGTGTGTAACAGATGTTGTCTCACTCATTCTCATCTCTAAATAAACTGGAGCGTCGTCACTAATATAAATAGATCCTATATTGCATGTTGTCACTTGTCCTATAACCTGTGGTGGTAGAAAAAAGTAATCAATTCGAGAGTAAGAATTGTGTGGGTTAGAGTAAAATGTAAAATCCCTGGCTGATGGGTTCAGAGTTCGCCATAAATCTATCAAATTTATATCCTTCAACATTTTGATTGAAGAAGCACCTGAATTTGTTGTTCTTTGTGCATCTGTAGGGAACCTGTCTAATTTATTGTCCAAACAACATTTAAAATCGCCACCCAGCACTGTAAGAGAATACTTATCTTCCTCCAAATCTGCCGCCAACCCAGTCCAGAATGACGGGAGGGGCGGACTAGGGGCGTATACGTTCATCATAGTGACAGGTGTACCATAAATTGTGCCATGGACAATAACGTATCTGCCCTCAGAATCCTTTTTTACATGAACTAAGTACAAAAGGAGTGGCCCTGTGTATTAGAATAGCAACTCCTCTGCTGTTAGAGGAGAATAAAGAGTAATAAGACTGCCCTACCCAGTCTCTTTGCAGTTTCATGTGCTCCTTGTCCACCAAATGGGTTTCTTGAAGAAAAGCTATCTGTACTCTTTCTTTTTTTAGGAAACTTAATAATTTCTTTCGTTTTATCAGGTGATGTATCCCCTTTACATTAAATGTACATAGTTTAATATTAATTATGCCTGACAATTGTACTGCTTATTTTCTTTGTCAAATAGAAACACTGTCCTTCTAGCAACCCCTTGCGCCTGTGTATTACTTACTTTAGCCAGCCTGGTTCAAATGCACCCGTGGTGAAATACAAAAACTGAAAACTAAGTACACCTAATAACAACAGACACACACAGAAATACACGCATACCTGCTGTAACATTAACCTATCTGAAGGGCACATGTGAAACCTCTTAGTGCCAAAAATCTTTCTCTTCTTTTTCAACATCATATGAACATTAGAAGGATGAGACAGAGCTCACCAGACCTTTTTGTATATATGAACATTTCTCAGGGGTAGGAAACAGTCCATGTATGTCACCAACCATAATGTTTCAGTTCCTGTTGTTGTGTTTTGACCTGTGTTCTTTCTATGTATTTAGCAGCCACAGCAAGCAGTAACATATATTGACAAAAGAGGGGTTTGACATAAAAATCTATAATAACTGATGCACTTTCATGAGTAGGCCTATCCCAACATTGATGTAAAAGTAAACAAGAATAAATTGAATTTTACAGATATGGACAAAAAGCCATTATCTGATGCCATACTGTGATAGAACACTTCAGACCATCTATTGAGAAAAAAAAAGAAATCAAAAAACAGTGCGTTTCATATTTCCGCATGTTTTAGCTGCATCACCTTAGCACCAGCAAACACGTTGAGCAAAACATTCCACTGCATTCTGTATAGTCCTTAAACCATAAATGTCCTTAACTTAACCTTGTGCACCATCCGTAGCCAGTGGGATTATGTGTAGTAACCTCCTTTGCATAATATTTCAACAACAACATAAATTTGCAGAGCCTTTCACTAGCAAGGACCACACCTCAATAGGAATTCATTTTAACGATTTATTGACGTGAATGTAGATTTGGTATAAACATTGATGTTGAATTATTGGAATGGATGGTTGAGTGCGGTGTGGGGAAGCTTTGGTGGGAATCCGCGGTGGCTCCCGGGCACAACAGAAACCCCGAGGGCCCTATGGAGAGAAGGAGGAAAAGGAAAGAGATCGAGGGAGGGGGGGAGGGGTGCAGAATAACGAGAACGAAAGGGGGAGATCGGGTTAGGAGGATATTTAAGCCGGAAGAGGCGTGGTTGAGGTGCGGTAGAGGTGTGGTCCTGCTCCTGAAACTCTGCTATATAGCTTCACTTCACTAGGAAGGACCACACCTCAATAGGAATTCATTTTAACAATTTATTGACGTGAATGTAGATTTGATATAAACATTGATGTTGAATTATTGGAATGGATGGTTGAGTGCGATGTGGGGAAGCTTCGGTGGGAATCCACCATGGCTCCGGGCATGACAGATCCCCAAAAGCGTGCATTATATGAGAGAGGAAAAAGCCGATTTGAGATCTTTTAGATCGGAACGGATATAACGGTGATGAGCTTGGGAGGACTATCTGCCCATGATCTGAATAAAGTGTTCCGGTATACCGCTGCAGGAAGCCGAGGTGGCAGCTCCAATTCTGAAAGAATGTCCAGAGTAATGCATGGGAGAGATGCCTGACAATGACAGGCCCTGACGGAAGTGTTGGTGGAACCAGAAGCGGGTAACCTCCTGGCCGATTCAGATGCAGATGCATCTTGGGATTTGCTTTGTGACGTCTGGAAATGTAAGTAGTTGGAGGAAATAAGGAAGGGGTTTAGAACTGATTGAATGTTAAAGTAGAAGACGGGAGTGAGTTGGCTATATTGGTTGGTTTTGGTTATTTTTTAAATAATAAACTATGGGTCGTCGTTGGAGAAAAAAGAAAGGTCCGAGAGGCAGGCGTGCTGACGTGGATCGTATCGAAGGGTCGAAGCAGTGAATTCTGAGCATCTGAGGAAACCGAAGAAGGCGAGAATGAACATTGCCTCTAGAGTTTGGTTGACGTGAGATATGCTATATCTGGAGCGGATGGTGTGGATACAGTGTGACAGCAGATCCGTGGTTAATGGGAGTCTACGAGGATTTTTGGGCTGGTTCTTAGCGTGAGAGGCCTCTGAGCAGTGAGGTGATCTGGGGATGACCATGAGCTGGCCATGACTACCGGTTAGGAGTTTAGAGATGAACGAAATGCTGATGAGGTAGACTTTGATTGTCTGGGTTTTAAATTCCCAAGACAGAATGGGCGTGGGTGATGAAGCAGGTTAAGGTGATGAGATCAAATGAAGGAAAAGTTATGTTATGCATGTCGTGAAAGTTGTGGAAACAATTCCAAGCAGACTAATATGGAGAGAGAGTTGCGGGGGACGGGCTATTGATGATGGTGCTCTGAGATTCCAGATCAGGGGCATGAAGGCACCCCGGTGCCAGATGCCCCAGCGAGAGCGAAATGGTGTGGTTGCCGTGCGTGCACAGCCAGGGGCAATGGCATCCCAAAGCCAGACTCCCCAGCAAAAGCGAACCGCTGCAGGCGTCGATGGTAAGCAGTGGAGGGCACTGGCAGCCCGGTGCCAGATGCCTCAAGAAGAGAGAAACGGCGCAGTAGGCGAGGTGGTACGGCCGGGGGCACGGCATCTTGGTGCCAGAAGCTCCAACGAGAGCGAACTGTCGAAGTCACTGTGAACGTACGACTGGGGGCAGCGGCACCCCGGTGTCAGATGCCCCAGCGAGAGCGAAGTGGTTTGGTTGCCGAGCGTGCACAGCCGGGGCAATGGCATCCCAATGCCAGACTCCCCAGCAAAAGCGAACCGCTGCAGGCGTCGATGTTAAGCAGTAGAGGGCACCGGCAGCCTGGTGCCAGATGCCTCAAGAAGAGTGAAACGGCGCAGTAGGCGAGGTCATATGGCCGGGGGTACGGCCTCTCGGTGCCAGAAGCCCCAACGAGAGCAAACTGTCAAGGTTGCTGCGGGTGTACAACTGGGGGCAACGGCACCCCGGCGCCAGATGCCCCAGTGAGAGGGGTGAAATGGTGCAGTTGCAGAGAGCAGACGGCCAGGGGGCAATGGCATCTCATGCCAGACTCCCCAGCGAAAGCGATCCACTGCAGGCGTGGAGGTCAAGCAATAGAGGGCACTGGCGGCCTGGCGTCAGATGCCCCAAGGAGAGTGATCCGGTGCAGTAGCCGATGCCATTCAGCAGGGGCCCCGACATCCCGGTGCCAGAAGCCCCAGAGAGAGCGAAACGTCGAGGTCACTGTGGATGTACAACTGGGGGCAGCAGCATCCTGGTGCCAGATGCCCCAGCGAGAGCGAAGTGGTGCGGCTGCCGAGTGTGTACAGCCGGGGGCAATGGCATCCCAATGCTGGACTCCCCAGCAAAGCGATCCGCTGCAGGCGTCGATGTTAAGCAGTAGAGGGCACTGGCTGCCCTGTGCCAGATGCCTCAAGAAGAGAAAACCGGTGCGGTAGCCGAGGTCGTACAGCCGGGGACACCGGCATCTCAGTGCCAGAAGCCCCGACGAGAGCAAAACGTCAAGGTTGCTGTGGGTGTACAACTGGGGGCAACGGCACCCCCGGTGCACCCCGGCGCCAGATGCCCCGGGGGAAAGGGTTGAAGTGGTGTGGTTGCTGAGTGGATGGCCAGGGGGAACAGCATCCCACTGCCAGACGCCCCACCAAAATCTAACTGCCGCAAGCGGCGAGGTTGAGCAGTGGAGGGCACGGCGGCCTTGTGCCGGACGCCCCAAGGAGAGTGAGCTGCCGCAGATGCAACGGTTGGGCAGTAAGTGGGGCCAGCATCTCGATGCCAGATGAGCCAACACAAGCGGGCCACTCAAATGGAGGTGGGGAGAACGGTCGAGGGTGCAGGCATCCTGGTGCCGAGGTTGCAGGGTGAGGCAAGCTGGTGGGAGTGGGAGGGCGCCGCCAACATTGCTGGCAACCCCGGGCAAACCTGACCACCGTGGCCAACGGGACCTAGGAGAAATGGCCTCCGGAGACGTGGTGCAGTCAAGAATCTGGGTACGAAGATTGGAGGGAACCGGAGATGGACAAGAGACGAAAGTGCTAGGAGGGCGGAGGGAGGATCGGCCGTGGCCAGGGTGAAAGTCGGCAAGGCCGCGGCGACGGAAAACGATCGGAAAGGAGACCAGAACCGTGGACGGAACGACATGGTGCACGGGATGAGAGGGAAAATTCGGTGGCAGCCCGGTGCCAACAACCCCGGCCCAGATGGGTTGGGAGGCATAGGCGGGAGTCTCAACCAAGGCCGGCTGCTGCGGGTCGTGCGAAGGCACGGTGAGGGGCACTGACAACCCAGTGCCAGATGCCCCACCACCGGTGGGACCGAGGTGAAGCGACTGCTGCAGCCCCAGCGCCCCGCTCTTGCTGAGGTTTCTTCCTTTTTTTTTTTTTTTTTTTGTTTGTTTTTGGGAGTTTTTCCTTGGGTGATGTGAGGGTCTAAGGGCAGAGGGATGTCGTAAACTGTACAGCCCACTGAGGCGAACCATGTTTTGTGATAACGGGCTCAACGAATAAAATTGACTTGACTAGACTTGACTTGACTCGCCCGAGGCAGCATGTCCCCGCTTCCTATTCAGCACGGGTCGCCGGAAGTGGTTGAAGACAAACCGGCCCTTTAACAGAGGTGCTGACATCATGGCGCACGATGGGAGCCACCGCGATGACGTCACCCGGAAGAGCGCCGATGTTGACAGAGCAGCACTCAGATGTCAGGATGTCAAAAAGCTTGTTGTCAGTTCTGCAAAACGGTATTCCCCGGTCTGCAAAGGCGGCCGGCAATTGGGAGACCTTTCGCTGGAGCGTGGTGACGCCACGCTCCAGCGCTCATCGCTCGACATCAAGCCGCCGAGCCAGCAGAGTCAAGACAACGGCGAGAGGCCGTCACCATCCTCCGCGGCCATGGAGTAGGAGAACCGCAGCGGCGCAGGGCTGCACGGGGGCAACCACGTCCTCTTCTTTCCGCTGAGGGTGGCGGACCAGGAGATGCAGAGGAACCATCGGCCGAGCCGTACATCTGGATGGTGAGCAGAGAGGAGCCGGGTGGAACATGGACCATGGAGGGAACCGAGGGGCCGGTGGCCGGTTGCACTGCCGAGGTCGGCGTCTCTGGCACGGATGCGACAGAGCAGTTGTCGGCGTCGGACCCTGAGGACGCCTGCACGGCCAGATGGAGACGGTGAGGGCCATCATCACGGCTTCGACCAAACAGGTCGTCATCCGACGGGGACAGAGAGATAGAATCCATAATAGGGGTGGGTGAGCGAACTGCAGTCAACTGAGAGCGAAACGCTACGTAGTGTGTCGGTATGCGCTCGTGCAGAATAACGAGAACGAAAGGGGGAGATCGGGTTAAGAGAATATTTAAGCCGGAAGAGGCGCGGTTGAGGTGCGGTAGAGGTGTGGTCCTGCTCCTGAAACTCTGCTATATAGCTTCACTTAATGTTTTGACCATTGCAGCTGTTATTTATGTCTCATCTTTCTGCGTCTCCTCTACAAACCTCTGCGCCTCTGCTCTGGTTTTTAAAGAGCTTGACTTTGTTATTGTGTCTGATGCGTAGCACTGCGGGATAGGGCATCCTATATGGGATGCCGAGTGCTTGAGTGACTTCTTGGCCTCCAAAAACTCACGTCGCCTTTTTTCCATTGAAGGTGAAAAATTCTCAAAGAAGTGTATGTGGCTCCCGGAGATGGAGATTTCCCCCATGTGCCGTGCCCTTATACGCGTAATTGTGTAGACGAATGTAAACAATCCTGGGTCTGGCTGACTCTGTTCGCAGGTGTGCAGGGCTACGATGACATCGGTCCGTCTTGATCCAGTCGTTTTTTACCGAGAGATCCAGGACTCTTGGCAGCCACGTCTCGAAGAAGTCTTTGGCATTGTCGCCCTCTGTGTGTTCTGGCAGGTTGACAATTTTAATATTATTGCATCTGGACCTGTTCTCCTGGTTCTCCAGCCTGCTGGTAGTCTCCCTCAGCCGCGCCTCGGTGTACTCAAGTTTAGCTAGCAGCTGCGTCACCGTGTCCTCAGCATCGAAGATTCTTTGTTCGGCATCCTCCATCCTTCTCTCATCGGCTTTCACATTTTTGCACACTGAGCTCACTGATTTAGCAATCTGGTCAAGTTTTGCATTAAGACTGGAACTGAGTCCAGGCCTTTGGCTCCGACTGAGGTTTTTGAGTTTGAGGTTGCAAAGTCCGTCTATTTCCAGGTGTTTTTGCCCATAGGTCAGGCAAAGACATGTCTTTTCTGGTCGTGTTGTTCTGACTGCATAAAGCTATCTCTGAAATGTTCAAAAACTTGTTTGGTCCGGGAGCTCCACTGACACTCCTACTCTCTCTGCTTCATGTGACCCCCCTCCGTTAAATTTTTTTTAAGATGAACACACTAAATAAAAAATAAATAACATCATGGCATTAAATTAAAAGAAAGGACAAAAAGTATAGGCCACTACAAGTGGTAAAAGTGTAGGCTTGGGTTAAAAACATGAATAAACAGTCCCTTACTAGTCTGTTCTCACTTCAAACTTGTCAAATAGGGCTGCTCTGTCAGTGCTTTTAGCGTCGAGTGTGACGTCAGAAGTCACAAACTGGAACACGGCTAGACAGCGTCATATGAGAACACACCTGGACAGAAATGTGGTGTTGCCATAACACGCTGGTGGACAGCCAGATGGAACTGGTCGCATGCCCATGAAAGTTGAAGTCAGGTAATAAGTGCCAGTAAACACGTAATACAAGAAATGCAAGTGTGTTTATAGGGCAGGCAGGTGGGGAGGTGGATGGGTCCACAAACAACTGACTATGGTTAAATTGTTACATAAAAGACTTTGTTTACTCCTCCAACGTTCTACATAAAGTATTGTTCACTGATTGTCAAGTCAGTTTTATTTATAGAGCCCATTATCACAAAATATGGTTTGCCTCAGAGGGCTTTACAGTGTACGACATCCCTCTGCCCTTAGACCCTCACACCACCCAAGGAAAAACTCCCGAAAAAGAACCCCTGTAATGGGGAAAAAAAGGAAGAAACCTCAGGAAGAGCAGCAGAGGATGATGAAGGATCCCTCTTCCAGGACGGACAGACGTGCAATAGATGTCGTAAATAGCAAATGAAATACAATCATGGCAAAAAGGAAAGAGAAAGAGAGACTTGTATTAGAAGAGATTTTAATAAGGGTGCTTATGAAAGTGGACACTTGGTTCAAATGTACCAAACTTTCCCTTAATGTTAGTAAAACAAATCCATCCAGTTAATGATGAACATGTTTGCATTAAAATAAGCAGGCGGGATATATACAGAGTTCAGTCTGGGGATCCACATGGACGAATTGTTATCTTTTTATCTTTCAAATGTCATATCACAGAGCTAACTGAAAACATTCAATTTCCATCTTCAGAAGAACTTAAAGAGCTACTTACTACAAACATATGAATAATGCTGTTTACTACTAAGATGTTTTGTTATGAAATGCCCATTTGAGTCTATTGTTGCATATTTGTTTTGCTTGCTGTATTTTCCAGTAGCAGTATTCATAATCTCCTGAGGCCATCAGTAGATGAGCTGGTGTTTTTTTTTTTTTGCTATCTGGCCTGGTTCGGGGTTCTCCAGGCAGAGCCGACTTTCTTCTCTGGGCCATGTGGCTTAATATATAGACTGTCGGATGACTGATAACAACACTCTTTTCCTTTTTATTCCTCTAGCAGAGCTGGAAGGATTCTTTAAATTGGTGCTGGAACTCCTGTATTGGATCAATGCAGATTTGATGTGGTGACTGTTTTGGAATGTTTTGTCTTATTTGTTTGTTTATTTTTGACTGTAGTGTTCTTTGGATGTTACTTGTTATTTGTTTGGCCCCCCTCCCAAAAGCTTTAGGTAGCTTATTTGGGGTGTACCATTACATGTTTTTTCTATTGTACTGTGGTTGTATTTTACTCTGTGTAGACAGTTGTACTAACTGTTTTGATCACAAAGTGTTGCCGTAATCTGTATCAGTCTTGCGAGAGCTCGGACATGGGAGTGGTATGTGTTGTTCTGATCTCAGTTGTTCACACCCTCATGTTGTTCTCAGATTCACGTTATTAAACATCGAGTTTAAAGATTCATTGTGACTCCGGGTCCATAAAACTACATGGTGTCAGATGTGGGATGTCTCCATGTGCTACGATGTCTACTGGACAACTCGTCATGTCCCTAAAACGCTAAGTGAAATTGTGACGCTAAGCCCCGAACCAAGAAAATGGCGGACAACTTCCGACGTCCAGACCCTCTTGCCTTCAACGGAAACGTGGCAAAAATGCAAGTTCAGACTGGATGAAGTGAGCTATGTGGGACATGTGTTCACTGACAAAGGACTTAAAGCTGACCCTACAAAGAACTCAGCCATCAGTGAAATGTCACCTCCAGAGGACAAAACAGCTCTCCAACGCTTCCTGGGGATGATAAACTACCTAGGGAAGTTCATCCCAAACCTAAGTGAGCTGTCAGCACCATTACGTCAGCTGCTGCATAAGGATGTAGTCTGGAGCTGGATGCGGCACCAACAAAATGCTTTTGATAAGCTAAAAGCATGTGTCACTAAACCACCAGTGCTTCACTACTATAACGTCAAAGAACCTATATATCTCACTTGTGACGCATCCCAGCATGGTTTAGGAGCTACCTGTCTCCAGGATGGCAAACCTGTGGCATATGCATCTCGCACATTAACCCAGGCAGAGGCCAGGTACGCACAGACAGAGAGGGAGTTACTGGCAGTGGTTTTCGCTTGCTACAAGTTCTACGATTACATTTATGGCAAACCAGTTGTGATTGAAACTGACCACCTGCCTTTGATGACAATTCACAACAAGCCGTTTCATTCCATCCCAGTGTATGATGTTAAGACTGCAGAAATTCAACCTGACTCTGACCTATAAGAAGGAAAAACAGCTATACCTGGCTGACACTCTGTCACGTTTCTCCCCAGAAAGAGGAACAGAATGAGTTTGAAGTGATGACAGTCCAACTCATTTCTCCTCAGCGTCTCGAGGAACTCTGTGAGCAAACAGCGGCTGATCCAACCTTGCAAACACTCATCCATCTTGTAAAAAATGGATGGCCAAGACGTGTGTCCAACCTGCCTGCTGAGATAAGACCATTTTTTGGCCTCAAAACAACAAAACACAACAAAAAACCAAGTGGTAAGACTTCAAACAATAAAAGGACATGACAAAATGGGGGTGGTAAAAAGAAAGGGTGCTGAACCATGCTCATACATTGTGGAGTCTAAAGGACAGGAGTACAGTTGCAACTGACGTCACATCTTGCCAGTGATGGAACCAGAGACTTCTAAACCAATCATCACAGCTGATCCAGATGAGTCACAACACACACATCTACTGCTTCTGCATATATCACAAGATGTGGCAGAGTTTCCAAACCAAACAAAGTATTTGAGTTAATATGACTTCAGGAATGTATTGTTCTGATCTCAGTTGTTCACACCCTCATGTTGATCTCTGATCCACGTTATTAAACATTAAGTTTAAACATTCATCTAGACTCCGGATACATAAAACTACACTCTGTATCACTATTTTTTTGATTTGTGAATAAAATGATGATGGCAATGATGAATCCCAAAATGTGTCCGATGCTGTGTTGTCTGAGTGTGAGTGTGTGTGAATGGTTACTAAATAGCAGGTGGCAGCCATGATCTGGTAGGCTCGCCAGCCAGTGTGTAAATTTGTGTGTGAATGTGTGTGTGAATGGGTGAATGTATAAAAACGTTTTGAGTGGTCAGAGGACTAAAGCGCTGTACAGGTGCTGTCCATTTAAAACTGACAGCTCTGAAGTAGACAAAGATCCCACAATGGAAGTTGAATTACCTTGTGGCCATGCATTATTTTATTTTATCTTATTTTTTACAAATGTCACCACAGGGGCTCCATAACAATCATATAAACTACAGTGAGATATCCATCACTAACATACCTTTGAATCTTTTTGGCAGATTGGCTACCCAGCTGATCTGCTCTGCAGTGGGTAAATGGTAAGTGGACTGTACTTGTATAGCGCTTTTCTAGTCTTCTCGACCACTCAAACACTTTCACAGGACATGTCACATTCACACAGTGGTGGCAGAGGCTACTGTACAAGGTGCCACCTATTAGTTCATACATTGTAATTCATATGCATGCTCACTCCAATGATGCAGCATCAGGACCCAGTAGCACCCACCCAGTAGTACTCACATACTGACCAGCACAGCAGCTGGTCAGTGTGTGAGTGCTACTGGGTTAGCTGCTCAAGGGAGTCTGACACTTCATAGCACCTCATGCTTCAGTTTGGGGGTGGTATGTGCTAACGTAAACAACCTCCACCGTGTGTGCTGCTTTCAGGCTGTCTTGTTGAGTGCAGTTACACTAAGAACAGTAAATGCAGTTAAAGGTGTATATTTTATCCTTAATATACAAGAGGATATGTGTCATTCAGTTTGTAATGCATGCAAAACTGAAAGCCTCATATCAAATAGTTTAGTACAAGTACGTATAATATTACACCACTATTTTACAGGCATGTCTTTACCACAAATACTACCATGAGGTAGTTTCGTTAGAAAGTTGTTGTGTAATACTCCAGAAACCTCAGTTACTCTCCCACGATTTTTGTTCTTACTGACTCTCCTGCCACAGACATTTTAATTTCTGTAGCCTACAGAAGTCAAACACACAGGGTATTTTGTCCATAGCTGCTCTACAGCTCTGCTCATTATTATGAAGTTGAACTTTCTGGCATCTTCATCTTGCTGAGATCTGCTCTCTGCAGCAGCTCATCCCTTTAGAAATGAGAAAGTACAGGCAGTTTCGACTTCCTTTGTTACCGTGGATGTCAGCGCACAGTTATTTTCCTGCACTCATTAATTACAAAACTTTGAGAGCATGAGAACTGCTTCAAGGGCCTCACTTAGTGCAGGCAGAAATAGTTTAAAATGCTTCATCAGAAAATTAGATTTATACCAGCTGCTTAGCTGCTGTTCAGCTCTTGTTG
Source organism: Plectropomus leopardus (assembly GCF_008729295.1). Lineage (NCBI taxonomy): Eukaryota > Metazoa > Chordata > Actinopteri > Perciformes > Serranidae > Plectropomus > Plectropomus leopardus. The sequence goes on from NC_056472.1 coordinate 1,257,194, forward strand.
TTGTTACACTGAAACTGATTTTGGAAACAATGTATTTTTTATAGTGAGTGGAAAAAACTGCATTGAAAAAGTAGTGAGATGTAGACCTTCTCAGACACACCAATATTATTCATTTGATTTATCCTGCAAAATCACTCTGTACACAGTTTTCTGCTGATTACCAAGTTATAAATTCCAGCTATTGTTGGCTGTGTGAATGCAATTGTGCTACCTGCACTACTAGGTCCTGCAAGGTAGGCCCCACTATTTTGCCTTTAAATGGCTAATGAGGCCTTTTCAGGTGAGCAAATTTTACAGGCGGGATGGACCCTACAGGATTGAAATGTTCCGTCCCTGTGCAGGAAGTGGTTTTGAAATCCTGCAGGCAATTTCAGCCAGAATTAACATCCTTTGAGACACATTCAGCACAAAAGCAGCAAGAGGGATTGAATCAGTCCATATATGTAGAGGTACAAGAGGTTGGATGAATAGGGCATATATAATATGTCTCCCCATTTATCTTTTTTTACAATCAGCACATTAGCCGTATTATGATTTAAATAATTACATAATAGTGCTAATTCTCTAGCAGTGTATTTCTTTAAATTTATATATTTACACATTTGTTATACTCCGAACTGTACTGTATTTCTGTTTTATATTTCATATTTTTACATACTTGTGCTGATACTTTTTTTGTACTTTTCTATGCTGACATCAGACCAACTGTAACAAACCACAATTTCCCCCTGCAGATCAATAAAGTATTTCTGGTTCTGATTTCTGATTCTGATTTAGAATTTGTTTGACAAAACAGCCCCAACAAAGAGTCAAGTTTGCTCACTTGTAGTGAGGTTTGATCTGTTGATATGGAGGCTCTGTGTCATTCCATCCAAAGCACTTTTAGGAGTTCTTCTCCATGTTGCCTTAAATTATGTTAAGCCTTTCTATATCCAACATTTTTGGACAACACTTTGTGTCACTTCAACAAGCTGTAAATACAGCATAAGCATGTTACTCATCCACCAGATACAATACTAGCATTCATTCACAGTCAGCTTTGGGCCAGAAGAGCTGTATACGACAAAATCTATGTGTAACAGCTTTTAGAACAAGGTCAGTTACAGACTCAAACCAAAGATTTACACCGACACAAGTCGAAACTTGAAATCTACTTGGGATGCGCCAGTCTGCAACACTCTAAAAACCTGCCATTTCACACCACTGCAACAAGATGAGACGATGCATTGTTTCCATAGCAACAATCCACTGTACTTCGGTTCTGATTTCCTGCTTTTCAGGCTTATTTTGTAGCTGGATATAAGGTGTACCGTCCTAAAATAATAAAGGGGATGGTGAGACACTTGATTCAGCTGCATCTCTTGTAAGCTGCTGATGAAACAGAGAAAACATAAAATGGCCTGAGCTTCAGACAGACTGTATTCATAGTAAATACACCACAATAATATAAATAATCTGTTAATCAGTCAATCAGCATGTGTATATGTGTGTGTGAGACACGCATCACATACATTAGGTATCCTTCTGCGTCAACTGCCATGTTCTGTTGTGATGGCTGTGGCTCAGAGTTAGAGTGGGTTGTCCTCTAATCGGAAGGTCAGCGGTTAAATTCCCGGCTCTTCCAGGCAACATGTCGAAGTATCCTTGGGCAAGACACTGTTTGCATGTGTGTGAATGGAGTAGCAGGTGGCATCTTGTATGGCAGCCTTGACCGCCAGTGTGTAAATATGTGTGTGTGTGTGTGTGTGAATGGGTGAATGTGACATGTAGTATGAAAGCACTTTGAGTGGTCAAAAAGACCAGAAAAGTGCCATACAAGTACAGTCCATTAACCATTTACCATGGTCCTCTTGTTTACACAACAGCGCCGACTGTTGCAATAGTTGGGATTAGGCTACAACGTCACAAAGTCATATTCAGATTTTTTCATTTCAGCTTTATTGCAGCTTTCTCCCTGGTATATTCCTAACGGCAAAACATTATACCTAATCTGCTGTCTTGAACACATACTCAAAATGTAAGGTTCCTTTCTCATACTCTCGTGCTCTCCAGGGATTTATGTATTAATAATTTCACTAACAATGCTTAACTTTTACACTGGATTAAATCATGGTTTAAGTTTAAATTCTGTTGCACCAAACTTAAAAAACAACCAGAAAACTAAGAAAGATGATATTTTAGACCCTCTTTAAATCTCAGTTTAGTTTTTTAGTCCAAACCTAGATCAGATTTAGTTCTGTTGCACCAAAACTTTAAACTCCAATTTAAACAGCGGTCCAGGGTTAACCTTCAACCTACAGTTGAGGGGGTTTAACTTTTACAATGACTGCCTTTTTAAAACAGATTCAACAAAACATTCAAGTTCCTCTTAGAAACCTGAGAAATAGATTCAATTCACTTGACTTTCATGTTGATGAAGAATTTTTGTCTAGATTTCGGTTCACCAAGGAAACTGTTTTGAGGCTGAATAGGCAGAATGGGACAAGTGTCATCACAAGTACCACTAAGATAGCAACTTTTTAGCTAGCTAGCAAAAATGTAATGTTTATTGTTACATAAAAGCAGCCTTTTAAACAGTTAACCCCTCCTTTCACCTCTCTTGTATACTGACCAGGTGGCGACAGCATGATGATGTACATTTTGTATTTATTTATTTCAGTATTTACTTATTTTAATGTCAATACGTCACTTGTCCCTATTGATTAAACTCAGTTGTTGTATAAATAATCTTGACTTTACCTAGTTTCATTAAACTCTGATTAAGCTAATCTTAGATTAAGTTAACCCTTGTTGGTGGAAGATGCTGCTGCATTATATTTGTAGTGTACATAGAAGGGAAGAGAGAGATGTTGAGTACACCTGTCATTAGCAGGTCATTAAAGAGGAGCAGCAGAGAAGAAATAAGTGGCTCCAAAAGAATTCACCAGCTTTTCAGGCTCCCAGAGCCACTGTGATGGGCAAGAACCTCCTCTGAGACTTTAAACAGATTGCAGGTTTCAGGCACACTGTTATGCCTTGGTTGCACACTCATGTTTTTCATTCAATTTCACCTTTGATATTCAACACTTAGGAAGTAAAAAGTGTCCGATGGTGAGGGGAACAGTAGCTGCTGCTTTTGCACCCAGCTAGCAAACCACTGTCACTATTCATAGATGTACACATGTCGACTTGATTATCTGATTATTTGTCGTCTGTGGTTTGGAGATTTGCACCAACACAGGACCTCTGGAGGTGTTGCAATCCTCCATGCTGAAGTATGAACAGAACAGGCTGCACTTCAGATGTGTCGCTCTGAGTTCACAGCTGGCAATCATGGCTCCTAACACCAACGCATGCACACCACAGCCAACACCAAAGGAAGGATAAGCTGTGGTTGTTTACTGGGAAACTCTAGTGATGAAACCAGCTCAGTCTAAATTGTCAAGTTATGTTGTAAGTGTTCACATGCTGGGAAACTGTTCTGTGCAGAGCTAAGAAACATGATTCATGACTCCCTTCTATACATGCTTCTCAAAAGACAAATTATATTTTGTTTGTTTTTATAACAGTAGGAGGGTTTCCATTAAGCCTCAAATTGTGCAAATTAAAATTGCAAATTAAAATTATGCTTGATGGAAACCGGTCAATGTAAAAAAAAAAAAAAAAACCCACACGCACTCGCAAATAAGTTTTTAACACTTTAATAACACTTTTTTGGCTTTTCTAGGTCACATGATGCTGCGGCTATGTACTCTCAGTAGGAACTGACTCCCTCATGATGCAGCAGGGGTTGCAAGAGGTGTCATTGCATCACATAACTCTTCAGAAGTTGAGCGGATCATCCAGAAGTTTTAAATCCACAATTCCTCTGTGAAATTGTGGACTATTGCCTCCCAGAAATCCCTCATACGTAGCCCCTCCCACGTATAAGGAGCTCGCCTTTCTATTATGGCTCCATAACACGCTCACGTGGCCTTGGATTAGAAATAATGACGAGCTATGACTCTCTGGGAACAAAGCTATGCCACGGCCTGGAGGTGTAGACAAAGAGGGCCTTGTAACGTCTGCCAGATGGAAGAAGCTCAAATAGATGATGACATGGTGTGTGGCGGCCTTACAGATGTTGACAGACTTCCTCAGGCAGTGTAAATTGCGGATGTCCTCCACGTCTGGGAGCTATGTCCACATGATCTATTTGTTGAAGATGACACGCTGAAGTGCTTTCATGTTGGCTGCTGTGCCACTCAGATACCACACAGAGCAGCATGTGAGGATGCTTTTCTCTGAAGAAAGTCACTAAAAGTTGTTGGGACAAACAAGCTATCTTCAGCATCCTCATGAAACACAGCCTCTGCTGTGCTTCTTTGAAAAGTGCGGTCATCTTCTGAGGATCTGGGAGACCCAATTTAGACTAAAGAATCGCAAATAGACCAGTTGAAAGAATCGTAAAGAAACCAGTTGAAACGTGCTTGTGATGCACCAGTCTCCAACGTTCTAAAAACCTGCCAGTTCACACCAATGTGACCGGACCTTGTATCACCTGCTGACGAACTCTCTGCACTTTCATTCTGATTCCAGCATTTGTTTGTAGCTTCCTAAAATATGAAAGGAGATAGTGCACACATGCTACAGTTGTATTTAGAAGTAGACAGGGAAATGCACTGCAAAGCAGCAACATGTGATAACTTGGAATGAAAGCATGTTGGTCAACAGCCACAGGGTATGTAAATCAGATATACTTGGTGGGGCCAGAGGGTTGTTGTCAGAGTATGCCACAGCAAGCAAACACACTGTCTATGGACTGTTTGCTGACTTGGCCAATGGCTTTCACTACAAGGTGATTGGCAAAATCTTGCATGGACTTGCACCCCCCCGTCGAGGGATTTCATCAGAGGATTGTCAGTGGCACCACCACAAGGGCCATGACCCCTTGTTTCTCTGTCAGGTTGTCAAGTTGCCTTGTAGTTTTCTGCCAAACTGTAAGCTATTTACAAGAAATCATTAAAAATATTCTGCTGTCTCCTCAACTGCCTGCATTTGGGTCTGATGCCTGTTTCTGTATTCCCTGCACTGTGACATTCACAGGGGGGGTTTACTTTAAATGTGAACAATTCAGGCCAGCTGAGAGACATAGTCTCTCCAGCGTGTCCTGGGTCTTCCCCATGGTATCCTACCGGGGGGACGTGCCCTGAACACCTCACCAGGGAGGCATCCTGGAGGCATCCTAATTAGATGCCCAAGCCACCTCATCTGACTCTTCTCAACGCGGAGGAGCAGTGGCTCTACTCCGAGCCCCTCCCGGATGACCGAGCTTCTCACTCTATCTCTAAGGGAGAGCCCAGCCACCCTACGGAGGAAGCTCATTTCGGTTGCTTGTACCCGCGATCTTGTTCTCTCGCTCTCACTACCCAAAGCTTGTGACCATAGGTGAGGGTAGGAAAAAAAGATCGACCGGTAAATCTAGAAATTCTGTCCATAAAAGTTATGAACAGAATCGGTGACAAAGGGCAGCCCTGGCACAGTCCGACCCTCACCAGAAACAAGTTCGACTTACTGCCGGCAATGCAGACCAAGCTCTGGCATTGGTCGTACAGGGAACGGACAGCCCGTATCAGGGTCCCCCCACAGGACTCCCCAAGGGACACGGTTGAATGCCTTCTCCAAGTCCACAAAGCACTTGTGGACTGGTTGGGCAAACTCCCATGCACCCTCAAGGATCCTGCCAAGGGTCCAGAGCTGGTCCACAGTTCCACGACTGGGGCAAAAATCGCATTGCTCCTCCTAAATCCAGGGTTCAACTGTCTGGCGGGCCCTCCTCTTTAGTACCCCATAATAGACCTTACCAGGGAGGCTGAGGAGTGTGATCACCCCGTAGTTGGAACACACCCTCTGGTCCCCTTTCTTAAAAAGGTGGACTACTACCCCGGTCTGCCAGTCCAGAGGCACTGCCCCTGATGTCCATGCAATGTTTCAGAGTCGTGTCAACCACGACAACTCCACAACATCCAGGGCCTTAAGGAACTCCGGGCGGACCTCATCCATCCCCGGGGCCCTGCCACCGACAAGCTTTTTGACCACCTCGGCAACCTCAACCCCAGAGATGGAGGAGCCCACCCCCGAGTCCCCAGGCCCTGCTTCCTCACTGGAAGGCGTGTCGGTGGGATTGAGGAGTCGAGGTCAGCAGAACCTCTATGATGCCGTCCGGAAGTCGTTCTCCATGGCCTCACCGAACTCCTCCAATGCCCGGGTTTTCACCTCGGTGACCACCGTAGCTGCATTCCGCTTGGCCTGTCGGTACCTGTCTGCTGCCTCCTGAGTCCCACAGGCCAAGAAGGCCCGACAAGACTCCTTCTTCTCCAATTTACATATAAAACAAGAATTAAGAGATTGAGATTCTGTTCACTTTATCAGTGTAATGTTTATTATGTCTTTCATTCAAACCCTTATTTGAGACTGACTCAGGTAATCAATTGAAGGAGACCCTCATAATCAATGATGCTGAGCAAAAACAATCAACAAGCAAACAAATAACAGTTAAAATAAAGATAATATCATACAAAACAACAACAATAATTGCAATGCAAATAGCTGAAATGTTGTTTGGTGTAGAAGTATAATTAAAAACATTTACAATCAATTAAAACAAGATCTGAAAGAAGGCTTTTGAACAGCCATAATGGTGGTAGAGTGTCCAAGTTGAAGCTCCTTTGTAGATTATTCCATGTACAAGGAGCACTGTAAGAGACACTTGTGGAGCAATAAGCTATTCTGTGACAAAATACTGAGTTTCAATTTTCTGACAGAATCAACAAGGGGTTCTTTTATTTAAGGTTTTACTGGCATGAGTATTTTGGCATTACAACTTTGACAATTCAATAGATCCTAGTTCATGCCGCAAATTTAAAAAAATGTTACTCTAATAGCTGCCTCAGTGTCTGTAGGAACTGTCACGTCCTCTTAATTGCCTTCCATTTTAGTCACAAAGTCAATTCAATTCGAGTCAAGTCAATTTTATTTAGAAAGCTTATTAAGACAAATCACAATTTTTCTCCGAGGGCTTTACAACATCCCTCTGTCTGTAGACCCTCACACTGACTAAGGAGAGGGCTGGTCTTTGTTCGCCATACCCTAAACCCTCTCAAAACACCTTGTTTTATAAACCTGGCATTGCCATACATGTATCCTTCTGCTGATTTTGACAAGTCCATTGCTAGCTGTTCCTATCTGCTCAATCTGGGCTGTCTGAGTGCATTTACCGTGGGGGTCAGTACAGTGTATGTGCACCTGTGTCGGCTGATTTAACCACAAAGATAGGAGTGATGTCTGGCTTGACTGCAGTTATTTTTAGAACATGCCATGCAGGCAACTCATAAGCTCATTCTCTAACCCATTTTCCATTTGTGCAAAATTTTTTTGACATTTTTTTTTTTCATATTTATATATGAATGTAACGGGTGTGTTTAGGACCCAGATGCAGTACACAACAACGCTCTGGCAGTCGGTAATAACTTTTATTAATACCAACACAATGGAAGTTCAGCTTACAGATTGAGAGTTCGTTCTTCGGGCTGTGAGCCCTAGTAATGTCTCTGGGTGTCTCACGAAGCGAAGAAACGAAGCTTGTACCCACTGTGGCTGGTGATGAGGAAACCCCGTCGCACCACGAGCCGACAACATGTGTTGGAGCGTTGTCAGGGGTCGAGCGGAAGAGTGGTCGGGGGCAGGCAGGGGTTCGGTCACCGGGAAGTCCGTCCACGGAGACAACAGCACCAACAGGGATCAAGCAGCAGAATCGTCGAAGCCGAGCAGAAAGGTCTTTACCAGTGGAGCCGTCAGATTTCCGGAACGCCGAAACAGAGCACGTGGTCTTGGACAGAAGGCAGGTAGGTTCACGGGGAGTCAGGCGAGGAGAGCAGGTCGGGAACAGGCAGAGTCGGTAACGGAAGATCTGGCAGGAAAACGCTGGAAAGACATGCATGCTGCAGAGGACGATCTGGCAATGAGTGTGTGGGCTGGAGTGTCTTAAATACCGGGTTGATTGATGATGAGCTGCAGCTGTGGGGAGAGCAGGCTGCAGCAGTGGGCGTGGCTTGCAGGTAGAGCAGGTCAGAGAAAGGTGAGTGGAAAGTTACTGGCAGTGAGGGGGAGGAGGATGCAGGAACCATGACAATGAATGCTTTTGGCATCTTAATGGCATCTTCGTCTGAATGTCATGTACCTACAGGCAAATTTTCGGTATAATTTTGTTATACATTCTATAATGACAATAAAGGTTTTTATTTTTTTCCTTTTTACTTCATGTAGGCCAGAAATAATGACACATAAGTCATGATACATAAATATGTAAAAGTACCAGTCATCAGAGAACATTTTTTATTGCAGCGTACCATATAAAAGCTGTGAGGTGCAAAGATATAGACTATGACCAAAAAACAACAAAAGAAGGGCTTCTAATAATACCAATTATAATGTATTACCTAGTTTATTTAGTAATAGTTGTTATTTACAAACATTTCTGTATTTGAATATGTGTAAATGTTTTATAGAAATGTTTGAATATCATTTTGTTCATTTGACTGAAGGGCTATGAATGGGATTTACATCTTACTATGTGCAGGGACAGATGAGCAGACACTAAGATTGAGTTTTCTGTGAGTATGCTAATGGATTATGCTGAAACAATTTAGCGGAACATGTTTCATTATGCACATTGCAAGAAAATGAAAAAGCCAAAGACAATCACATACATTTTTTTTTAAGATTTTAAGCCTTCTGACATTGTCTGTGTGATTTATGTGAGCAGAAGCTTGTCATCCCAATTATATGACCAATTATCAACATTCTTAAAGCACTGCAGAAGATTTTTAACTTATCTTTCAGGATTGTTACATCATCTGCATATAGTGACGCACTCACATCTCCATTAAATTTACCATTTGTCATTATATTGAAAAGGATAGGGCTAATTACACTTCCTTGCTAAATTACATTTTCTCTTTCAAAGTCTTTAGATATATCTGATACCACCCTAATCTTAAAGTATGATTATATCAAATCTAATATCTAGTTATACATATTTCCTCCAATACCAAGCTGACTCATTTTAATCAACAGCCCCTCTTTCCACATAGAATCATATGCCTTTTTATGTTTAAATGAACAACTGCCATTACTTCATTCATGAGTTTTTTCAGCATAATTTACTCATTTTCACTAAGCATCTATAGAGGAGGACCTAAGTTACAATGTCCACTTATCCAGCTTATCAATGATCATGTATCATTATGCTCTAGGTAATCCAACCCTTCCACATTTATGCACACAGTTAGAAACTGCATAAAATCTAGATGCATCAGCAAACTTTATTATGTGCCTTGACTCGGGCATGCTCTGACAGTTATTGGTGTAACTGAGGAGACCAAAAGCAGTCATGGGGTGGTCCTGTAGAACATGTCAGTCCGTTAGACAGAGTGTCATTGACACAGATTCTCTGTGATACTTAAATTTATCATAACAGTTCGGTGGATTTAGCATTTCATATATTGTATCTCCCCAAAATGTTCTCATTCCAACACGTCATGGTGCCACTCTGTCAGTGACTTTCTGTGTCTACCTATGATGTTTTAGTTATCCTGTTGCCCTTCCATTCATGGAGAGCTCTATAAACCCCAAAGTTCACTCTGTCTAAAGGTGGAGTGCCCTCCTTTACTTGCCTGTATGACTCTTTTTTTTTTTTAAATTATTTTTTAAAACGTCATTCTAACAACAAAATATTCTGCTCTATTAGGAGATGGTTGCTTGTATTCATGTTTTTCCTAACTTTCATACTTCCTTAAATATTCAGCATTTTTCAGGCATTTTTTATCTATTCAACTGAATTGACAGAATGTTCAAATCTGATTGCAACTCTGTGTAAGCTAGGTCTACATGTTACCACAGGTCAGATGTTTAGTGTCATGAACATTAATCTGAGTTATGTAAACATCACCAAAGTTGAGCTCTGACAGGAACTCAGCTTTTTTTAAAGATTGAAATGCTGTAAAGTGATAGCAAGACCCAACACTTGCAGTCTGTTCACATATCTTTGTTTTTCTGGTATCAAAATGTTGAAACACTGCTGGTGTTTCAACATTTTGACAATTTGTCACTTAGCATTGGAGTGCACAGATATACAATCCCTCTCTCATTAATTAGAAGAAGTGCTGCATTTTTTGAATGAGAAAATAAATAAAATAGCTTTGGAAAAATTGTGCATCTTAAAATAAAGTTCTTAAAGTCTTGATGGAGAAATAAAGTTTAGCAACAGCTTTTTCTGATTTTTCTTTAACTGTCTCATATCTTCACTGAACAATCTCAACCACTTTACAATAAAAATCTTAACAAATCCTAACATTTCCCTCTTATATTCCACTCCCCTTCTTTCTGTTGCTCAGTGAGAGAATTGAGCTGTAGCTTTTCCTGCCAGGGTTTTAAATCTGGGCCTAAATGGTGTCAGGGCCATTCTCATGCACGTGTAGAGGTGCCCATTGGTAAGCCTGGAACGATATTTTGACTTAATTATGTTCTGTGGCGAGGAGGGAGTGAGTGAATATAAGAATAATATTATTACCAAAAAAAAAAGGGGCTCGACAACGCCACCCTGGGAATTTCACCCAGAGAATTAATTTTATAACTTAAAGCACACAGGTTCGTTAACTCAAAGGCAGGAGACGTGGTTCCAAAAATTAAAACACATTTTATTAAATAATTCTTGTTAAAAGCACTGGTCAACTATTCACACAGTAAGGGGGGAGGGAAAAAAACTTCGGGGCTGAGGCCTAGTGGATGAACGAGAGCTAGTGCAGGGGAGGGATCCACCAAAAAAAAAATAAATAAAATAAAGGGAATCAACTTAAATCACCAGGTACATGTGACAGACACACTCTCAGTGAAGAAACCCACTCCCAGGGACACAGCAGACAGGGGAGACCACCACCAACACCAATACCGCCACCACCGGCCTTCAGCAACTGAAAACAAGGGAAATTAAACAAATTAGTGGGGTTACCACAGAACAATACAAAACAAAGAAATAATAAATCAGAATCTAACAAAAATTATAATTAAAGGGGCAGGTCGCAAGCTTAAACTTAAAGTATATCAATCAATAACTGCCCAAGCAGAACTTAAACAAATATAACCAATCATAAACAAAAGGAAAGCTAAAGAAAAGAAAACAAAACCCAAACCCAACAATGACCAAATTACATATAGAAAATCTTTCAATTTAACCAAATTAACAAATTAATTACATCAGTAGCCAAAATCAGGATTAATCAAAAGAAAAAAAATACAAATTAAACCATACAACTAATCCAAAAATAACAGAACGTAACCCACACGTTTACACACAGACACACTTGTACATACAATATTTAAAATTGTGCTTCACCTGTGGCGTGCGGCCGAGCAGCCGTCACGCACAGGACGTTTGAACAAGCAATTAAGCCTTTACGCCGTGCAGTGGAAGCCAAGCAGCAGCAGGGCAAAGCAGAGGCGGTGGAGACAAGCAGCAGCGGAGAAAAAGAAAAGAAAAGAAAAGAAAAGAAAAGAAAAGAAAAGAAAAGAAAAGAAAAGAAAACAAAACAAAACAAAACAGCTGCGGCCCCAATCAGCTGGTTACATTAACACCTAACCAAGAATACTATTAGCATGGCTAAATGACTGAACATGATGCGGTGCGCACTACGAGACACACATACCTTTTCGGTCACAGCCGGCACACACACAGACACACACGAGAGGAGGGAGGGAGAGAGAGGACTCCGGGCAGCGACCAGCGTTTACCTGGGACCACACTAGCATTAGCCAATTAGTAGCATCAACCACACCGCAAAGAGAGAGAGGACACTTACCACGGCCAACAAATGCAGCAGCACCTACACGGGGCACGGAGCAGCGCACAGGCAATCGCCCTACAACACAACACCAATGCCGTAAGCACACAAACAGACACAAACAACCTGCGAGGTGAAGCAGCGTGCAGCCATACCTGTCGGCCAAGCGACCTCCGGCACGGAAGTGACGCGCCGATGATGACGGAGAGAGGCGCAAAAGGAAGAACTGGTGGGAGGAAGGCCGCTTTTATACCAGCCCACCTCATCACGGCCACCAGCTGCGCTCATTACCAGCAGCGGCAAATGACAGCGGATAAACACCTCTATGCTGCTACAGTTCATTGTGGAGAAAGCTGCCTCGCAACTGTACGTGGAGCCAAACATGGTCATGATGTACAGGGCTACTTTCCTCTGACCTGGGAAAGCTGACTCAGATACCATTTGAAACCAGAAAGTGGCAGGGTCAGTTCCTCTGAACTGCTCTTTCAGGGCAACATCTACCTGGAGATCAACCAGTTCCATTTGAGGAGCATTTGCCCACTTAAAGAGCTGTGTGACTTCCTTTGAGGACCCCCTGACATCTGTGATGAGAAATGGGTTCTGAATGAAGATGGTGAGCTGCTGTCCAAAGCAGAAGCTGTCAAACCGTTTGCTGAAGTTAACAATCAGCTTATCAACAAAGTCAACAAAAGAAGACACATCGCTCTGTCCCTGAACCTGGTCCTGCACTGCTGGGAAGTGGACACAGTCTCTCTGCTTGTCTTCGCTGAACACCTCAAGTTTCCTCTGGAAGGAGCACACAGCTGTTATCATTTCAGAAATGTAATTGTTCTTGCCCTGTAGCTTCATATTCAGTTCATTCAGATGTGAAGTGATATCAACCAAAAATGCCACATTATCCGTCTTTTTCTCATCTTTTAAAAAGAGAGAAAACTGTGTTGGCTTCTGACTTTTCAGCTCTACAAAGAAAGCTGCTACCTCCCTTCTGATGGACCAAAACCGCTCCAGAACCCTGCCTTTGCTAAGCCATCTCACATTGTTGTGCAGCAAAAGATCATCAGCATTTGCTTCAACATCTCTGAGGAATTCCCTGAGCATGCGATACTGATAGGAAGAGGATGCCCTGAGAAAATGTATCATTTTCATTATTGTGTTCATCACCTAAACATGCTCATCTGACAGGGTGGAGCAGAGGACAGACTAGTGGATTATGCAGTGGTATGCAATGAGCTCAGGATTGTCTTCTTTCAGTCTTGCTACAGCTCCTCTCTCTCTCCCAATCATAACAGGGGCTCCATCTGTGGTTATAGAAACCACTTGTTTTGGCTCTATTCCTCGCTCTCCTTAATGGCCAGGTAGATGTCCTCTCCTCTTGTACTTGTCTGAAGGGGAGTAAAACCTAAGAGGTCCTCACAGAACACTTTCTGGTCTTTGTTGAAGAACCTGACATAAATTAACAACTGAGCATTGTCAGACACATCAGAGAACTCATCTACAGCCAAGCCTACACATAGTGCCTCATGGATGGCTTCATGCAGCTGGGCTAGTACATCCTGTGTTAATATCTCACTTTTCTCTGTAGCTGATCACGCTGACATAGGTATTTGCTTTATTTTGTTACATAGCCCTTCTTATTGTTTTCCTTCATATCAAGTTTCAGCTACTGCACTCATGCACTCCTTGACAACCCCCCCGTCAGTATTTGTTTTTTTTGTGTTGACCTAAAATCTAAGCAACTCTGAGGGAACATTCATGAGCACGTTGTCGGGCAGTGAATGAGTGGGTGAAGATCCTGGTGGACTGATTATACTGGGCTCTGAGTCTGCTTATTTTCTGTGACCTCAGTTCAGACTTAAGCAGGTATGCTCATTTAAAATCTTTGTGATTTGTGTTATAGTGGCGCTTCATATTGCCACTTTTAATGAGCGCTACAGTCTCTGAGCATATCAGACACAGTGGTTTTGTGCTGGGAGGGAAGAATGAACAGAAATGAGTCTGTCCATTCCGGATTGAAAGCTCTATTTTCACCATCATTCTTTTCTTGGATTTGCTGGGTTTTTTTTCGTCGTCTCCAACTCACTCGTCTTATCGTCTTTGTTTCTCTCCCTGCTTCCGATCGTCTGTTTCTCTCTCTGTCTCCAAATCAATCGATCACTCGTCTGATCGTCTTCTCTCTCTCAATTACTTTCTTTATCGTTCTTTCTGTCTTTCTGTTGTCCTTTCATCTGTCATTCGCCTTTTAACTTTTGACTGTGCCGCTATGTTTACTGCCTGGAATACAGAGACTTGATTGACTAAGTAGCATCACGTGGGATGGCTTAACTCGTATGCGATTGGTCAGTTCATTTCCTGATCTTAACCGGTGCAGCTTTTCTCGTGTTTGCCATAAACACTAGAAAAGCTGCGCCGGTTAAAATTTAAGTATCCTGTCAAATTCATCTAATAATTAATGGATTATAGATCCGGATCCATACCAAGCCCCTAGGAAGTGCGCCACCCTCTGAAGCAAAATTTACATAGTGGCCGAAAGTGGAACTACAGCATCACGTGATGCACACTGGCCCAGAAAGACTTTTCTCCATTCTTTTAACATTGGGAAAGAGACTTCCTTAAATCACTGGATAATTTTTTTTGAGACATGTTGACTTTTCAGAACGCATTTTTTTATAGCCATTATTAAAAACATTAAGTCCTAAAGACGTAAAATGCATTATTTTCCAAATCAAGATTTGGAATTCAGTGTTTCTCCAGACATAAAATGAACACGCATCGGACCCGCGGGCCTCTACCGTGAGAACGTGCATGTAACTCTAAGAGTTTCTGACACAGCACAGGCTTCGTACCGGCTGTAGTAATAGATATTTTTGCTGTAATTCATCATTTTTTAATCACATTTCATCATTTTTAACAATTTACAACACATCCATACGCTGTTGGCTGTAAAGACTGTAATATGGACATCTTACCGTGTCTGTATCAGAGACTGTAAATACAGTCTACAGTCTGTATTCAAACTACAGGTTATCAGTGAGCAGCGCGGAGCACTAGTGACAGTTACTAAAAGGTACTGAACGTAGTATTCTTAAAGTTGAGCTGTGTAATAAAACACGGGGCAATATTACAAGCACCACCTTTTATTACCTTTTTATGGGCACAACACATTCTGATTCTGTTAATTTGATTTCTTCAGTCGTGATTACGATATGATTCGAGTTGTATGTATGTGTGTGTGTATGTGTGTGTGTGTGTGTGTGTAAAGAGAGATAGATATACTATTATCTGCTAATCACATAAATATTAAAACCAACAGCGCTGTTATACTGCCGATTAGCTGCTGTTGCTAATAAGCTAAGCTACTACGAGAGGAATGCTCATGCACCGGCGATGTTTGCTTCGAGCACTCGGGTCATCTGTGTGAGCAAGACAGTGAGTCGGAGTCAGTGCTCATGTTTTCTCTGCTTCATGCGCCACTGAGCAGCTCTCATAGAAATGAATGAGGCCCCGCCCCCACAGCTGTATCCAGACCTCCTTATAATACATCCACGGTCCGTACACGATTGTTTCTGGGTCTGGCCAGATAGTGAACTATGATCTAAGGGATAACCGCCCGATTCCAGCCACACACTTCTTTGGATTTTTACAGTTACGACACTTTATACAGTCCAAACAGGGGAGCGCTTTGAAGAAACCCAAACACTCCCTTTTCGAGTCTTTGTTATTAGAGGATAACTTTACGCTAAAGGATGATAGGAAAGGGATCTGGGAATTGAGATTATAGATGAAAACTGGAATGAGATCAATGAACAAGTCTCAGAGGATGTATATTAATACCAGATATAGGCTGTGCCACAATAAAGTTATACGTAGAATGTACTTTACACAGGCTGAGCCATCTCAAAACTGAAACATCCCCCCTCTGCCATCACTTTAAAATTGAGACTGGTACGATAGTGCCTTTGTGGTCTTGTCTAAAGTTAAGGCGGTCATGGCAGGAAATTGAGAATGTCCTTCAAGAAATATTATTTGAAGATATTTCCTTATCGCCCGTGTTTGTCATAATGATATTGAAAATAATAAACAGTATTTAAAAAAATAAATAAATAAGACTGTAAAAGCGCTATACAAGTACAGTCCATTTACCATTTACCATAAACATAACCACATTTTGCATTTTTTGGCTTCACGGTCGCAGTATCCTGGAACATGGAAGTGCAGATGCAGAAGGATAATATGGAGACATGGATACCCACTGAAAAGCGACAACTTGGGATGAGAACGTGTTGAAGTTTTCACTGTTGGCCGCCGTGTTGGAATGAGGTTTTGCCCTCCAGAGATCCGCTCCAGTTATGTGACTTGGCAATAAGAATGTTGAGATCAAACTACAGTGTATCAAAGATGGACAGCTTTTCATTTTATTGTTTTTCACAGACCAAATTTGTTTTTGTTTTATTTTTTTAAAGGTTTTTTTGAGGCCCTACCTGTTCTCTTTTAAAGAACCAGGACACTGCTCAGTAAACACCTTAGACATTGACTGTGGATGTGTGATGTGACAAAATTCTTGGTCAAAGAAGGGCAAAATGGTGCTTTGCTGTAAATGTTGCAGCCACATGACATTGTGGGATGGCATTATCTCCTTTCCTTTGGTAAAGAATGGTCCACTGTGTCCTATGCTAAAGAAAATTGTAAAGGAGCTGTGAGGCTTCTTTCCTTAATATCAGGAGAATATCAGGAGGACAGCTCTTACCGTGGAAGCTGCTTCAATACTTCCAAATCATTTCAATCAGTTAAAAAACCTTCTGTGGCAAAAAGGAGTCTTTCACCACAGCTGAAGATTAAGCCAAGCCAATTATGGGCCTGGGAGTGGTTGGGGGAGGGGAATAGTGTAGAACACTATATATGATTCATACTTTTGATGGTCTTGAAGATATGAAACTGACTTTGAGCTGTCTATTTTTTTTTTTTATTGGGGAAGAGTGCTGGGGGAATGTGGCAGTTGAGAGGAGGCAGAGGCAGGCAGGTCTGATGGGATGACAAGGATTTGGGACTGGCTAGTGCAGTAAAAGCAGGGTGAGAAGGTCTAGATGGGGATGTGGAGATCTGTGGCACAAGATAAAATCATCAGAAAAACAGGCTGAAAAGCACAAGGAAAAGTACTCTGTTAGCAAATTGCAGCGTGGCCAAGACATCACTACCACACAGTCTGGTGAAGCAATCTGGCTATGAGCGAGTGAAGTCCATGGGTTCTTATACTGCTTGCTGATGAGATGATTGAAGACAGGAGAATCAGGAGCCAGGTGAGGGAGAGCCACGCCCAAAGCACACAGACACACAGGGGAGGTAGAAACATGAGGGAGACAGGGAAAGGAACACGAGTAAAACCTAAAGTCAGGACCGGAGCCGTGACAGTTTCCATGCATTTTATTTGATCAGCAATTGAAGAGATAAATTAAGCTGTAGAATTACTGTATATATTAAACAGTTTTTGAATTTGTGTTCGTTTTTGTGTGTTGTATTGGTGTTGTAATGTATTTCGTCAAACTCAAAGTATGAATGTTATGTTATGTGTATTTATGTAATCTTGTACGTGAAATATTGTAAATGAAGATAATGGCAACCCAAGGAAGAGTGGCTATTGTTTCAAACAGAAGCTACAATAAACAAACAAACAAACAAACAAACAAGCAAACAAAAAAACTACATGACACTGAACTAACCTGCAACTGGGGAGCACCCCACCACATTTTGTTTTAACAAGATCTCATTACACCAAAAACCTGGCATGAAAACAGAGTGGAGAGTCAAAAGCTGTAGGGGGGAAAATGCTTTCCTGCTTCCCTGAGACAGTAAGCAGGGACTACCTCCATTAGTCTTGTTTACACTGCAAATGTTGACCTATATATTTGCACATGGGATTGATCACCGTTTCTGTCTGGATGTGGCACTTAAGCAGTGCTGAATTTATTCATTCTTCAGTCTTCTGTAAGTCTGTCTGTGTGTTCAGTATAATTTGATTTTACATCTATTTACAACATGAAACCTCAGTTTTAGTGTTTACATTTCTCCCATTTGTGTTCGGTATATCTTTGCTCAGCCATCTAACTCCTGGCTTGTTTACCCATCAAATTTGGTGAAGAAAAGTAGTCACCATGGGTAATAAACAGGTATGCAATTTCTAGCTGGTAATTTGATAAGCCTTATGTTGCTGCAGATGCAGCATTAACCAGTCAGATATGGCATGTTTTACTCTTCTCAGAGACAGCTTTCATGAAACTAATTAATCCTATTTGTATTTATTTTATGTTTCTTTGCAGCTTTAATGTTAGGCAACACTTAACCTTAGGACAGGATATGTGTTTTTATCACAGTTTTTGCCTTATTTTAATTATTCCCAACCAAGACATTCACACAGCAACAAACACATTACCATCACTTAAAAGCATGCAAGCAAACATTTCAGGTTAATGTGGCAGATTAGATAAAAAAGAAAAAAAACAACAAACAAATAAAAAATAAACCGTTATAAAAGGAGAAGGTAAACAGTCAGTACAGCTTCACGGTGCCTGAAAGTAAAAGCAATAAAATGTAAGGTCTTCTCTCCTGCCTCTCTGCTTGCCGGTCAGAGGGCTGTTACCATGAAGCGAGATTAGTGTGATTAGTGATTAGTGATTGGCAAGGTATGCTGAGTCCAAGATTTAAGATTAAAAAAGCTCTACTGTCTTTCATATAATGACAGAAAATTGCCTTCACTTAAGGGCTCAAACAACTTAAAAAAAACAAAAAACATTCACACCCGTGAGACTCACATAAAATTACACAACACTATTCTATGTGACTTTATAATCAGCGTCAGTATATGAAAGATAGAGAGAAAATGTTATAAATACAGTTTATCCAACTGTATGAGCCATAATGTTACATAAATGCCACAAAGCCATGCAGTTACAGTAGCTCTGACTGTATGCATCGCGTCATGTTTCTGTCTTTACACAGGAACCCAAAGTTTATCAGTGATGCAGAAAATCTGAGTGAGAACTTGTTTATTTGATTCACACTGTTGTTGTTGCTCTCAGTGAACTACTTTATGTGTCTGTGGTCTTCTCGTCCACAGTGACTTTACAAGAAGCTTCTATAAAATTACATGCAGAATTTAACAGTAACACGTCACTATATTTTTAATAAGGATGGAATTTACTTGCATATGAAATGTGCAATAATTCCTTCAGATCATCCCAGCCAAAAAAAACTTCAAAAAAGAAATAACAGAGTGATATCGTAAAATAAGTAACCTACATTAAGTTGTAAATTCACATAATTAGTAATTTTCTACCATCATTCCTCTCTCACCATAACAGTGATGCTTTTTGCTATAATACTTATATATTCTTTAAAGTCAGAAGTAGGCGTCACGCGATTGATCTGAAAGTGTAATTTGACCCATTTTATAGGATCATGCACAGAGCCTGAAGCTTAAAGCCTGAGTTAACTTAGACAGCTGATAACTACCTTGGTGGAAGCTGTTATCTCTGACTGTGGCTGCAGGGTTTGTTGAGCCAGCTCAGAAAAAGAGAGCCTGGCTCTGTTGGCTATGTGGTACTGCCCTCTGGTCCAATTTGGAAATAACGCTAGAAAACATGGAGTAAGAGATGGAGAAGAGCAGCTAGCATCACAACCACATGAAAAATGATGACCCTCTCTGCATCTGTATCTCCATCAGAGGCATCATGATAAGCTTGGGGAAATAAAACAGCTGCTGTGATCCACATTTCGTTGATTTTCGTTGATCAAACTAGCATCTTGTTGGCCATTGTACAAATAAACTGGACAACATACACGTTTCCAACAGGTTATCAAGAACTTTAATACCCTTTGTTTTAACAAAGCTTTATTTTTTGTTTTTTAAGTACCAAAATATGTGCTTTATGGTAAAGAAGGACTGGTGTGACAGTGGGAATGCAAGCTGCTGTCCTACCATTCCTGCCCGCCCTGCACCACAGTGAAGTGGACACTTTGCTGCTGCTGTGTGCTGTTTGGATGCAGCTTCAGAGTGGAGTCGGGTGGTGGTGGGGGTACTGTGTGGCCATCATGTTGGTGTCATGATGTGTGGATGGACCACATCATGGTCGATTAATTTGCAAAAGAACAGATCCCAACCAAATCATTCCACAACCAGACATAGTTGTCCTCTGTCAGTAGTGAGAGCAGATGTTTATTTGTAGTGCTGCTACAAAAACATGTGTCCAGAAGTTGGAGAAATAGTTCGTCCAGCATGTTCGCATTCCAAACTCGTAAAATACTGCCACTTTGACAGTGCTTTTGGTATAAGTGCATGAAACGCTGCTGGACAGCATCAGGTTAGAACACGACTATACACAACCGTTCACAATGTTATATGCTCCATAACAGCTACTAAACAACAACTGAACTCTGCTAAATGGATGTTGTGGTGAGATTGTTTTCTCAGCTGCCAAGGTAAAAGGAGGAAGGGAATTTGGATTCAAGTGCACCCATCCACCACACACGAAATTAATCAGATATTGTCAGATAGAGCTGCACCAATGATAGTCTTTGCTCGGCTGAAGAAAAAATGGTCATTGCATTTAGAGCTACCGATATCATGGCATACTTATCGTCCACACTCAGAGCCTCAAAAAGCATTTACACTATTTTCCTCTGCCTGCCCAGCACAGAATTTACTCCTACCCCATCGGTGTGTATGGGTGGGCTAACTAATGTATGTTTGAATGTGTTGCTCAGCATCCTCTCAGGTTGTAGATGTAAACATATTCGCTCTGAGATCCTGTGAGCAGCTGCACGCATCAGTGCTGACAGACAAATGTAGAAAGAGTAACCAGAATCCAGAATGTATCCACTGATAAAATGATGTGTAAAATAGTAACTCATGTATTAGAAGATCAATATTAATATTAATGAAATGTTTGTGTGTGTGTGTGTGTGTGTGTGTGTGTGTGTGTGTGTGTGTGTGTGTGTTTTCATATTTGGCAGCCTCGGGTATATTCACAGGTTGGTCAATGGAGGGCATCTTAGGATGCCCCAAAAAGGGCTAAATGGCTTGCAAAGTACTGTGCTGTCTCTGCTATTATTGGCAGTTGCCATATATGGAGGATAATATTTGTGTCCTTGTATGCCTTATTTTTTTATGTAGACATCAATAAATTGTTTAATTGTGTGTGCGTGTGTGCCTGCATGCTTGTGTGTACAAAGCGTAGTATACACTGTGCGATTTGGGGCAAAAAAATAACCAATTAAAAAAAAAACGTGGTGATATCTTTGGTCGTGGCACTGAAACGGTGGTGCTGCGTTGCACAATGAGAGAAGTTCAAGGATGGATGTTATCACGGTTGTGCGATCAGAGACAGCCTGGGATCAATTTCTGACAGTGTCAGAAATTTGGGCTGACCATCTAAACTTTTTAACTGGTGTTACAACATCCACTAACAACCAATAGAAATGCAGCATGAAATTGTGCATTTATCAGTGTGACACTGATGTCAAAGTTGAATGTTAGAGAATGCTGAATACTAATAGATGCTGATAAATACTTGGAGCTCTTGTTGCAAAACCAGTGTGCTCCTCTTCCTCTTCAGACTATTATCAACACATAAATGCCACCATAGCAAGGGCTTGATTCATGTTTGTTTTTGTTTTTCTCTAAAGCCTCCTGCAGACTGAGAGATTTTAACAATCTTAAAAGTTTAGTGCAGCTGCACTCTGCAACATGGATCTTAATATACTTGGGTACATCAACAAGCATTAACAAAATATCATCAGCTTACATCATCCTTCTACACAGCTGTAGTGGCAAATATGTGTGTTGCGGAAAATGGAGGAGGAGGAGAACATGGATGTGGTCGTAGCTGGGAAAAAAAGGCTAACTTGAAGTACCAGTTTTGCAGAGAGCTCTGAGTATTTATTAGTGTGGCAAGGCGAGCGGAATAAGAAGGTTGCTGACAACGCCACCTGGGGGCTTTCACCCCAGGATATAACAGGACTTCATAAGTTACCAGTTTTCGACTTGAAACAAGGCACGCAGTTCGAAAAACTCCACAGGACAAGAGCGTGATTTCCAATTATAAAAATATATTTTATTAAACAATTATTTTTAACTGAGTAACAGACTAAATAAATCAAAATAAAGACAATAATAATGGTGAGAAATGATGTAAGGAGCCACTTAAAGGGAAATAAGGGACAGGGCTGGGGCTTACCACGACAGCGGTAACAAAAAAAGGAGGGATCCAAAACTATACTTCACCTGTGACACTGCAAACCAAAACGTGAAAAAGGAACCACCACCAGGGAAACCGCTGCCGCTCTGGGCCTCAGCACCTGTCAACAGAAAGAAAACAATATTAAAACCATAAAATCAAGGCAGTCCTCACACACAACATAATCAAAAATAACACCCCAAAGCCAAAAGGAACTATACTAAATCACAAATTATCAAAATCAGGAAAAAGAAATATTTCTAAACAATTAATCCGATATAACAGAAACTCAAGCAATAATAATTCAATGAAAAGAAATAACATAAATAAATCCAAACAATAAATCCAATATAACACTGAGACGCAATAATAATCCAATGGAAAGAAATAGAAAAGAAATAAACCCAAACAATCAATAAATGTCTGCCACTCTAATTTACAACAGTCTTGGCGGGTATGGCTCTGTGGCAATAAAAGTTAGGACGCCTCTCTCTGCGCACGCCGGCAACTTTTGTCTAGGCTGTGTTGCCACAGCCTTTGGCTGCAGTCAACAGGGCCGGATCAGAGAGTCAAGTGCAGGCCGAACCGGAGCGCCGAGTCAAAGCGGCTGGAGTCCCACGAAGAGCCACACGGAGAACAGTTACACCGGCAGAATGGACGAGAGAGGGACAGCCACGAGCCAAGACAACGCCAAAGCCAAGACGAAACTAAAAGAGAAAAAACCAAGGCCAAAAGGAAGAGCCCGGACACAGAAAGAGCCAGGACAGCAGCAAGGCTCACAGCGGTGCGTAACGGCCGCGTACGGAGAGCAGGATCAGAGATGTCACTGTGGCAGGAGGAGGAAGCGCACAGCCCAGATTCTAGCAGCGACAGCCGGGAGAAAACAAATCAGTACACCTCACCCGACCATCAGCAGCATAATATAAAAATAGCAGAGAACTGAGCGTCTTACCCGCAGAGAGTGCACCACACACACACACTGACCCGAGGGAGACAGCCCCGCTCCAGGTAACACCGCACTGCCGGACGGAGCGAAACTGAGGTAAGCGCCAGGCCCACAACACAGAATAACTTGAGCGGATTGAGGAGACACAGAGCATGCATACCTTTGTTTTGAGATCTAACCTGCAAACCAGCGAGACGCCACCACACACGCTGTCGGCTCCATGAAGGAGGAAGAGGAAGCGGAAAGGACGAGACGGGTCCGACCTGGTCTATTTATAGGTGATGCGCAATTGTCTGCCACACTGCCCCTCACGGCAGGGAGTGCAGCGCTATCCTGCCACATTAGCATTAGTTTGTGGTATGCACTAGCAGAGTTGTGCTGATCAGAGCATCATTTCATGCTGCATTTCTTTTGGTTGGTCAGTAGTTTTAGGACGTAACAGCAGTCACACAGTCAGATGCTCATTCCAAATTTCTGACACTGTCAGAATTTGATCCCAGGTTCTTTGATCGCATGACTGTGACAACGTCCATCCAAACTCTTTCACTGCTGTGTAGGACCACCGTTTCAGAGCCATGTCCAAAGATGTCACCACATTTCTGTCACTATTGTCTGAGACAGCTCAAAATTGCACAGTGCATACCGAGCTTTAACACTACAGGGGTGTAGATGGATAACGCATGCTGATGACATTTTTGTTAGGTTTAGGTTGTGTTGGACCCCAGAGTGGAGAGTGACGCTGGTAGATATGTAGAAAAAGAGTTTACTTTAGAAAAGAAAAGAAAAGAAAACAATCAAACAAAGGAGCAGGCAGTGGAGGCAGGTAGCTGGATGATTGGTAGAGAAATATCTGATGAAGGCTGAGCACATGGAAAAAAGTCAAAGCACTGAAGACACAAATGCTGGCAAAATGGGGAGGCACACAGGAGTACCTGAGCGCACAGAAAGTAAAAAAAAATCGCAAGCAAAGAAGAAACACAGTAAGCCTCCTGCCACACACGCATGCCCCACAAGAGACAAGAGAAAGCCATACAACAAAACCAAAAGTAAAGCAGTAAAGCAGAATCACTGCAGTTTTGTTCTTGTGTATTAATGTCAATGGAAGTATATCATAGCCTGCAATTCAGTTGGTGTTGTCTTGTGATTGTTGTGGCCTGAAATCCCTGAATTCACAGCAGTTTTTCTGAAAAAAAATTGCGATGCAGGTTGTGATATTTGTGTTTTTTTTTCTATCATGACAAGAATTTTGGAAAAATACATTTATTATATATTAGTGCTGGGCATAGATTAATTTTTTTAATCTAGATTAATCTCACTGCAATCCTGTAGTTAATCTAGATTAATCTAGATTAAAATTATAGATTTGAATTTTGCCAAAGACATTCAAAATAATATCTATCTATCTAAATGATGAAAATGCATCACAAAATGCTTGAGAAAGCTGTTCTACTATAATATTTGGTAAAGAAAAATAATGTTCCATAAAATTTACTTTGGTGTTTAACTTTTTTTTATTTTGTTAAACACAGACATTTAGGAACACAGGTTCTGTCTCCATGTGGAAAAAGCTTTTTCCTGCTAACTGGAATGAACAGCAGAGGGCGCAGCCTCTGATAACATGACCCTAACTGAACTGTGGGCCTACATTAGAGGTCATGAAGAAGACCATTAACAGTCAGCAGCTTTGTGACACGGCTTGAGCCAATCACTCCAGTCACTCAGGCAGACCAGCTTCCGCCTTGTTCACGCCCCCTCCGCGTAATTCGACCAGGTATACATCCGCGCTTAAACAACAAAGTGAAATTGGTGCCTTGCTCACTGTATAGACCCAACTTAGTGAATAGTTTATCGCGCGATAATTTCCTTATCGCGCGATAAGAATCCCGCGTTAACGCAGCACGTTAACGCCGTTAACGGCCCAGCACTATTTTATATATATATATTTTTTTTTTTTTTAATTAAAATCATATAGTTTGCATATCATTATGCTTTTTCAGAGCTAATAACTGCATGACATAAAACAAGTATTGAAAAAATCCAAATTTCAAAGCTTTCTTTGTTATACAGATCAGAGCCAGTCAGGAAGAGTTAAAAAGCAATTGGAAGGTCAGTGAAAATGAAACAGGCCTAACTGATTTTGGACACAGTGGCAGGAAGAAAAGGTTCCATTTCTGATGAGGCAGACAACACAGTAGTTTTAGCATTCAATAAGACAGCTTGACAGTAGTTGTGACGCTAAAGACACAAAAGCTGAAAAACTCCAACAGTTACTCAATACAATAATATGTGAATAGTGTTCTTAAGTGGTCTGTTAAATTTGGTTCTGCATTTCATTGATAAGTGTCCCCACGATGACAGATGTAATAATTCACCTGCTGCAGGAAAGGGACCCACTCAGGGTTGGCTGCGGGGGCCCTCATGTAATTGCCTTATGATGGCGCTCACACCGACACTGAAGTAGCTCAACTTAGTCTTATAAAATAAAATAAAACACTTTTTTCTGATAGTATGATGACAGCTACATTCAAATAAACACACATACAACTCTACACAAACCTGCAAGAAGGTGCTGCACTGTTGGACTTTGTGTGAATTCAACTGAAGCACATGCTATATCCTGTCTTGGCATGACTTCTCTGTTCTGTGTGTGTAACCTCGTTCTTGATCAAACAGACAGAGATTATTGTGCATAGTGCGTTCCTTTCAGCTGTCTGCCTTTTGGCTGTACCAGTTTTGCAATGATTGGTTATGGTCGATTGGTGTTCTTTGATCTTATATGGTGCACATAGTGGAATGTGATGTTGACGTTTTCTGCAGGTAATTTGAGCTGTTTGGTCTAGAATTCTTTGGCTGATTTTCAGGGTTATCTGTGGGCTGTTGTTCAGGAATGCAAGTGAATACTAACATGTCCCTCATGCTTGTAAATCCAGAACAGTTTCTTTCATGGCTTTGTTTTCGGGAAAAACAGAAGTGAGCTGGGTGGTGATGGTTTTGACAGACCGTTGATGATTTATTTTCCTTGGTGAGAGTTTATATTTGTTCCTAACTGAACTCCAGGCTCAGGCTGGAGAGACTGAAAATTCCCTGTGTAGTACTTCACTCAGTGCAAGTCTTGCATCGAGTCCATCATTTGTTTTTGATGGATATGAGCATGTTGCCTACCTCCATACAGCATGGTGGTTTCGGAGATGTGGATGGTGTTGAATCTGAGCTGGTGAGCATATCTTAATGGAGTATTTTTAGGGCTTGGAGTGGAGTTTATGTTCTTGTCTGTATTGATTTAGGTATTTACAACCATTGTCAACCTGTCCCTGGCACAGAGCATGTGTGCCCACTTGTTAAAAGGCAGCCACAATTGTACCAGTCCCAAAGCAAGAAGCAATCACATGTCTAAATGACTACAGGCCAGTAGCATTGACATCTGTTACTATGAAGTGTCTGGTCAAGATGTGGCCGGGATGAAAATCAGCACCTCCAAATCCGAGGCCATGGTTCCCAGCTGGAAAAGGGTGGAGTGCCCTCTCCAGATCGTGGATGAGATACTGCCCCAATTGGAGGAGCTTAAGTACCTCAGGGTCTTGTTGACGAGTGAGGGAAGGATGGAGCGGGAGATAGACAGGTGGATCGGTGCAGCATCTGCAGTAATACGGACTCTGCACCGATCTGTTGTGGTGAAAAGGGAGCTGAGCCAAAAGGCAAAGCTCTCGATTTACCGGTCGATCTTCATTCCTACCCTCACCTCTGGTCACAAGCTTTCGGTAGTGACTGAAAGAACAAGATTGCACGTACAAGCGACCAAAATGAGATTCCTCTGTAGGGTAGCTGGGCTCTCCCTCGTGATAGGGTGAGAAACTCGGTCATCCGGGAGGAGTTTGGAGTAGAGTCGCTACTCCTCCATGTTGAGAAGAGCCAGATGTGGTGGCTTGGGCATCTAATTAGGATGCCTCCCGGACACCTCCCTGGTCAGGTGTTCAGGGCACGTCCCACCAATAGGAGGCCCCGGGGAAGACCCAGGACTCGCTGGAGAGACTACGTCTCTCATCTGGCCTGGGAACGTCTCAACATCCACCAGGAAGAGCTGGACGAAGTGGCCGGAGAGAGGGAAGTCTGGGCTTCCCTGTCCCTGTGACCCGACTTCGGATAAGTGGTAGAAAATGGATGGATGGATGGATGGATGGATGGATGGATGGATGGATGGATGGACAATGACAATAAAGGCTTTCTATTCTATGTTGAATGAATTTGCTGTAAAGTTGCGATTATTGGACAATATTGTGAGGTTGGGCAGAAGACACAAGGTCATTGGCTGAATTTGCATTAACTGTTGTGATCGTAACATCGTGAAATCCTGGAGGGACTGTAAGTATGTTTGCTCTTTTTGTAAATGAATCATTCAATAAGATAGTGTGGCCTTACATATTTGTGTGAGATTTTTGAAATCTAATTTGGAAACAAATAAATAAAATAGGGATGTCGTATATAGGGATGTCGTATATTGAGATAAGAGTAAAGTCTACAAAAAAGAAATAAAAAAGGAAGGAAATTGATTCCATCATGGTGCAACTTGCTTCTTTTGAAGCAACTCCTACTCAAAACAGCCTCATACTGTACTCAGTATTAGATTGACTTGGTAAATCTCTGCAACTGTGAAAAGCATTTTGCGACCTTTTGATTCCTGCACCATGAGTGACGTTAACACTGCCGTCATCAATAAATATAAATAGTATAAAGAGAACATGTCAGTGGATGGAAGGTTTGGGTTCAATTTG
Organism: Plectropomus leopardus; assembly: GCF_008729295.1. Classification (NCBI taxonomy): domain Eukaryota; kingdom Metazoa; phylum Chordata; class Actinopteri; order Perciformes; family Serranidae; genus Plectropomus; species Plectropomus leopardus. The sequence continues at coordinate 1,284,990 of NC_056472.1, forward strand.
CTGCTAAATCTTACCTGCACGGCTTGAACTACAGTGATTATAAGTCAATTTTAAAAATATGAACGGCTGAACATGTTCCAGAAATCCATTGCGAATTATCTGGATGGACAACAGACCTTTTTCCTTGCAGACATTTCGAGTTGTCATGGTGGAAAAAGCACAGGTGTAACTCGTATCATAATTGCTCTGCTCTATTCAAGAGTCCTAGTGAGTCATAACAGTGTGACAGAGAGCCAGCATGCACTCATTCATTGTATGATTGAACACCTGAGCTTTCCCACACTAACATGTCAAAATGTCCTTTGTGAGAAAGACCTATCAGCAGTGGTGTAGTGGTAGTTGACAGAGGTTATAGAGAAGGAAGTGGTTATACTCTCCAATATATTCCAAAGGCTTTTTGGCTTATAGGGCATACTGCAAAGGGCCAGAGGAAGAGGTGGGTATACCTGCTTGTACCCTCCATTAAATGGTAAGTGGTAAATGGACTGCACTCATATAGCACTTTTCTAGTCTTTTGACCATTCAATGCTTTCACACTACATGTCACATTCACCCATTCCCTCACACATCCACACACTGGTGGCTGAGCCTACCGTACAAGGTGCCACCTGCTCCTCATTAACCATTCACATGCACTCACACCTGCCACACCTGGTGCCATATCTGGAGCAATTTGGGGTTCAGTTTCTTGCCCGACGATACTTTGACATGTTGACTAGAGGAGCTGGGGATCAAACTACTGAACTTCCCATTAAAGGGTGACCTCCTCTACCTCTGAACCACAGCTGGTGCAGAAGGTGAAGATGCCTGGCACTTACCTTTATACAGGCAAAAAGCTTTACGGATGAAAGTTTCTCCACCAAAGCACTGCCTATCACACTGGTCTTTTGGCTGTCTGACTACCAACTTGAGTTGGGCAATTCAAACTGGCTGAAATGTTTTCAGAAACTTGTTTTATCCTACCATTATAGAATAGCATGTTTCTTGCTATTGTTTCATGTGACAAGTTTGCATTACATCACCCACCAGCAGATGTGTTTATTGGTCTGGTGTGACACAGTGCATTCTGGTAGTTGTAGGTTTTTTACCCCTTGAGAAAAAGTGTCCTTTTTCCTTGTTTTTTTTCTGGTCATGTAGCACCAGTTTGAAAACGATTAGTGTCTTTTTACTGCAATTTTATTAAAAGGCTATCTTTCTGCTTAGGCTGCTGTCCCTGCGACCCAACTCTGGATAAGCGGAAGAAAATGGATGGATGGGTGGATGGATGGCAATCTTTCCAGCAGTGAAATACTTCTTTAATGTCCTAAACATCTGATTTAAATTGCTGCATCATTTTCACCCACAGCTGTTACACACCTGAGAGTTGTTAGTAATGAGCAGGGACATGCAGTCAGTCAAGCTGCTGGCTTTAGCTGCAGTTTGATTAAGACTGTTGTGGGCTTCGGAAGTTTTGATCAAACTCACACTAACAAGTGAAAAAACAGCAAATGATGTGGAGGTCTGAACAGTTGTCTTCAGTGGATGGTACTGCAGCTATTATTGAGCAAGCCTTTTTCGATTGTATCAAGCCTTTTTCAGTTGTACCTTACTGTTACTGTAATGGTTTACCAGCTGCTACTGCTGCCCCAAAGCTGAGTACACTTACTAACTTGTCATTTTCCTGCTGTTGCTACGCTAAGGTTAGCTGCTAGAGGATGGTAAGAAAATGCTTGCTTGCAGTGATTGCCAATAAAGGTTGTGCAACAAAATATTGGGTTTAAGGTCCCATCATATTTGTTCATGCCATTTTCATTTGCTTTATTTTTTATAACATTCTGTTGAATCAAAACTTAAAAGTACCATCTGATTTTCATTATATATGGAATAAACAATGATGGATGCCAATCACTTTTGTCAGTATAAAAGTTATTTCAGAGAAAATTGTGGGTTCTTATATTTTCATTGAAGGGTTTCAACAAAATTGTTCACGTCTATATGTGTAGCACATTGCAACCAACACTGGGTAGTCAACAAAAGCACATGCTGGTAGGAATCGTTTGGTGTAGGGAAAAGAGGCACAGGGTAACATGTTGGAAAAAAACATCACATTCAGACAGGAAGGGAACACCAGGCTCCCTCATGAAAGTCGTCTGTTTGTGGGAACAATTCAACACACCTCCCAAAGCTCATGTGCACAGGTCAGAGATGTTACTCTTCAAACCTTAGAACCTAGGCAACCAGACTTGATTTCTGTTGAAAACATTGGAAGAAGGCAATATGAAACTTAATGACCAAGAAAAAAGCAATACATTTGTAAGAAGGTTCAACAGAATTGCCTGACAACTATCCAAAACAACAACAAAAACACAATAACAAATAACTTAAACTACAAATAACAATTAATAATAACTTAATTAATAATAATAACAACAAATAAATTTCTAAATCTACTAATTTCTTGCAATTCGTGGACCATTTCTTGCCCCCTTCAAATGCTAAGAAAACATAAACAAACTGTATGAAAAAGCAGAGATAAGAGCTCAAACTGGTGTGCATTTTTGATGGTCAGGTGACTTACATCATTTGGTGCCCAGCAGCAACCTGGTCCACACCTATGATTTTCTTCACAACCTTAATGTCCTCCCTCTCACACTCCAGATGTGTCAAAATGACTGCTCTGTCAAAGTCACTATGCGAGTTCTAAAGATGTGTGTGGTGGTGTTGCTCAGCTTACATTTCAAGTAAAAATGAGATCTGAGACAAAGACCAAAGTAAGCTTAAGTAGGTTTTGACAAACGTTTGGTTTGACATTTTGGATTTCTTTCGATCTTTCTGGGACTGCCGAAGCTTTAACAGGATTTTGCCCCTTGATTGCTGCTGTTCATGGTCTGGCATATTAAGCCGAGACGCCTCATGTTAATGTTGCTTTGTGAGCTGTCAATTTATTTATCAATAGGGCTGTCAAAATAACACGATAATTTCCACTGACTAAGAATAACATGTTAAAAAAATTAACGCCAATTAATCGTGTTCCATGTTGCCATTTGATTCGGTACCTCACTGAAGGCCACAGTGGCTTTGTAACATGAGTTTTTGTAGTACTTTGTGGTACTAAGCCACACTGCCTGCATGTGCAGCGCCTGTCAGGCACGTCTCAGCTGCTTCTAAGCCGTGGTGCATCTAGAAACGGAGGCAGGCATTTTTTTTCCTCGTGCCGCACGTGGTTGTTAGCAGAAACAGACAACGAAAATGGCATCTTGATAATTATATTGACTCGATACCGCCTTCTACTTCAGTTTAACAGTCTCTTTGTCATAGAGATGAGAAAATACCAAGTCTATTTTACCAAAACTTCTCTGACAATGTTTCTGTTGATAGAATCCCATCAGTTGTTGACACAAGGCATTTTATTTTTAAATATTTGCAGGACTGTGTTGTTGACAATACAGTCCTGTAGCTCGTGCAACTTCATAAATGATTGAAATTTGTGCTTACAAATATGAACTGAATTTTTAAAAAATACTTTCACAGCAAAAATTTATGTAACCTACACAATAAATTTAAATTCATTAATCACAGAGCATGTAGATTAATTTGTTTTAATCACTTGACAGTCCTATTTATAATGTAACATACACAATGAAAGTCAGTGGGACAGATCTAAAATGGACTGAACATCTAAAATGAATTATAAAAACTTAATTTGCCTACTAAATGCCGAAAAATGGCCCTGATGCAACAATCAATTGAACTTTTACCTTTGACCTCTTCTCTCTGTTTCAGGTCAAGCTACCAGTGAACCTGATGAGAGGCTAGTAAGCGGGGGGTCTGGTGGGATCAGCATGGGAGGCCTCAAGTCTGTCCTGGAGGATGCTGTGTCACCAGCCTTCGGCGCCACCATCATCATTATCATCACAGTCATTGTGTCAGGCAGTGCCTACCTCTGCTTCCTCAAATACGTTTGTGCAGGCTGCTGCAGGCCCATTCAGGTGGCTCCTGCTGTGGATGTGGATCCCAACAAGGTTGAGGAGCAAGTGTAGTGAGGTGAAGAGACTGAAAAGAGACACAAATACACGGAAAGTGACAGGGCAAGAAAACATTCACAGAATTGATTCAGTTAATGACAAGCCATGCTTTCCATTGGATTGGTGTGATTCTGGTCATGTCAAAACAGCAGCTGAGGCTGATAAATGACATTGATCTGTCAATCAGTAGCCCAATCCTGGCAGCTGCAAATCTGCAACACTCTAGGACACAGTGGGCCACAGAACTCTAATAAGCTGCTGTGGGTTGGCAGCAGAGTCTGGGTCGAACAAGGCCATTTTACACTGTTTTTCTCTTCTGGTGGAAGGCAACTGTAATATTTGTCATGGTTTCCTGTGGCCTGAACAAGTAATTCAAGGACTCAGCCAGCTGTACACCATAGGGACAACAGTTGCTGATAATGAAAAAAACAATTAATTGCAGGGTCTTGACATTGTACTGGGGGACAGTCTGGCTTGTTTAGCCAGGTCCCTTTAGGGACCAAAAACATTCAAGCCCGTTTGATAACAATCAGGATGTCTCAGATGAATTTGGGAGCATGGTTATGTGATCATTCGCCAAACCAAAGGAGTTGCAAGGTTCCATACTGTCCCTGTTGACAGTTGTATAACCAGCTAAATCAGCCATCCCATCATTTTGTGGACACTTGTCCACATACAAGACCATCAGCATGTGTTAACACAGTGCAGTCTAAATATAAGTGCTTGTTCTTTGTGCAACTGATTTATTTGTGCTGAGCCAGGTATTTTGAAAAAAGTATGTCTCATACAGACTTATTGAAAAGGCTCACAAAGTAAATTCAACATTTTTTAGCATTGCAGCTATTCAAGTAAATTCAGGCAAATCAAGCGAGCTCTGCAGCACCTTGCAATTTTGTCCAATCACTGGAACATGACTGCAACTTTGACTAATTTCATTGTGCAGCTGTATTGATTCCCCTCAGTCTCTCTCTGTTTATCATGAGACTGCTGCTGTGCCTGTCACACACCAGCCTGTTCTCATTCCAAACTCTTATAAATTGCCACTTTGACAGTGCTTTTGGCAATCCAGATGCCAAATGGCACCTTCTGCATGTGCTTTAAACACCCCTAGATGGCATCAAGCAAGACAAAACTGGTCTTGTTATTTTACACCGCTGGGTCGCATCAGGTTGAAATGCTGCCAGTAATGATGTAATATAAGGAGCACAAGGGAGCCTATGTGTTGTGTAGGAGGGCCGGTGGATGGGTTTCAACAGACCCTGAACTTTAATGTGGGAGTCTCTGGCCTCCGAATGTGATGTTTGTTTCCCCTTCATCTTACCTGCCTGGTTTTGTCTTGGCTTCGTCCAGCTGTGCTCTGGTTGACCGAAGAAGTTGGCATTTGGTGTCACGCAAGTAAGCCAAAAGGACTGACAGAGCTTCGCTATTTAAATAGTTCGGAGTAAGAACAGGTTGGCTCATCACAACTCAAGTTCACTCCTTCCTCTGGTGCTCTTGAGGTCTCGGCTAGTAATTCACACTTTTGTCTGCTTTCTTTACACATCACTCTTTAATCAATCGATTGATCAATCAACCAACCAACTAATCAATCAATCAATCAATCAATCAGTCAGTCAATCACTGTGCGCTTTACAGTAGCTGAGACTTGAGCTGTGGTGCTGTGTCAGCTTTGTTGTGGTGACTTTGGTTCCGTGGGATCCTGCAGTTTCTGAGACCTGACTGATGCACAGCTTTTGTTTATTGGTTGGGTTAATTTTCTCATGTTGACAATATAATGCATTGAGACACCCACATGCAAGAGCTGAACATCTGACGTTAACTTTTCAGAAACAGAGGCTTGGTCTCTGGACGTGGGGTCGGCTTTTGTACAACATGCTCATCTTAGAATTTCTTTTATATGACATTGACTGTGTGTCTCATACACTGTTACGTGCTCTTCCTCATTGTGTGTAACAGGCTGTGGTGGCCATATTGTTTTGTGAAGGCATGTTAGGCCACCAAAAATGAATAAAAATAAAGATGTATTATGTCTGTTAATCTCTGTGTTTATATACATTTAAGGGAACATCATTGATGTGAGACGCCAGTTTTCCAGTTATACCTGCTGAGTGTGCTGTTCACAGCATATTTGAGGCTAGAGAAAACAAACTAATGATATGCCATGTTGCCATAAATAATGTGTAGACTGCACTGTGTAAATCTCATGTAAATGGGATTATCTTTGTCACTTAAAGCTGACTTCCTTTAGGTGGTGCTATAAATGTGGGAACGAAAATGTCTTCAGGCCATGACTCTCATCAAGCAAAATACATTTGGGTTGGATTGGTCAATGTAGGCTCAGGTTGCAACTACTTCCTGTTTTATGGCCAAACATGCTTTTCATTGTTAGGGTCTAAAAAATTGCACTGACTGAATGTGAAGTTGATCTGATTAAGAGTTCATTAAAGTAAAAAACACCATTTTCTGTTGTCAGTCAGTGGTGCTGTGACTTTAAGTCAGTAGTGATATGTAGATGTCTTCAGACAGGGACTCATCAAGCATAAAGACTTTGGGGCAGATTTGACAACCACTTTTTCCATAGTGAAATATGGAAACTTGATGCCTCGCCACAGCCACTCTGTTTGACAATCTACAAATACTTATAATACAACAAATTTTCAATGTTTGGGTCCTAAGATTTTACCACACAAGTGGAAATGTACCAGATAAATTGTTCTAGAGGAGTCTGAATAGGTTTGGCTCAAGCACATGTGATCTAAACTACATCATACGTATGAAACATACAAATGTAACGTGGTTTGCATAAATGTATAATGCCAACATTTTATTCTGGCAACCGAGCTTAGATGTCTCGATTGCCATGAAATTTGGTGCACACATTCATGTGTCCCTAAGGATGAATTGTATGACGTTTTGTGACCCCCTGACTTGTTATGTGGTGCCATTATCAGGCCAAATCTTCATTTTTACATGTTTAGTGCTTTGGCTTATGAAGTAAATGCACTAACTAATACCTTCAGTCTCAGCTGTAGGTTACTTTGTGTTTGCAGCTTTTAACCAGTCATTGCAACATGCAACAAGCAAAATTAAAAGTGCTATATCTAAACATTAGCGTGGTAACATCATCAATGTAAGTCTGTTAGCGAAATAACATTAGCTCATAGCTCAAAGCATGACAGAAATAACTACAACCTTACTGACACTTATTTCAAAGTAAGCAGCAGATGCAGCCTGACTGAGAAAAAAAAACAAAAAACAGCAGCCCAAAGTGTGAACAGGAAGTCATTACATATGCAGATACTTTTTGTGCAGGTATTAATGTACCTTAATGTACCCCCACAAACACACACACACACACACACACACACACACACACACATACAAATAATCTATCTTCTGTTTGAATCCGCAGGTCTTATTCCACTTCACCCTTTAACACTCAACTGCCACTGTGGATATAAGCAAATAATACAGACCATTTACAGTCATGTACACCACACTGTGTAGACTAGAGCGTGTGTCTTAAGCTTTCCAATGTACTGTACAACAGAAGAGAGAAGACACGATGATATGACCAAAACATCGTCAAAGCATGAAAACACAGAGTCACTAACATGTCATGAGAAAAATGGCTCACTAAGTCTCTAAGCTAGATGAAACTGGTTCAGCTGTTTCTCACGATTACAAGCAGAAAAGGAGAAGGAAAAGAGAAGGTGTCAGTAAAAACAGTCACTTGGCAGAGAAGAGAGAAGACAGAAGGAGAACAAGGAATAAAGAGGTCAAAGTAACTTTTTTTTTATCTTACAAATATAATTTTGAGTGATTCATTCTACACTGAATAATAACTGAACATGTATCAGTTTAGATGTTGAGCTTTTGGTTTATTCATACAGTATCTAAAGTTTACTCATTTAGCAACTTGTGTTTTGCAATAAAAGAAATGACAAGGTGACCACATCCCTGTGTAAAGATGTTTTTGAACCAATTTCATAAAGTTAACTTCCTCTTTTTCCTTTTGTATAAAGTGTTTGTACTTCTGAAAAGAAGCAGAGGGAGAAACTGACCGTTTCAATCATTACATCAGGATGTTTGTTTTCATCTGGGTGATTCTGCTTTTCTCTGTGACAGGCAGCACTGCTGACACGGGTATGCAATGTTTTTGAAAGATTATATTTGTGCATTTTTAAAATAAAAAACAACTGACATAATTTGTGGTGATATATGTGCCTTTAAGTGTTTAACTGAAGACCAAGAAAAGAAGATCTTGTATTTGTCCAGCCTGTTTCTCCGGACATAACTGAGCTTAGTGTAATATCAACATGAGACCATTTTCTCAGACTTCTTCAATTCAGCTCCTTACCAAGTTACTCATTTTATATTATTTTTTACTGTGTTTTCGAAAGAAATCAAATCAGTTTTCTTGTTTTAGAGGTTTAAATACTAGTGAAGGAAACTGATGTCGATCCAGGTGTTATTGGGGTTGAGCTCTTAAAATGCTCCTTTTCTTCTCTCACTACACTAATCTTTGGATCAGAATTCAGTAATCTCCAGTAAAGAAGTTGATTTATTTCTCAGAATCAAAGAAAAAACTGTTTAGTTTTTCCACCTTGAGTTTAGCAGCACATTAATTGGAGGACTTAAAACATATACTGGCTTGGAAACTGTGGGATATATTGTATTTATATTACTTTTTTGTTTATCTAAAACAAATTATGTAACTTTTAAACCAGAAAAATTCTAAAAGTTTTAAGAAAATATGTGAAATACTGAAATACTGTTGTTTGCTCAACACTGTTGACAACAGCACCTACATAAACAAAACCAGAGGATGTACTGTGCCTGTCAGGAGTGGTAGCATTGCTCCATCATTTGTTAAATATCACCGTGCATCTTCAAAATCTAAACATCCTGTGTCCCTGTTTTCCTCTCACTGCTTGTATTAACAGGTGCCTCAGAAGTGATGATAACACATTGTGAAAATGAGAACTGTATATCCCTGAGTGAAGGAGAGGTGACAGCAGAGGCTGGACTCTGTGTTGTCATACCGTGTTCTTTCACCTCCAGACCTGGCTTTCCTCCCAAAAATATAGTCTGGTACAAATGTGACCCATCGAAACAAAGATGTGGAGATTCAGACATGATATTTCATACTAACAATGACAACAATGTTCAGTCTGGGTTCAGAGGACGAGTGGCACTGCTGGAGCCTGACATGAGTCAGAACAACTGCAGCATCATCATCAGTGACCTCACCGAGTCCGACTCTGGATCATATCAACTCAGACTGGGTACTCGTTACTTCCTGTGGGTGCTAAATGAATACACATTCTCACCCAGAGTGACTGTCTCTGTTAAAGGTATGAAGAGCTATACAAATATAAATAGTGAAGCTGTTTATTGCTGTGCTATGAACTGCACCAGCATATATGATGTATTTATAGTCTTCATGGAGCAGTAATGTTAGAAGCTGGGCAGCTCTTATGTTGCACCCTGGCGGTTGGCTGTATAATAGTGTGAATAGACTTATTGCTAAGCTCTGCCCCCTTAGATCACTCGCACAATCAGTGCGCTTCAACTAGCAATGGCAGCCATAGACATATAGACACCACATTGACTGTATTGGCCTGTTGCTGTGATATGTCAGCGTGTCCGCCATATTGGATGTGGCAGGTCTGCACTGCAAATAAATACAAGAAGACATAAAAACTGTGGGTTAACATTTACATTGAACTGATTTGGATGATTTTTTTTTGCATTGACATATGGCCAACAGAGTCAATGCAGCTTCTACATATAAATGTCTATGATAGCAGACATATCCAAAGATGTTGTACAGAACTTTGGGGAACAAAAGTTCCTTCTTTCTCACAGAAGCCATCAAAAAGGTCCTCACTATGCCTTGGTATTAGCATTGGCCAGCCTTTGCTTTCTTTATAATGTTAATGTTTTTTAGCTGGGTGGACTTTAACTACAACCTTTTGCTATAGTTAACAGATGTCCTATCATTAAAGAACAAAAATACTAAGACTACGTTGAACACATGACATTATGTGCTAATGTTACGAAGCTGAAGTTGGCCATAATGTTAGCGGCTATTAGCAAAGTTTGCTGCAAGGTGACATTATACATAATGTTTCCAACATAATGTATGAGGTTGTATATACTTGCTACTTTGCAGCAAAGTTTTCTAACACAATTGCTTTAACTTAGAACAAATGTAGGCATCCATGTTTGTTTATCTTCTTAACATGCCACACAGCGTAATCCAAAGGAGACACTTTGCTCTTTTTAGGTGAGGTTTAGGGAACGGGATAAAACCCTCTCCATTCTCTAGCCACTCATGATACTTCTTATCAGTGTTACATTTACCCTATACACATCATTTTTCATCAAACATTTTTAATCTTTAACTGCATAAATTTAAATAAAACTGCAGGAAAATCAAACCTTTTTATGCTTTTTTGGGTGGTGTGGATTAAACATGCTTTTGCTTCCTCAGACATTGTGCTGTTTAGATTAGAAACACATGACTTTAGTGAAATTTCTAGAATAAACTATATTTTTCGCCTTGAAATCTCAACTGATGGATTCTTGTTATCTGTTTTCCTTATCTTCTTCTTTTTCCTCCTTCTCTTCTTTATTCTTTTTTCTTTTGATTCCTCTGCCTCCCTTTCTGAACACTTCTATCGGTTTACCTTAGCTATTAGGCCCCAACGCATTGCTGCGCAGCAACTATAATTGTCCATTGAAATGTTTCACAAAGTATCTGATTTTTTCAGCCTAAATCTAAGTGAATGATGACCTTCAGGTTGCTCACCTGATTCCACTCACAGACTTCTCTCCCATTAGATCTGACCCAGAAACCCACAG